>NC_083429.1:48125393-48434393 GCF_020745735.1 Hemiscyllium ocellatum | reverse complement strand
GACAAAGGGTGAGATCCAGGGAACTTAAAAGGGAATCAAACCATAAGATTCCATGGTCATCGTTAGACTTTTAATTCCAACTATTTATTGAATTCAAATTCTACCATCTGCCATGACAAGATTCAAACACAGGTCCCTAAAATATTACCAGGGTTTCTGGATTAATAGTCTAACGATGGCCTCTAGACTATCAGTTCCCTGTACATGATTGACATGTAACTGTGTATAACATAAAAATAGTTGCAAATAGCTCTTTTTCCTCAGGCTGTTTCGACCATGGGAACCTTTTATTACATGGGAACCACACTTCTCAGGTGAGGACAAAACATTCAGGCTTCATATTGAGAAAACTGCTCATTTCATTGACCCAAACTGAGCTCAGCTAAAAAATCTTATCTGCTCCAAACTACTGATGAAACTTGAATGAACAAAAGGCAGTAACTTTTGAATTTCAATAGAGAGGGAGGATGGGGTTTATGGATGAATACAAGCTACTTACAATTCTATATTTGGGTTTCATTGTTTGACTAACAGTGTTTGGAATGTATTGCGTTGCAGAAGAGTGAAGCTTTTTAACTGTTGACTGAAGCTTTTGTGTGTTACCTCATTATTTCTGTAATGGTCAGCTCAGACCTTTATGTCTGAGAAACATTATGATTGTACTAGCTACTTTTTGACGCACATTTCACTGTTCTCTTCAACAGTGTTGGAAGTCTAGTTCCCAGACTTTCATTCTGCACAAGGGGAAATGCAATGAAAAAGAGGAGTGAGTTTGACTGATATGTGACTGGATGAGTTTTACTTTTTGCATTTTAAAAATTAAGTGAACTGATTATAATATTTTTTTCTCCCCAACAGAGTGCAAAACCTGTCTCTTACCAATCCATGCCATTTTGTCAATATATCAGTCCTGTTTTCTCCCTCCAAGAACTACATCAAACTCGTAAAGTAATGATTGCTCAACCGTATTTGGAGTTCACAATATTCCTCATGTACTGTGAGAGGTAAAACTGAAAATTAACTATTTTCTTGGTTAAATTGCTTACTGAAGAATTTCAGTTTCCTGGTCAATTCACCAAGGATAGCAAAGCCTTGAAGTACTGACACAAGTAGCGGCTCTAGATCACTTTTTTTCTTTGATGTCATGTTGCACAAGCGCAGCTCAGTCTTCAAAGTCCATCCAAATAAATCCTCAGCTGGAAAAGAAACAGTAATAAGCGATCAGTTCGCATCATATGTCAACAGTTCCATTATCACTTTATGGCAAAAATGTATTCTTCTGTGGAGTGAAGTAGAAACTTCCTAAGCAATGGTGCACAAGCTCTCTCTGAAATGCATGCGGAAAATTAGTCAGAACTTAGAAGTTCTAACTACCATGATGTAGAAGTTGAACTTGCACTGGCCAATGAACACTTATAGGCGAAAGTGAGGACTGCAGATGCTGCAGATCAGAGTCAAGATTAGAGTGGTGCTGGACTCTAATCAATGAACACTTATAGTCAAGGAAAGAAAATAAAGGGACACTTTAAAAATAAAGTTACTCAAGCTCTGTAAAATCACAACACATAGCCTAGTAAAGACACAACAGACAGGATTTTTTTTGGGAGCATTAGATTAAAACTAAAATTTCTGATACATCTCTAACAAAAACAGAATGGCCTAGATGTTCTGATCAGATGGAAATCCTACTTCCAACTTTGATCAAATTAAAAACTATCAACTTACTTTTAAATGATGTCTGCACTGGAAATTCCTGGACAGGAGCCTTCTTTTATGAACCTATCCAGGAATCCAGTACAGAATCATACGATGGGCAGTCCCTGGGTTATGAATGGGCTCCATTCTTGAGTATGTTCATATATCCATTTGTATGCAAATTAGAACACAATATAAAATAACAATAGGTATGAGTTCATGTGTCGGATTTTTACATTAATATTAACACACTTAAGTGGGCTCTGAATCGCAAGTCAGGCATTCGTAAATTGAGGATTGCCTATAATTAGACCTTATCACAATTTGTGGTACTGCAGCAATTTCACTGGTGAGGGACTATAATTCCACAGGCTGTTTTCATTGTAAATAAGGAATTATCAATGGAACACATCAACAGGAAATACATGTACATTTTGCCCCATAAGAATTTTTTTAAAAGGATTCTTGCAACCAGATATTTCCTAATATATCTTGGTATTCACAGCTCACATCTTGGAGTTAATATTTTGTTTTCCAAAATAAATAATTAGTTGATTCACCTTTTGTAGGAGCTGGTGAAGGGGGAAGGTTCCAAACAGCCAGTTGCTTCCACTCCTCCCCAAGATGGTACAGCAGTTTCTCCTTCTGTACAATGAATTCCGTACTAAGCACTTGCAACATTTTCAACTCAATGCCTTTCTTTGATTTTAGCAGGGTCAGGTTGGACTGCGCCTTACAATCACAAACAGAAACAAGGGAATGCTAGACTCATTTGTAGTTATAATGTAGGTCAGTCACTTCAGCAAAAAAAATCAAAACCAAGTATATGTTTTAGCTTGGCCGGAAAAATAAACTGTGCTTTTGGAAATAAGCTAAAACATCTCTTCTCGACACAAACAAGAATCTTAACCTATGGCATGCTTGGATCTTTGATGGATCAGAGAGATCTTAAAATTCATACACCTCTATTGAGAGCAAAAAAAATTTCCTGGTATCCTGCCCTTCAATCAACACAACCTTCCCCAAGAAACCATTAATTTAATCCAATTGTCATTTGTGGAATTTTGCCTGTGTACAAACTTTCCTGTATTTGCCTACACATAATTTACTGGCACAAACTAATTCACCATCTGTAATGCATCTTGTTGTGTTTGAGAAACTTGATAGCACTATATAAACATAAATGCCATGTTTCTGTTGATTGCAGTTGGTAAATCAGATGTGTCAGGTTTCATTAAGAAGTTTAAAACAATACAAAAATAATGACATACATGTAAATGCTATGAAAACCAGAGCTTACAATTAAACGTTAGAGTGAGAAATAATGAAAATCAACTTTCATGGAGCAAGTACAACATAATTTCAGGTTTGGATTCAAAGAATCTAAATTAGAATCAACTCCACCAGACCATGGCTGTGTTGCAGTTGCAGCAACTTACTTTTATACTCAATTTCAATGATCATTTGACTCAGAACAGTATATATAATCCTGCTAAATGCCAAAGTTTGCAGTGTTAGGTTCCAAAAGCAGTTGTGTAGATGGTCAGACTTACTTTATTGAGATGAGTAGCTGATTTGATGTAGTTTTTTTCTAACAAAGCTTGGTGATGTGTTTCAAGAGCAGTGTCAAACTGGAAAAGATAGCAAGCAAAAGGTAAAATAGTTCCATGAACATTCTCTGACATTTGGAAATCAAAATAAGTAAGTTTTTAAATCTAGTGCCATAGGTGACTACTTGCTTATGTGTGTGTGGGGGGGGGAATGCTTTTTGAAGATTTGCTGTTTTCCTTTTCAGGTATGGACAAATCATTTATAGTTTAATGTATTCCAGTTAATATTATCCTCATGGAAATAAGCTCTGCAATTGTTCTCCGGTTTCCATTTCTCTGTCTATACATTTGACTCCTATTAATTCAATTAAATGTTCACTTATTTTCAAATTCTAATGAGATTCACACCCCTGCAATTGATTTTTAAAAATGTTTCAGAAATATTACCCAATCTACTTTATGTTTCCAGCATTACCCACTCTTTTACAAGAAAGGGCAAGCCCTTACAACATAGTAAGCAACTACATTGGAGGAAATATTTGCATCAAGGTTGAACATTGAATATACCAACATATGTGCATTCCAAGCATAATGCAGAAAAAAAATGACAAAGTTGCCAATTGAGCATGAATGAAAAATCTGCGCATACGCATGAAAACATTACAACATAAGAAAATCCTTTTGGTATTTCATTTTGTTTTAGTTTGCAGACATTCACATTTGATCAGTGAGCTTGCTGACAGCCTTACACATGAACAAGTGCCAATGATCAATAATTCTACATTATGGCCTATGTGATTAATCCATAATGTTACCATCATCCTCTTCATAGTCATAGAAATGTATAACATGGAATTAATCTTGCCCCATTTGCCAGCATTTGGCCCCATCTCTCGAAATCCTTCCTATTCATGTATTTATCCAGATGCCTTTTAAATGTTGTAATTGCACCCACCTCCTCTGGCAACTCATTGCATACAATCACCACCCTCTGAAAAAGTTTCCCTTTAGATCCCTTCTAAATTTTTCCCCTCTCACCTCAAACCTATGCCCTCTTGTTTAGACTGCACTACCCTGAGTAAAAGACCTTGACTATTCACTCTATCCATGCTTGTGATGATTTTATAAACCTTTATACAGTCTGCCCTCAGCCTCCAGTGCCCCAGCGAAAATAGCTCCAGCCAACTCATCCTCTCCCTACAGCTCAAATGTGGAGCAAATGTCAATGATACTGTTCCCTCCATCAATCCCTCTTCTTTTGAGTAAGCAAAAACAATGACTGCAACATTTTTTTAAACCTAAAGAGTTATACTGAAGTAACTGGATATTCCTCACTGCTGAACTCAAGTCCACCACCCCAACCCATTAACAAGTTATTCAAAGAGAATAAAAATCGATTCGAGAATACTTGGCAAACACTCACCTCATGTAATTGTGTCAACACACTCAGTAAAACTGTACTTTTCTCCAGCTGTTGCTTCAGCTCAGTGAACTCAGTCACAGCAACATGGAGATCTCGCCGTACCTATTAAACAAGGCATAATCATAGTGAGAACTTCCTGCAAATTATCATCTTTAAGTTTTGCAACAATTGAATGGGCAGCTTTTTGCCTTGGTTGGCACAGAACAATGGGGTGAATGGCCTCTTTTCTGTGGTCTCATTGAAGGAATCTGGATATTACATTCGTATAGATCTGGGTAGGCTTATAGACCTTACGTATAGGTTTACGTATAGACCTTGCTGGAAAACTGACATATAAAGTAACAATTTTGTGTTGATTATGTGGGGCAAACCCTTTTTTGCTGCAAATCTAAAGTTTTGTAAGAATTTTTTCATCTTCAAACTCAACTGAACAGTTATCTGTATTACAGACTGGCTATATGTAGAAGCTGAAAGTTCAAGATGAAATAATTTTAAAAACTAGCACTGAAATTTTGGGAGGCAACCCTTTTGTAGGTTGCTGACATATTACTACTTTAGAACTGATGTACATTTCTTCAGGCTGATTCACAATGGGAGCATCAAACTTAATCTTATAAGGTATGAGTGGCTCATTAAGCTTTGTGGACAATTTTTAAAGGGGTGGTGCTCAGGGACAACACGGTGGCTCAGTGGTTAGCACTGCTGCCTCTCAGCACCAGGGACCTGGGTTCAATTCCCACCTCGGGCAACTGTCTGTGTGGTGTTTGCACATTCTCCCAGTGTCTGCGTGGGTTTCCTCCAGGTGCTCCGGTTTCTTCCCACAGTCCACAATGCGTAGGTTCGGTGAATTCGCCATACTAAATTGCGCTTACTGTTAGGAGCATTAGTTAGGGGAATGGGTCTGGGTGGATTGCTCTTCGAAGAGTCAGTGTGGACTTGTTGGGCCGAAGGGCCTGTTTCCACACTGTAGGGAATCTAATCTAAAGCTGATAATGATTCTTCCAATACCATTCACAGCTCTTCTGGCCCCAGATTTCGTTCCTCTACTTGCCTCTTAACTAGTTCCTGCTGTCTTCACCATCGTCCTTTGCCATTTAAAAACATCCCTGAATTCCACATCATCACATACTTAACACTTTGGTTCATTCCTTCACTACACCCTACTTCTTGCCTCTGTACCGGTTTAAAACCAAATATATTTTGCAGCCCTGCCTTAAGGAAAGATTTGAAATGTAAACTTTATATCTCTCCCTCTACAGCTGTTACCTGGCCTGCTAGGTTTTACCAATAGTTTTCTGATTTGATTTCCAACATCCACAGTATTTTGCCTTTTGCGTTAGTGCAATGTTATGCATTTATGCAAGTGGAGTATTTACGCTGGCATGGATTGGTTTTGGCAAAATGTCCTTTTCCTTTGCTATATATCTAATGGAATTTTAAGAACGCCGGATTGTCTCCCAAAATTGAGAATTAATGACTAACAGTAAAGATGCATGTGATTATGTTGATTACCTGTGTGGCTGATCTCTGTGCAACCAACATTCTATTTTGGTCCACCCACATCGTGACACTCAAGAAAGCACAACAACGTCTTACTGCCTCAGGAGGCTAAGGAAAGTCAGCACGTCCACAAAGACTCTTACCGATTTTCACAGGTACACCACGGAAAGCATCCTATCTGAATGCACCATAGCATGATACGGCAACCACTTTTCCCAAAACTGCAAGAATCTACAGAGTTGTGAACACAGCCTAGTTCATCGCACAAACCAGCCTTCCATCTACTAACTCCATTTATATTTCCCGCTTGCTCAGGAAAGCAACCAACATAACCAAATACCCCGCCCAACATTACCAAATACCCTGCCAAACATTATTATACTCTCTACCATCAGGGAGAATATATAAAAGTTTGAATACACATACGAACGGTTTCTTCCCTCCTGTTATCAGACTTTTGACGTGACCTTTCAAATGTTACTGTTGATCTTTCTCTCTGTGCACCTCCTCTGCCACCATAACACTCTGCACTCTGTTTTGCTACACGATGCACTTTCGTATGGTACGATCTGCCCACACAGCACGCAAAACATCACTTTTCACTGTATCTTAGTACATGCGACAACAATAAATCAAATCAAGCTGCAATGAGACAGAACTGACTGTATAACTCCGAACCTTCATTGTATGCTGAGCGCTAGTCCAACACCCAAATACGTCTAATAATAATCTTTAGCTTAGGCAATAAGGTCTTTCTACAATCTTCTATTTACTTCTGTGGGATTCTCATTAGCTTCACTTACCTCATTTTCGATCTGTGATTTAAGAACATCTATCTCCATTGAGATGTCGTCCACTTGATTTACCAGATCCTCTCCATTTTTTAAACTTGGGATGAACTCCTCATACTTCTTGTTGATCATGTCACATACTTCACCCTGTAGGAAAAAAACCCTTTAAGCTTTATATTTCAAGAAATTCCTACTCCCCTTAACAGTACTGTAGCATTACATAAACATTACATACATAAGCATTACATGTGGGCGGCAGGTGGCACAGTGGTTAGCACTGCTGCCTCACAGCGCCTGAGACCCGGGTTCAATTCCCGACTCAGGCGACTGACTGTGTGGAGTTTGCATGTTCTCCCCGTGTCTGCGTGGGTTTCCTCCAGGTACTCCAGTTTCATCCCACGCTAAATTGCCCGTTGTGTTAGGTAAGGGGTAAATGTAGGGGTATGGGTGGGTTGCGCTTCGGCGGGTCGGTGGGGACTTGTTGGGCCGAAGGGCCTGTTTCCACACTGTAAGTAATCTAATCTAATCTAAACCTCAAGCATAAAGAGTTTCTATGCTGGAAAAACACACTTAACAATATCTTTGACTAAATAAAATTGATGATTTAATACAAAATTAAGTTTGTATTTTAAACTATCTACCAGAAAATCATGGGTTGAATTTTCCCATTTTTCAGTTATGTGTTATTGTTAAGAGAGATTCATAGTACTTGATCCACAGTGGCTCAGAGTGACTTTTCACATCAATATTTCATTCTGCGTCTCATTCATTATGGAACCAGCTCTTCAACACCCTGCTCATACAACAAGACTGAATAGTACATGCTATTGCCAGGAGCTCGGCTTTTATTTTCCTTTGAAGTGTTTGCTGTTTCAGAGGGGCATTGCTGGCATCAGAATGGCAGCAATGAAGCGGAGAGCAAGGAGTGAGTTCAGGAAGCTGATAGCAACAGCAGCATCAGATATAGAGCAAGTTCCAAGGCCCAGCAGCGGAGGGAGCGAGTTTAGGAACCAGTGGCAGCATCAATGTGATCCTACGATCGAGGAGCAACCTCCAAAGGGAGACGATAACAGCGGCAGAAGCGAGCAAGTTCCAGGGAAATCGGGCTTGGCTCTTGAGATCGAGGAGCGAGTTCAGAGGGTCGGTCGAGGCACCAGCATGATCTGGGAGCCTGCGGTAGCAGTGGCTGGAGAACGTTCAGGAGGATGGCAGCAGCAGTGGGTTTGCTGTGTCTCACTGTTTCAGGGTTGGAGACCACTTGCCTCATGGAGATGCGGATGTTTCCCTTTCTTCATGGCTCTGTTTCGTGTATTTCTGCTTTTGATTTAATTGTGGTTTTTGTATCTAAAATGGCTATTTTCATTTTGTATTCAAGATAGTTGTTTCCATTAATTCTGATTTTTTGTACCTTAGATAGTGCTGGAGAATGGCAACTTTGTACACTTCTCACTGTACTCCTATATCTTGTACTTGAGTACACATGACAATAAAACCTAATTCCATTTCTTCCTGCATTCTGGCTCGAGTACCATATTTAGGTTTTGCTAATGATGATTCGTCATCCCTAGTCACTGGGAGATGTAATGATAGGTATATACTCGTGGCCAACATCCCTTCTCAAAAGAATTTAGTTCATATAATCAAGGACATGTCAAAGCTTTGTATTTTATTCATGTGATGTGTGAAAAACCACCCAGCAGACTAATTTAAAATGTTGGCTTTCAAACATGAATGCTTATTGTAAAAGAATTAATACCTACATGCAGTCAGAATTAGGGTCAGATCTATAATAATTAAAACAATGTATGCCTATGCATTAAAAATACCTGAAGAAAATTGATTCAGGAGTACTGTATAACTCATCAATATTAATCTGCAAAACATGATTATACTGGGAAAATAAACAAAATGTCCACAATATTTTGAACATTTACACAATGAAGTTACAATGCAATGAAAACACAAAATGCTGGAACTACTGGGGAAAGGCAGGAAAGTGGTCGTGGGGGCCATAATCCTATTGAGTAGCAGAGCACACTTGAGGGACCAAATGGACTATATCTGTTCCTATTTCTTATGGTTTCTTGATAGCATTTAAATGGAGAAAAAGATCTGGTGCTTTAGGTCCATGATCTTTCATCAGAACTGAGAAAGATTAGTTAACTCTGTTTTTATCACTCTCTACAGATGATCCTCATTGCTCCAGCAATTTGTTTACATTGCATTGTAACCTCATTGTGTAAAGCTTCAAAAAATGTTCCATCAGAGAAGAGCAGTTTCTGCATATTGCTCATGTTTCATTAGTTGATACCCAGAGTGCAAAAAACAACAATACTTGGAAACGAACAGACAGGTCTTCCACTGTGAAGTGTATGGAGCAAAACAGTACCTGTCAAATGAAAGTTTGACTGTTGAGGTGCTGGTGAGCTACAAGGTACACTTTCAGATCTCCAACATTCTGAGTATTTTAGTTTCCAGTGAAGTTGAAAATGTAAACACATTCTGAGCAAGAGGATGAGCGGGACAGGGATTTAAAAAGGAATTCTGAAGAAAGGTTACTGGACTCTAAAACGTTAACTCTTTGTTTTCTCGCTAAACCTTCAGATGCGGCCAGACCTGCTGAGTCTCTCCAGCAATATCTGTGTTTGTTTCAGACCTTCAGCATCCACAGTTGCTCTATATGAAAAGGAAAGTCTGTGATGGTAGGCAATAAAAGGCAAACTTTTCCAGGATGGAAGGGAATGGAGACAGAGAACAAACAGATACAAAAGGAATATTGCATTCAATTCTGGTCTCCTTCTTATCAGAAAGATGTTGTGAAACTTGAAAGAGTTCAGAAAAGATTGACAAGGATGTTGCCAGGGTTGGAGGATTTGAGCTATAGGGAGAGGCTGGACAGGCTGGGGCTGTTTTCCCTGGAGCATCAGAGGCGTAGGGGTGACCTTATGGAGGTTCATAAAATCATGAGGGGCATGAATAGGATAAATAGACAAAGTCTTTTCCCTGGGGTGAGGGAGTCCAGAACTAGAGGGCATAGGTTTAGGGTGAGAGGGGAAAGATATAAGAGACCTAAAGGGTAACTTTTTCATACAGAGGGTGGTACGTGTATGGAATGAGCTGCCAGAGGAAGTGGTGGAGGCTGGTACAATTGCAACATTTAAGAGGCATTTGGATAGGTATATGAATAGGAAGGGTTTGGAGGGATATGGGCCAAGTGCTGGGACTAGATTGGGTTGGGATATCTGGTCGACATGGATGGGTTGGACCGAAGGGTCTGTTTCCATGCTGTACATCTCTATGACTCTATATATGATATTTCTTTATTTGCTCCTGTATCTGCTGTGACTGAGTGGACAGCACTCTTATCACTGAGCCAGGGGACGGAGAGTCCAGAACTAGAGGGCATAGGTCTAGGGTGAGAGGGGAAAGGTATAAAAGAGACCTAAGGGGCAACTATGACAAACAGAGAGTGGCTGGAGGAGTGAGTTTATATGAAAAGGAAAGTCTGTGATGAGGTGGTTGGCAATAAAAGGCAGGCTTTTCCAGGGCTGAAGGGGATGGAGACAGAGCACGAACAGTTACAAACAGACAGACAGACAAGACAGTGGGTGGGTGGAGAGGGTTTGCCTGGTCTCTGCTCTGGCTCCATGGCTCATTACAGACACCAGGCCCCCCAACACAGGCCCCAGTTACCTCGGAACTCGAATTAAACACCACCCTCCGCTCTCTTTTACCTTCACCTCCTCCACCCGGCGGGCCAGCTTGCTGATCTTGGTGCCGATATCCTCCTTCTCCAGCTTCCCCGACGATGCCAACACCTCAGCCACGAACGACGCCATTTTCGCCCCCGAACCCGCTCAGCCCTTCCCCACGCATGCGCGCTGGTCGCGGGACATGACGGGAAATGTAGTCCTTTCTATCACTGCCCTTCAGCACCATGGACCAGGGCCGCAAGGTGCGACGGGAAGTGTAGTCCTTTCCCTCCCTCCCTTCACCTCCACCAACCAGAGCCGCTGGGTGCGATGGGAAATGTAGTCCTTCCCGACGGGCCCCGCGCTCTCCCCATTCAAACTCCAGCGCGGGAAACCCAGCTTTCCCATTCACTGGAGATTTGATACTGACCGGTTCTTGAGGCGCACTGGTAGCGTCCCTGTGCCTAAGCTAGGAGGAGTAAATTACTAAATACAAGATGCTAAAATCTGTACTGAACGCAACAAATGCTGGAGATTACAGCGGGTTAGGCAGCATGCCTAGAGACAGAGCAAATTCCAATGATACTGCCTAACCCGTTGTGATTTCCAACATTTGTTGTTTTCTGAGCCAGGACGCCTGGGTTCATGTCCCTATTGCTCCAGAACCTCTCTGAACAGATTGTTTAGAAAATATCCCCAGACTTCTCTATGATGTTTGTGTGTGTGTGACCTGTGGGATTAACACTATTGTATTTTATTCAATAAATTTTGACCTTGTATAATGATCTCTCTTAACCAGTAATCTGACCCTTCCTCTCCCCAATAAGCTTCTGTGTTGGGGAACAAGGGAACAAATCCTACCATGGCAGGTGTCGAAGTTTGAATTCAATTTAAACATTTTATAGGTTTTTATCATGGAAATCCAACAAATCTACACCAACCCTCTGAAGAGTAACACACCCAAGCCCATTACTCCACGTTACATTTCCCCGCACTCAACCTACACATCCCTGAACACGATGGGCAATTTAGCACTGCCAATTCATTCAACCTGACATCTTTGGACTGTGGGAGGAAACCCACGCAGATACAAGGAGAACTTGCAAACTCCACACAGACAGTCTCCCGAAGCTCGACTCAAACCCAGGTCCCTGGCGCCGTAAGGCCAAGTTGTAAAGTTGGATCTGGGATAAGGGTGGGGTGAGGGTAAGTGAGGAAACTAGTGAAATCCCCATGTGGTTGGAGGGTCTCATGGCAGAAGATGAGGTGTTCTTCCTCCAGGCTTCAGGTGGCTAAATATTGGCTGTGGAGGAGGCCAAGGACTTGCTTGTCCTTGACAGAGTGGGAAGGGGAGTAAAAGTGTTCAGTCATAGGGCGGTGAGGTTGGTTTAGTGTGTGTATCCCAGAGATGTTCTCTGAAATGTTCCGTAAGTTGGCGTTTCATCTTCCCAGTGTAGAGGAAACCACATTGTGAGCAATGGACACAATAGGTGATGTGTGTGGAAGTACAGATAAATCTCTGTTGGATGTGGAAGGATTCTTTAGGGGTTTGGATGGAGGTGAAGGGGGAGGTTTGGGCACAGGTTTTGCACTTCTTGTGGAGGCAGGCAGGGTGCCAAGAGTGGAGGATGGGTTGGTGGTGGGTGAGGACCTAACAAGGGAGTCACGGAGGGAATGGTGTCTCCAGAACACAGATAGGAGTGGGGAGGGAAATATATCTCTAGTGATGGGGTCTGTTTGTAGGTGACGGAAATGTCAGAGGATGATGCAATGTATCCAGAAGTTGGTGGGGTGGAAGGTGAGGACCAGGGAGTTTTTGTCCTTGTTGCAATTGGAGGGTTGGTGGGAAATGGAAGGAGATAAACTGGAAAGCATTGTCAACCATGTGGGAGGGGAAATTGCCGTCTTTGAAGAAGGAGGCAATCTGGAATTGGTCCTCCTGGGAGCAGATGCGGCAGAGGCATTGGAATTGGGAATAAGGAATAGCATTTTTACAGAAGGAAGGGTGGGATGAGGTGTAGTTCAGGTAGCTTTGGGAGTCGGTAGGTTTGAAGTAGATGTCCATATTGAGTCGATCGCCAGAAATGGTGGTGGAGCACCAGGAAGGAGAGGGAGATGTCCGAGATGGTCAACCCGCACCTGTTAAAAATTAAAACAATTTAACATGTTCAATGAAATTGCAGCTTTCTAAGTCTATGACAAGTCTGCCTTTGATTTATTTTGAGAAAATGAGGACTGCAGATGCTGGAGAGTCAGAGCCAGTAAAGTGTGGTGGTAGAAAAGCACAGCAGGTCAGGCAGCATCCGAGGAGCAGGAGTGTCAGTGTTTCCTGAGTGAAGAGTGTCCGAAATGTTGATTCTCCTGCTCCTCAGATGCTGCATGACCTGCTGTGCTTTCCCAGTGCCACACTCTCGACTTTGACTTATTACGCCAGTGTCTTGATATGACACTGTATCATGTTACAGTGTACAATGACAAGTTAAATCCTTATATCAAACGTATTTGGTAGCATTACAGGTCCATTCATTAAATAATGTTGAGTATAAAATCTTAAACACAATCATATGGCAGTAGCCACCAGATGGCAGCAATCACTCTCACAGCTGCACAGACCAGGCTGCTTCACAGAAAACTGTCCAAGACTGTGCCTCCAGGACAGCACTAATTTGTGGGTATAAAACCCTGAGGTGTTCAAAGTTTGGGAGAAGATTTGTAGCTCGGGTGCTCGTTGTTGTGGAAACATCACAGAAGCGCTTCACAGGAGGCTCCCAAGCACTGAGGATGTCACCTAGAAAAGGGACGAAACGTTTGCAGCAAAAACTCCCAGCTCGGCGAACAGAACCACAACAATAAAACTCTGACTCTGTCATCAAAAATATCCTAACAGAAACATGTATCCAAGAATAGGGGAGGTGATCTTCTGGTAATGCCACTGGACTAGTAATCAAGAAGCTCAGGTAAGTGATCTGGAGACCTGGGTTTGATTCGCACCATTGCAGGTAGTGAAGTCTAAGTTAAATTGTTTTGAAAAGTCTGGAATTAAGAGTTAACCTAATGATGACCATTTTCAATTGTTGTAAAAACTCTTCTGGTTCACTAATATCCTTTTGGGAAGGAAACTGCCATCCTTACCTGGTCTCAGACAACAAATAAACTGCAGATACTACTATCTAAAACAGACAGGCAGAAGGCCAGGAGAACTCTGCAAGCCAGACAGCATCAGGTGGTGGAGAAGTCGATGTTTCAAGTGTAACCCTTCTTCAGGACTGGGGGTGGGTGTGGAGGAAGCTGCAGATAAAGGGGTGGTGGGCCAGGGTGGTGAAGTGGGGATAGGTGCAGACAGGTAGAGGGTACGACCCGGTGGGTCAACGGGAGGAATGAATCCGGTTGGTGGCAGGGAGGAGTGGAAAGAAGGGGGAGGGGCTGGGGAGAAAGTAGGGGGGGATAAGAACAGAGGTTATTTGAAATTGGAGAACTCGATGTTGAGTCCTCTGGGCTGTAGGCTGCCCAGGTGGAAGATGACGTTTTGTTCCTCCAATTTGCGGTGTGGTTCGTTGTGGCAATGAGGAGCCCAAGGATGGTCATGTTGGAAAGGGAGTGGGAAGGGGAATTAAAATGGGCAGTAACTGGGAAGTCCAGTCAGCCACTGTGGGTCCGGCTGCGATGCTCGTTGAACTGTTCCCTAGGTTTACGTTCCATCTCCCCAGTGTAGAGAATACCACATAGGGGAGCAGATCTGGAACAACTAAATCGTTTCAGTTGCATGATACTGTGATCTTTTGCTATAAATTCTGTGTCTTATGATCCTGTTCCACAGCTACCTGATGAAGGAGCAGCACTCCGAAAGTTAATCCTTTCAAATAAACCTGTTGGACTATAACCTGATGTTGTGTGATTTTTAATTTTAACATTAATTAGATTAGATTAGACTTACAGTGTGGAAACAGGCCCTTCGGCCCAACAAGTCCACACCGACCCGCCGAAGCGCAACCCACCCATACCCCTACATTTACCCCTACCTAACACTACGGGCAATTTAGCATGGCCAATTCACCTGACCCGCACATCTTTGGACTGTGGGAGGAAACCGGAGCACCCGGAGGAAACCCACGCAGACACGGGGAGAACGTGCAAACTCCACACAGTCAGTCACCTGAGTCGGGAATTGAACCCGGGTCTCAGGCGCTGTGAGGCAGCAGTGCTAACCGCCCTTAAAGCAGTAAAAAAAAATGGTGTACAAGTTTTCATTTTCAATTTGAAAATTGAATTTAGTTTTGTGATTTACCTTAGCTGTACTGACCCTTTCTCAGTGTAAACTATAGTTTTATTGTCTGTATTTCAGATACTGATGTAAATTGTTGGAATTGTAATAGAAACATTCAAGTTCAAAAGCAAGATTTAAATAGCATTTTCAACGGGGAGTCAAGGTAGCTCAATGACTGTTTCATGTTGATATCTTCAATAACAATTCTGTATAGCAGTTTCTGCTAAAACAACTGATGAACCAAAATGTATTTCATGGAAAGTTCTGGAGGGTCACCTGCATAGGGTGTAATTGTGCGTGTCACTTCCTGTATTTAGATCTAATACTTAAGGATATATTTTCATTTTTAGCAGCAGCCAGTGAGGAAGACACAATCTGATTTTAATCCTTTACAATGCTCAGTGCTAATCCTGATAAAAATCTAAAGATAGCTGAGCTGTTTAATGATTCCATGGTTGCTGTCTCATGTTATCCTGTACAAGACAGTCAGGTGAAAGGGTTTTTAATGGCCCTGTTACAGACACAGTCCCCACCCCTTGCATCACCTGCGTTTATTATGGGACAGCCACCAATCTTGGGCAGATACCAAATAATATTTTTTCTTACCAAAGGCACCTACTACCCATCCTCAACATGGTAGAGTTGACATTGACTAAAACCTCAACTGGACCAATCACTTTCACTGATTACTGTGCTGTGTTCTGTATCAACATCAACTTCACCTTTTTGCAGGTGCACCTGACCTACTCATCTTTGGACTGTGGGAGGAAACCCACACAGACACGGGGAGAATGTGCAAGCTCCACACAGACAATCACCCAAGGCTGGAATCAAACCTGGGTTCCTGGTGCTGTAAGGCAGCAGTGTTAACCACTGAGCCACCATGCTACCCTAAAACTAGACATCACCAATTCCTGATATGGAAGTCGGCGCAGTCACCTGTCAGCTCAAGCTCGCTCTTCCAAGCTGCTGTCTCAAACAACATCTCAACACCTGCCCCAGGGCACCAGCCACACGCAGCTTACTTCCATCAATGTTGGCATCCGCCAACCTGTTAGACGCTTCACGCCACCTCTCTGATCCACCTGCCAAATGCTTCTGTCCTTTAAAGCTGCAGTTTGCACCAGCTGCCAAGCAGCAGTGAAAGGCTGCTGCCAGGACACTGTGTGCCCGGGAACAGGCACCCAATGCTCAGAATTGACAAGGCTGCATCTCAGGGTTGCTCACTTGCTCTCTTTGTGCTCTGTCGTTTAGCATGCTCACAGCTTCCCTGCCTGGGATTGCATTGCCATGCGGTACTGTGTCTTCTAACACAATGGCACATCAGGCAGAGTGTAAAGCCTGGAGGTTCTGTCATATTGACACACACACACATTCACACACGCATGCAGAGCCGAACTGCTTGTCAGTCCAGGGATGGATGCCACAGTGACTCCTCAATCTCACACCTACGGCACCACACCAGCTCCCCGTCACAAAAAGCCACAACTCACAATATGGGAGGTGGGAGGTGGGAAGGGTGTAATCCAAGTCAATGGATGGGTGGGTGTCTGCTGTCGTAGAATCATTACAGTGTGGAAACAGGCCCTTCGGTCCAACAAGTCCACACTGACCCTCCAAAGAGTATCCCACCCAAGCCCATTCCCCTACCATATTACTCTATATTTACCCCTAACCCACACATCCCTGAACACTATGGGCAAATTAGCATGGCCAATTCACCTAACCTGCATATCTTGGACTGTGGGAGGAAACCGGAGCACCCAGAGGAAACCCACACAGATACGGGAAGAATGTGAAGGCTCCACACAGACAGTCGCCCAAGGCTGGAATCAAACCCAAGTCCCGAGTGCCATGAGGTAGCATGCTGCCCCTGTCACTCAGGGGGCTCTCAGAACTTGCAACTCCCAGGTCATTTCCTACTCTATGCTACTTTCTCCCCACCGCCACCCTCCTCTAGCTTATCTCTCCACGCTTCAGGCTCACTGCCTTTATTCGTGATGGAGGGCTTTAGCCCGAAACGTCGATTTCGCTCCTTGGATGCTGCCTGAACTGCTGTGCTCTTCCAGCACCACTAATCCAGAATCTGGTTTCCAGCATCTGCAGTCATTGTTTTTACCTCGTTGATTTTAACCCTACTGCAAATCCTCTTGCAAGGATGCCTACCTTGAAGAAGTTTCCTCCTCTCTACAAGAATCTCAGGGAGTCCCTCTCCCACTGCAACTCCCAGGTCATTTATGCTGCTTTCTCCCCACCCCCACCCTCCTCTAGCTTATCTCTCCACGCTTCAGGCTCACTGCCTTTATTCCTGATGAAGGGCTTTTGCCCGAAACGTCGATTTCGCTGCTCCTTGGATGCTGCCTGAACTGCTGTGCTCTTCCAGCACCACTAATCCAGAATCTCAGTACTGTCAGTCAAAGGGAGAGTCCACACACAGTCAAGGGCACAATCAAGAGTCTATTGTGCATTCAACATGAGTGGGTCGCAATGGATACATCTGATGACAGGGCAAAAGTGAGGACTGCAGATGCGGGAAACCAGAATTTAGATCAGAGTGGTGCTGGAAAAGCACAGCAGGTCAGGCAGCATCCTAGGAGCAGGAAAATCGACATTTCGGGCAAAAGCCCTTCATCAGGAATAGAGGCAAGAAGCCTCCAGGGTGGAGAGATAACTGGGGGGTGGGGCTTGGGAGAAGGTAGCAAAGAGTACAATAGGTGAATGGGGCTGGGGATGGAGGTGATAGGTCAGAGGGGAGGGTGGAGCGGGTGGATGGGAAGGGAGATTGGCAGGTAGGACAGGTCATGAGGACAGTGCTGAGCTGGAAGGTTGGAACTGAGGTAAGGTGAGGGGGAGGGGAAATGAGGAAACTGGTGAAGTCCACATTGATGCCCTGGGGTTGAAGTGTTCCAAGGCGGAAGATGAGGCGTTCTTCCTCCAGGCATCGAGCAGTAAGGGAGTGGCTCACCAGTTTCCTCATTTCCCCTCCCCTCACCTTACCTCAGTTCCAACCTTCCAGCTCAGCACTGTCCTCATGACCTGTCCTACCTGCCAATCTCCCTTCCCGCCTATCCACTCCACCCTCCCCTCTGACTAATCACCTTCATCCCCACCCCCACTCACCTATTGTACTCTTTGCTACCTTCTCCCTAGCCCCACCCCCCATTTATCTCTCTACCCTGGAGGCTTCCTGACTCTATTCCTGATGAAGGGCTTTAGTCTGAAATGTCGATTTTCCTGCTCCTCAGATGCTGTCTGACCTGCTGTGTCTTTCCAGCACCACCCTGATCTAACATCTGATGACAGGCCAGGGAGTGGGCTGTGGTCAGTGCTGGAGAGTCAATGCAAGCCATCAGACGAATAGCGTACTGTCAATTATGGAGCGCAAGGATAGCAGTCAGTGGCCTGGTGTGTCAAAGTCAACATGAGGCTGGAGAGCAATTAATCCTGGGATCCATGAATAGTGGAGGGAAAAACCCGAAGCTGATAAGGAAAGCATGCTCTGTTGTGAGAGGGTGTGGGAGATCCATGGCTTTGGGAGGGGGGGTCAGGAGCGGAAACATATGTTTAGCCAGGGACAAGGCCAGTGAGGGGAGAAAGCTGAGGTATGGGGAGAGGAGGTGGTACAAAGAATGGGGGGGGGCATAAAAGGTTATGGAATGGGGGGAGTATTGACCTCCACCATGGCCTCTGGTGGTGAGGGACATATACAGAGTCAGGGTGGGCATCATCAAAGTGTAATGTCAGGGCTGTGGAGCAAAGAGGGAAGTTGGAGGCTGTGTTCTATATGGTGAGTTTCCACATGGGGACTATCAGTGGAAACAGGTTGTCCAAGAACAGCGAGGTAAAAGGGTGGTACAGCTGACCAGAATGAAGAGCGAGCTCTGAAGAGACACCATTATTGGACTCGAGAAATTAACTCTTTCTCTCTCTTCCCAGATGCTGCCAGACCTGCTAAGTTTCTCCAGCACTTTCTGTTCTTGTTTTAGATTTCCAAAATCCACAGTCCTTTGCTTTTAAATCAAGTTAAACAGGAGCAGGCCACTCAGCCCATTGAGCCCACTTCACAATTTGATATGAACATGGCTGATCATCCAACTCAGTACCTTGTTCCCACTTTATCTCCATATCCTTTGATCCCTGTAGCTGGAATAACTCTATCTCTAACTCCTTTTCGACAACATATTCAATGTTTTGGCTTCAACCAGTTTCTGTGGTAGAGAATTCCACAGGCTCACCCTCTACCTGTTAGAATTTTATAGGTTTCTAGAGATCCCACCAGTTCTAAACTCCAGTTGACATGAACTTTACTGATCCAGCCTATCTTCGTACATCAGATCTGCAAAACCTCCCTCCAGGAATCAGTCCGGTAAACCTTTGATGTTCTCCCCCCATCACCAGAACATCCTTCCTCAGATAACGAGACCAATACTGCACACATACTCCTGGTGTGGTCTCACCAGGCCCCTGTATAATTGCAGCAAGACACCTTTGCTCTTGTACTCAAATTCTATTGCCACAATGGCCAGTGTACTATAAACCTTCTTCACTGCCTGCTGTACCTGCAGGATTACTTTCAGGGACTGGCTCACAAGGACATCTATGTGTCCTAGTACTTCCCCCTTTCCTGATCTTTCACATAACAATCTGCCTTGCTGTCTTTGCTACAAACACTGATCCTTGATGAAAAAGAAGCTCGCAACTCAGGACAGGACTCATAATGTAAAGTTATTGATTTCAGTGGTCAGGCCAGAAGACTGTGAAGTGCGCAGTCAGAAGATATGTTGCTGTTTCTCCAGCTTACATTGAGCTTTATTGGAAAAGTGCATCAGGACCAAGGACGTAAGTGTGGAGCTCTTTCATTGTGGATAGAGGAAAATTGTTTTTGTGACTGGGTATTTACACTTCCATGTCTTATGGAGCATAGGAGGTCGAGGGGTGACCTGATGAGAGGTATAGACAGAGTCAATGGTAACTGTCTTTTCCCCCAGGATGGGGGATTTCAAGCCTAGGTAAGATATTTTCAAGGTGAGAGGAGAGAGATTTTTAAAAAGGCATGAGGCAAATTTTTACACAGAGGGTGGTTTGCGTGTGGAACGAACTTCCTGAGGAAGTGATGGATGCAGATACAGTTACAACATTTAAAAGACATTTGGATGGATACACGAATACGAAAGATTTGGAGGGATAAGGGACAGCAGCAGGCAGGTGGGACTGCTATAGAGAGGACCAAATTAAAGGATCTTCCCCTCCCAATGCAGTAAGTGGAATTCTCAGGGTAATAAACTACCATGTAAAGGTCTCCTGTAGACCTGACTTAGGCTACATCTCAGCTGAGATTTTCTAAGATTCTAAAAGGCAAAATTTTTGATGTAACTAGCCAGACAATGCTTAGAGTCAGGTGGGTAGAAAGCCCGTTCAAAGCCCCTTCTATTCTCAAAGATATGGAATCATAGCCAATGAATCCTAGACCTGTCCAAAATGTCTTGCCTCCCGAAAGATTTGGAGGGATAAGGGACAGCAGCAGGCAGGTGGGACTGGTTTAGTTTGGGATAATGTTCGACATGGACTGGTTGGGCCGAAGGGTCTGATTCTGTGCTGTATGACCCTCTATCCTCGATGCAACCAATCATTCTTCTGCCCCATCAAAGCTTCAGTACAGCAAGTGAATTAGGAAGAATAATTAAAGACAGAAATTTGCATTTGTTCATTGTTGTTTAACCCTGCACATCATTGAATAAAATGGATATATTTTAACCAATATATATGTAATGCTGATACAATTCCAGAATACAGTGAATGATACTTTACAATCAGATTGTGAACAATCACACACTGAATCAAAGATCCAACAGAAAAGAACTTTCCAGCACCTATGTAAACACCTTTACAGCCATAGCTAGCGCTACAGTTGAGTTGTAATAAGAAGCAGCTATAGAGAGAAAAGGAACACAATGGTACAGAAATTCCTGAGGACTTGCACCGCTGGTGTTAGTCTATCTATGTCACATTAATGTTGAACCCGCACCCAGAAAACTGTAGGGACAGGATTATTCACTTTGATGAAGTGGTCTGGGTTAAATGTGGGAATTGCAACATTCCCCATTACTGAGAGCGCAGAGGACCAAGTTAAAGGATCTTCCCCTCCCAATGCAGTAAGTGGAGTTCTCAGGGTAATAAACTACCATGTAAAGGTCTCCTATTGACCTGACTTAGGCTACATCTCAGCTGAGATTTTCTAAGATTCTAAAAGGCAAAATTTTTGATGTAACTAGCCAGACAATGCTTAGAGTCAGGTGGGTAGAAAGCCCGTTCAAAGCCCCTTCTATTCTCAAAGATATGGAATCATAGCCAATGAATCCTAGACCTGTCCAAAATGTCTTGCCTCCCTAATCCATTATCCTCATTCCCAACCTCCACAGAGGTGGATAACAACCAGGCATTTGGTATGCTTGCCTTTATTGGTCAGTGCATTGAGTACAGGAGTTGGGAGGTCATGTTACAGCTGTATGGGACATTGGTTAGGCCACTCTTGGAATACTACATGCAATTCTGGTCTCCCTCCTACAGAAAGACGTTGTGAAACTTAAAAGGGTTCAGAAAAGATTTACAAGGATGTTGCCAGGACTGAAAGATTTGAGCTATAAGGAGAAGCTGAATAGATTGCGGTTGTTTTCCCTGGAGCATTGGAGGCTCAGGGGTGACCTTATAGAGGTTTATAAAATCATGAGGGACATGGTTGGGGTAAATAGACAAGATTTTTTTCCCCAAAGAGTCCAGAACTAGAGGGCATAGATTCAGAGTGAGAAGGGAAAGATTTATAAGGGGGTCAATGGGCCAACCTTTTCGCACAAAGAGTGTTGTGTGTATGAATGAGCTGCCAGAGAAAGTAGTGGGGGCTGGTAAAACTACAACATTTGAGAGGCATCTGGATGGAGTCATGACCAGGAAAGGTTTAGATGGATATGGCCAAATGCTGGCAAATGGGAGTAGATTAATTTAGGATATATCTGGTAGGCATGGATGAGTTGAACCGAAGGGTCTGTTTTCGTGCTGTATGTGTCTATGACTCTAACCGTTCTTCAGTTTTCTTGAGCCCAGGAATTTCCAAGCCATTGTAAGTTATGCACCATATTGTAACTTCTCTAATAGGTATTGAAACTGTGGTAACTTTAAAATGAGATGGGCTCTGTTACTTGAATACAGTTAATTCTCATAAGCGACAGCGTAACGAAACTACATGCAGTCCCTGATTATGAATATCCAATTTACAGAGGTTTGTACTTACAAATGCAATCACATACTGGGGTGTGAAATATTAATTTTAAAGATTCGACTCACAAACGTTTCTTCATACTTAAGGTCAGATATTTTATATTGTCCTGCATTGTGTTCAGAAACCATTCGCAGCCTAGGGACTGCCTGTATAGTATCACACCCCAATATGGAGGAACAATAAGGAATCTTCATTCACAAAAGTTACAAAACGTAAAATGAGGAAAGGCCATTCAGCCCAACAAGTCAAATGTTTACACAAACCACTTGCCATCTTATTTGTGGTTTCTTATCATATCCTCAAAATGACTCCCAATAATCCATTAAGTGCAAAATTAGAATATCTACCCACCCCTACTTAGCAATCTTTCAACCTTAGACCTTTGTTTCCAATATATGCCAGTATTGCAGACTTTGCAATAACAATGCTCCATTTCCTTTCCTATGAAGATCTTGCTGAAGGTCTTAGTCAAGTTCAGAGTATTATTTCTACTCTGATCCTCAGTGGCTTTAAAGATTCTTCGATATCCTCCAGATTCTTCAATATCCTCCTGGTTTCAGAATGCTATTTTAATTAATTGCAAAAAAATTGCAATCTTTAGTCATTCCCCACATCTTCCATGTTATTCTCTTCCATAATATTGGAATTCTCAGTCAAACTATGGCCCTGCTCTTTGGCACAGGAATGGTTCAGATTCTCCCAGTACAAATGGAGTGAGGACAGGTAGTTTTTCTCTATTTCTTTTGCCTCATGCATGTCCTTGGCACTGCCTGGTGGCATCTGTACCTCAAATGTCTTGTCAAACTTGGTGTAATCAACTCGGAATGCACCTTTCTCTAAGAGGATGCAAGACTCAAACCGGTGGCCCCAGAGGATCTCATCTTCTTTATAGGAAGTCCTCGCTTGGCAGGTCATTCCTGTAAGTGAACAAAAATAAAGGGCAACTCATCAGTCATTGTCTTAGTTCTTTCATTTGTACATTTTACAAAGAAGTGTAGCTTAATTAAATATGTAGATAGGAGATCATAAGAAGGACCAGACAATAAGCAATGGGAGCCAAAGTCAGCCATTGAGCCTGCTTCACTGTTCAATGAGAATCATGACCGATCTGACCACTTTCAACTCCACTCTCTTACCTTTTCCCTATATCTTTTGATTCCCTTACTGAGTAAAAATCTGTCTGTTCTGTTTCAGCCTTGACTATACTAACCTCCCAGTTTTATCAGCCCTCTGCAGTAAAGAATCTACAGATTCACTACGCTCTGTGAGGAGAAATTCCTCTGCACCTCTGTCTAATATGGGTGACACCTTATTATGCCCTCTGGAATTTGATCCTCCCACGAACAAAAACACCGACTCTGCATTTACCCTATTAAGTCACCAACTCATCCTATATGTTTCAATAAGATCGCCTCTCATTCGTCTAAACTCCAATGATTACAGGCCCAACCTACTCAACCTCTCCCCACTAGACTGCCCCTCCATTCCTGAGAGCATGAGAAACTGGAGCAGGAGTAAGCCATCTAAACCCCTCAGCTTGCTCTGCCATTTAATACGATGATGGCAGCTTTTCTCCATCGATTCTGTTTTCTTTCTGTATTCCCAAATCCATTAGTTCAATCAGTGTCAAATATCTATCAATCTTAATCTGATGTTTGACATCATAGATTTCTAGGATAGAGAATTCCTAAGATCTACAAGCCTTGAAGTAAAGAATGTTCTCACCTCACCTCTAAACAGTCAATCACCTATCCTGAGAATATGCCTATAACTGAACATTCCAGCCAGAGAAATCAATCTCTCATCCCAAGAAGTTGTACATTTCAATTAGTTCATCTCTCAATGTTCTAAATCTCCAGAGAATATTGAGGCAGCATCCAAGAAGCAGGAGAATCCAGACTCTCCTGCTCCTCGGGTGCTGCCTGACCTACTGTGCTTCTCCAGCGCCACACTCTTGACTCTGATCTTCAGCATCTGCAGTCCTCACATTTTCCAGAAAATGTTGACCTGCGCATGTTCCACATTGTGGTGCATTTAAGAGGTTATGATAGGATGCAACTAACCTGTGGATTCCACGATGCCTTCCAGGATTACAATAATTTCAAACTGTTCCCTCTTCATTGACTCAGCACACATTACCCAGAATGGACTATTCTCATTGATGATGTGGCTAATGGTCTGGGGTTCTACCAGGAACAGGCGGTCTTTCCCTGTGTCGTAGCCAAGGTTGATTTCTGTTTGATCTAGAGGTATGAATTCACCTTCCTTTGTTTGTCTAGATTTGATGAGTTTGGCCCTCAGTTTTGCATCAACCATGTGGCTTTCCCTCAGGTCACCAATTCTAAACATCAGGCAAAGTTCATCATCCCTGTGCGATATCACTGCATATTTACTAAACTTCAGAGTCTCGGCTCGCTTCTTGGGACGAGAGATCTTCACAAACACACAGCCCACCATCATGGCATCAATCATTGAACCAACGACGCATTGAGCTATGAGTAGAATGACACCTTCTGCACAATTCGATGTTACCATGCGAGACCCATAGCCAATTGTCCTTTGACTTTCAATTGATAACAGTAAGGCAGAAATGAAGCCATCCACATTTTCTAAGCAAGGTTTCCAATCAGCTTCACCTACATGGTAAATATCACCTCTAATGTATGCATCCAGGAAGTACAAAAACCCAAAAGTCACCCAAGTCAAAAGATAACACATCATGAAGACGAAGAGAAACCAGCGGTACTTCAAATCTACTACAGTAGTGAAAATGTCAAAAAGGAACTTGTGCTTCTCTTCAATGTGTCCAAGATTGACTTGGCATTTCCCATCTTTCATCACATAACGCTGTCGCTTCTGCTGATATGGAAACATGAACTGGTGCTGGTTGTCATTCATCAGTTTACACCTTTGCTTTGGAGATCCGGGGTAAGATAAGATGCTTTTTGCTGAAACACGTAAATTCCGAGAATTGTTTGGAAGATTGGGTAAGCTGCCAGCATGCCTTGGGTACCACGTCTTGGAATTAACGTCTTGCAAATTTGAGCCTCTGTAATATATCCGACGGTGCCTGGAATGCTCATCCACATTGATGGCCACACTTAGTTTCTGCTTGGGGTTTGTGGTGGGGGCAGCTGGTGAGCAGTTTGTGTCTGGACCGAAATCTAAACACAGAGATGATGTATCATTTGTTGTTTGTGTCTCGCGATTCTCTCTGCCAGCCAATGGTTTTAGGTTTGACATAATGCTCGTTCTTCCGGGCGATGAGGAACCTCTATGTTGTGGAGATTTTGGAATCTCTCCCAATGTTTCTATCAACTTGGTTTCTGGCTATAAAGGAAAAGAAAATTATTGAAATATGCTTAACAATTATCTTTCCCTAAGCATTTCCACCTACAGTAATAAAATGCATTTAAGGAAATTCTGACTTTGGGTGACAGATCCCTCCAATTGTCTTCAATGGCTTTCCAGTGGCTGCAAGCTTTGATCATGTATTGCCAGTTCAACCTTCCTACCCAAAGACAAAATTAACTTCTGCTGTCCTAGAATATGAGGGCAAATCGCAATGCTCATATCAAGACCACTTAACTCAATACAGACAGCTGCTTCCACATGGGCTTCTCCTACTCTAAGACGTTGTGTGGATAACCCTATCCAGGCATCAGAGGGATTTGTTAATTTCAATTGCACGTTAGAGTCCACTAAGTGAATTACTTGTCATAATTTAATGCCTGTCAGGTAAATTTTTTTATGCTCTCTGTGTTGGAATCAAGAATCATTGCTTAAAAATGTGTTGCTGGAAAACTATCCGCTACTTAAATTATCCCCTTTCCAATCCACATAAAGTTGTAGGACTAGTCTTGTCCTTGGGCCATAACTGGAAATCTTTTAAGACTCAAGCAAGCTAATTATGATCAGTGAGGTCTGCAGATGCTGGAGATCAGAGCTGAAAATGTATTGCTGGAAAAGCGCAACAGGTCAGACAGCATCCAAGGAACAGGAGATTTGACGTTTCGGGCATAAGCCCTTCATCAGGAAACTTCAGTTTCCTAAAGAAGGGCTTATGCCTGAAACGTCGAATCTCCTGTTCCTTGGTTGCTGCCTGACCTGCTACGCTTTTCCAGCAACACATTTTCAGTTAATTATGATCAGTCCCAATCTTCTCTCTTCTTTTTCACTTCATTCGTTTTCCATTATGGGTCTTTTCACATGGGTAAAATGCTGGGGAATCACTCAAACTAGTTCACCTTTTGGTTCAATTTCATAACCTGAACACTAAGCACAAATAAGGTCAACATAGACGCAACAGCAGTGGTTATCCAAACTTCTGACAACTATGTATTTGTGTCTGGGTTTGAGTGAAAGTGCAGTCTGTAAATCTCAATGCTATACCTTGCCGTATCTACTCTTGATTCTAAGGTTCACAAATTCAAGTGATTAATTTTAATTTACTAACATTACTAGGGATGAAACAATCCTGGACAGTGGAACAAAATGGGTGGTAATGAATCAAAATATAACTCTTCATTTTTTTTCTATGCACTTTAACTGAAAGGGAACATGGGGCTAATGTAGAATGGTCTGCTATCACCTATTTGGAAGTTAATAGCCCAAGATCAATTTCATAGTCAAAAAGTGTGGCACTGGAAAAGCACAGCTTATGCCTGAAACGTCAACTCTCCTCCCCTTTTGCATGCTCCAAGACCTGCTATGCTTTTCCAGCACCACACTTTTTGACTCTGATCTCCGGCATCTGCAATCCTTGCTTTCGACAAGATCAATTTTGTCTCCATCACATGAAGGGGAGAGGCATACCAGCAGTAACTTACAACGTATTAGACAAAGAGGTTACTTTCTCTCTGTTTCTCCTTAAAGGTACTGATTTTAATGAGAGCTAGCCATGAGTACCTATTAAATATTTACCTAACCTGATGTCCCTGGCGCCTTTTGTTCTTGCTGACAAGAATGACCCGCTCCTGATAATACATCCATTCTCCCTGCAGTGGTTGGAGAGCCACACCTTGCTGTTAATGCAGAGTATTGATCCTGTATCTACATGAGTTTCCTCCAGGTACTCCGGTTTCTTCCCACAATCCAAAGGTGTGCAGGTTAGGTGGATTGGCAGTGCTAAATTGCCCCCAAGTGTCCAGGGATGTGACGGTTAAGTGGATTAGTCATGGCAAATGTGGCATTACAGGGATAGGGTGGGGGATGGTGTGTGCCTGGATGGGTTGGTGCAGACTCAATGGGTCAAAAGGCCTCTATCTGCATTAAAGGGATTTTATGATTCTAAGATTTTAACATCTGCCTAAAAAGAGGAGCTCTGAACTTTCTCATTGGCACTAGTATCACACCATACAATGCCTTTATCCAACAGGTCTTCGTGTGGGGGGTGGGCTTTTATTCAAAACTGGTGAGCCTTTCATTTTTGGACTGTTTTTAATTACTCAAGTTAGAGGTTAGGCAATGACGTAATGGTATTATCGCTAGAGAATTAATCCAGAGACCTAAGTAATATTCTGGGAACCTTGATTTAAATCCCATTGCAGCAGATAGTGGAATTTGAATTCAATAATAATCTGGAAATAAAAGTCTAATGATAACCATAAATCCATTGCAGATTGTCAGGAATAAACCATCTAGTTCACTCATGCCCTGTAGGAAAGGAAATCTGCCATCTTGACTTGATCTGGCCTACATGTGACTCCACACCCACAGCAATATGGTCTTCACTCAACTGCGCTTTGGGCAACTAGGGATGGGCAATAAATAGCAGTCTCACCAACAATGCTCTAAACCAATGAAAGAAAGAAAAATAGTTCAAGTCACAATTTGGGATGGCTTTGCTTGGAGATTTATATATCTCTCCTGGCCAGTCTGAACAACAAAAACATTTTCTCCTTTAGCTCCAGTAATTTCAGTACATTTACTTACCTTTACTGAAAACGTTCCATATTGACCTGAGTCCATTGGAATCCTTGGGAGATATGCCAACAAGTGTTTGCCTTTCGGAGTTTGGGCAGGAGGTATTGAGTAGCGAAGCCTTTTCCACTCCTTGCAGTTTGTTGGTGCAGCACTGATACGATGATATGTGTGGATCTCATTGTTCCTGTACAGGTCCATGCTAGAACTCACAGCGGTAGTTTTCATGGCTATTACTTACGATGGGGTACAAAGTAGAGTGTTACTTCCCGAAGCTCTGTCCTGAAGAAGAATCTACCATTCTTATCCTAAGGGCAACTATTTTAATTTTTACCTTTTCTTTCCCCATTGGTTTAGTCTGTGTTTTCTTTACAAATATATGTATTTCATGATCTCAGGAAAATTTGGCCAGCAGTGTTCCTAATAATTGTAAAGAATCATCTTCTTCAAGAATAATCTTTTAAAGACCAGCTCTTTTTTCCTCATTGGCCTCTACAAAGTTATTGTTGCTGTGCCTTTCTGGACAACTACACAGGGCCTCCTCTTAATGTGAGTAATCTGGAATTCACTGTTGTTCCCTTCCCTGTACCAAATAAAAGGGAAATCTACCAGGAAACCGTGTCATCCCGACATCCATTCAGACTGTGGGAGAACCCTCTTGAAATAGAATTATTTAATAAATTTATCACATTTTCTCTTTGCCATGGGAAGGTCCTGGTCTCTATTTGGTGTCAGTCCTCAGATTGATGTACTGAACCTACCATGTCATGGATATCAGGCTTGGACCTATATGTGTAGGATTCCATAGGTGCTACTCAAATAAGTCTTCTTAAATTTCTATCTTCTCACAAATGATTCATCGACAACACTTGGACAACTAATGGGTTCTTGGCACTTTATTCTACCATTCTCTAGATTCCACAAAGCTCTACAAGATTTCAAGTCTAAGACAGATAAACAAGAGGGGTAAATTGTGGAACAAATGGATAAATTAACTCAAAGGTTTTCAGCATGTTTTGTGATATTTACAAATCAACTGCTTAATAATGGTCTTTATTGGTAGCTCATTATTCATCCTTGCCATTTGGAATGACACTGTGGCTCAGTGGTTAACACTGCTGCCTCACAGCGCCAGGGACCTGGGTTTGATTTCACCCTCAGGTGACTATCTGTATGGAGTTTGCACATTCTCTCCATGTCTGTGTGGTTTCCTCTGGGTGCTCTGGTTTCCTTCCACAGTCCAAAGATGCGCTGATTAGGTGGATTGGCCATGGGGAGTGCAGCATTACAGGGATAGGATAGGGTCAGGGGGTGGGTCTGGGTGGGAAGCTCTTCCGAGGATCAGTGATAACTCAATGGGCTGGATGGCTTGCTTCCACACTGTAGGAATTCTATGGTTTCAAAAATTGTTTAATGTTTATGCTGAAACGAAGACCTGGAATTAAAACATGAATCAGATTTTTCCGTAAAGGTTTCTTTTGGTGTGGAGCACTGCACTTCGCATTTTATTATCTTTCTTATGTATACAGGATGCACTCCTGTATCTGTCACACCTACTTCCTGTGATTTGGTGCACCACATACCACTACTGGCAAGAGGTTGCAATCACAATGTGACAAGTTTACATAGATAGATTTCATTATAAATGTGGACACAAACGTTTAAGACAGAAATATATAAATAAAGATAAACACCATGAGTTAAATGTGTCCTGAAATACATTTATATGCCCTAATACAATTATTTCCCACTATAACTTGAACTGACATGACCATGACTGTCATAGATCAAAGTAATACCAACAAAATTAATAACCGTTTTATCTGTTTAATTTCTTAAATGATAACCATTCCTTTCAATTACCTTTTTATACATTGTAGCCAATTATTTTAAAAGATGCAGGATTAATATGTGCTATGATGTTCAATGAAAAGCGAAAGACCACTCAACATAGAGTCATAGAGTCATGCAGCACAGAAACAGACCCTTCGGTCCAACCAGTCCATGCTGATTGTGATCCCAAACTAAGCTAGTCCCACCTGCCTACTCTGGCTAACTATCCCTTCAAACCTTTCCTATTCATGTACTTATCCAAATGTCTTTAAAAAGTTGTAATTGTACCCACCTACCTCATTGACTAAGATTCTCCTCCTCTGATTAATATCTCTTTATGTGGCTCAAAGTCATACTTCTTTTCATAGAATGTTTTAGCTTAAAGGCGCTATATAAATGTGATTTGTTGTAACAGTGGGAAACATTGAATATGACTGTTTGAAACTCCTCGATGATTTAGTTCAATTCAGGTACAAAACCTTCCTAAACTAGTCAGGTTACTGCCACCATTCAGACTCTGGATGTAGTAATGTTGCTTGACCACATCAAGTGCTTGTCCATTCCTGAAATGACATGCTGGTTAGTTGGCAACAGAAATTTCTCATTCAGCCTCAAATAATATAAACAGTTACATGTTTATGTTCAGATTATGAAACGTTACATTATGCAATCAGAAAATTTAACTTAAGCTGACAGTGAACACGTTGTTTTATTTATTCTCATCTGGAACTAGTGGCAGTATCTTTCTTTCCTGATCATTTTTCAACGTGAAAATTCTGCTCCCAGAAATGGATCACTTCCCAATTCTGACACCTACTGCAGCTCTAAACACTCCCAGATCAATTGAAGCAGTGTCAGAGGACAGCTGCCCCAACAGCTCATGGCCATACAAAATAAAAACATGAAGAGACCATTTGACCCCTCAAACTGCTTCGCCATTCAAAGGCATCATGACTGATCCAACTTTCCTCATGTCCACTTTCCGGTGTTTTCCCCATAACCCTTGATTCCCTGACTGATCAAGAATCTCTCTTAGTTTGAAATATACAAAAGGACTCTGCCCAAACCACCAAACAACATCTCACCTCTTGTCACCATATGACTCATGTTTTCCAGTTTCAATTCCGCAACGTGATCTACTCCAGTCAGGTGATTTATACCAGTCTGATTGAGACCAACTTTAAGGAAACTAGGTTTCTAAGAGATTTTACTGCAGATCATTATTAATACGAAGATAGACAGCACAATTGTCTCACTGTAATTTGTTTCTCAACAATCCCCACAAATACGTGTCTACATCACATAGGTGTTATTGAAAAATTTCAGAAAATATCGATTATCGCTTGATTACTAATCCTGATACAGCACGCAAATATCAGAATATTATCTGTACCTTGACAAGGCTGGTCTGTTACAATGACAGCATCGCCACCTTGAAGCCATAATGTGTGCATTCAAGTTCCACCTGCCCCTGAGCTGTGTAATAACATCTCTGAACAGCTTGATTAGATAATTGCTCTTCACACTTTTTCACAAAAGCTAGTTGGATGAGTAAAAGTGCACTACGTAAAATGTTAACTTTCACAAAGAGACACACAAGGTAGATCACGTTCTTTAAATAAAGTACCTGCTGCAATTCAGTTCAACTCGAAATCCACTCCCGTATTTGAACCGTTTCTGGTGTTTCAAGACAAACATGAAAAGACAATTCTTGCAGTCACCCCCCAGCTTCTCTCCAGAAAGAACCAAGCTGATCGAAAACACAAAAGAAATCTCAATCCCAGTGTTCAGCCTGATACATGTCCAAAGACAGATTTATTTTTTTTTCTCTCCTGTGTGGAGTGATGCCTTTGGGAAGGTGTCGAGAGCTGGAAGCGATGACTGAGGCTCCTTATTAATCTGCCTCAATGTCACGCAGCATTACTTCAAGATAAGTTAATCAGAAAGGTTGGACTTGGGAAGAATTCTACAGTGAATTCAGTACAGGCCACTGTCAGAGACTGACGGGGATCTCTTAACCAGCATTATTTCCTCTCAAAGCTATCTTCACACCCAATGGGCAATGCACATTTAAACCACACACAACCCTGGGCGAGATGTGGAGGTGCCAGTGTTGGACAGGAGTGGGCAAAGTTAAAAAACACCAGGTTATAGTCCAACAGGTTTATTTGGAAGTAATAGCTTTCGGAGCACTACTTCAGGTAGCTAGCTACATGATTGTGTACCAAAATATTGCAACACAGAAACAGGCCTGATAACCTAATGCCAGTGTTCATTCTCCAGCTGAAATCTGCCCACTCACGTTCAACCAAGCTCATCAATCTCAATTGTTGGGATCAGTTCCATAGGATACGGATAATCCTTTCTATCCTACTTGACACTGAGGAACTGGGACATATCATGGATCACACACTGGTCATTCAAGGTTGGCCTCAGAATTCTTCCAAATCCATCTTCTGTCGACGTAATGTAAGTTTCCATCGGTTGGAGAACAATCGCAAATCGCGTCTGCATGGGTGAAGATCCAAATACATCCCATTCATTGCTGGATTGGTGCACTCATAGAAACAATAAAACGAGGAACAGGAGTAGGCCATTCAGCCCTTCAACCCTTTCTGCTATTCAAAATGATTATGTATGATCACCCAACTCGGAATCCTGATCCCTTTTATGCCCCATGCCCTTTGATCCCATTAAACTTAATAATCATAACTTCTTCATTAAAGCATTCAATGTTTAACTTCAACTGCTTTCTGTATTAGTGAATTTCACAGGCTCATGATTCTCTGGGTGAATAAATTTCTCTTCATCTCAGTCCTAAATAGCCAATCCTATATCCTTACACAGAGACCCCTGCTTCAAAAAATCCCTACAGCACAGGAGGAGGCCAACTGAGTCTGCACTGACCTTCTGTAGAGCATCCCACCCTGACCCATCCCATTCTTGTAACCTTGCATTTCCTAAGGCCAATACACCCAGCCTGCACATCCCTGGATACAATGGGGAAATTTAGCATAGCCAATCCACCTAACCTGCACATCTTCGGACTGTGGGTGGAAACCAGAGCACCTGGAGGAAACCTATGCAGCCTCTGGGAGAATGTGCAAACTCCACACAGACAGTTGCCCAAGACTGGAATCAAATTTGGGTACCTGGCACTGTGAGGCAGCAGTGCTAACCACTGAGTCACTGAGTCATCCTGTCGACTCCTCAGTAATCAGGAACATCCTTCCTCCATTAACCCTGACTAATCCAATTAGATTTTTTCAGGTTTTTATGAGATCCCTCCTCAGGCATCCAAACTGCAGTAAACACAGCCCTGACTGATCAAGCCTCTCTTCATATATCAGTCCCACCATCCCAGGAATCAGTCCGGTCAGGGTCTGAAATCTTGTAAAGGTGAGGCACCCAGAGAAGCTACTGCACCCGGTAAGCAAGTGGGAGTATGATTCGACCAGATGGTGCCCTGTCCACCAGTTCATTCAGTTGAATGAAAAATACCGCACAAAGTAGCCTAGCCACCAGTGGTGTGTGAGGCATTCTGCAGGTCAGCCTTTGACTGTAACACCTGAAAATGTGTTGCTGGAAAAGCGCAGCAGGTCAGGCAGCATCCAAGGAACAGGAGATTCGACGTTTCAGGCATAAGCCCTTCTTCAGGCTGAGACATCGAATCTCCTGTTCCTTGGATGCTGCCTGACCTGCTGCGCTTTTCCAGCAACACATTTTCAGCTCTGATCTGCAGACCTCACTTTCTCCCCTCTGACTGTAACACCCAAGTAGGGATGAAGTCTCAGGCAGCCTGATTGGATATCTGCCACTGCAGCCTGGTGCTCAGTGCCCATTTAGCTGAGCATAACCCAGCATCAACCCCACCTTGTGTCACCTCAAAACCCATCCCAACAAGAATCATCCAATCAGGAATCACTCAGTGAGGCTCTTCATAACTGTCTGCCTACAACTCATGGACCTGCATTGATCAAAAGAGCCAAGGTGGAGAACAGGATTGGGAGGCTGTTGTGCCTGCAGAGCTCCGAATTTTCCAGGCCCACATCCCAAAACATTGAGCCCCAGCATTCACCAGATAAAGAAGACGTTTCTATTGTCCATCAGTATCAAACCCACTGTGACACGTCCTGCTCGTCCCAACTCCGTCCCATGCCCCCACCCCCATCCTTTCCAAACCCCTACACCATCAAGGTTCTGATGGGAAAAGCCAGTCAGAAATGAGATTGCCACAACTATTTGTAAGGTAAAAACAATGACTGCAGATGCTGGAAACCAGATTCTGGATCAGTGGTGCTGGAAGAGCACAGCAGTTCAGGCAGCATCCAAGGAGCAGCGAAATAGACGTTTCGGGCAAAAGCCCTTCAACCATTTGTAGTCTAATTGGCTGTGTTTTGGATAATCCTGCTGTGGAGAAATGGCCCTACATTACTACTGCTGGTTATTGTACAGGACACTGAGGAAGACATGTGTGTATAACAGAGGCTGCAATAGGAAAATCTTCAGTCAGGGATATACTGTGAATAGAAATGACCTGGAACAACACTGGGTCAACTACATTCATGATGTCACTAAAGGTTAATCCCTGTTATTGAGCTAATTGGATCACATTAGACTATTAGCTACTGATGTTAAAAAGATACTGTCTCACATATTTGCTGTGGACATGACATCTGTGATAAACTGAATGTGGGTAATTGTTCATATTTAATTGTAAACTCCCTTTTTCAGATTGTAGACGTGTTTAGAGTATAACTCTTCCTCCTTTTTGAATCACCAGGTCACATGCTGTTTACCTGACATTTAATTCACATTTCTCACTCTGACGTTCCCTACCCACACCCTTTTCTTCATTCCCCCTGTTCAAGTTGATTGTGCCCTTCTTCCATCCCTCACTGTCACCCATCTTCCTGTTGTCTACTCCACTAGCAATCGGAAATACTAATCCTAGCCTCCCCCAGTTCAAACTGCATTCCCTACCATTGCTACAAATAAGTGGAGGCTTCCTTCTCCTCTGCCCACTTCACTCAAATATTGTTCTTCCTGGTTATCTTATTTTCAACTATTTGTAGTTTTGTTACTTCACCAAACGTCAAGGTTAACTGTATTTCAGTTAACTCAAATTTCACTGCTGTAACCCACGGCTTCCTTCAGATACACAAATGTACTTTAGATGGCAGTATTTCATCCTGCCCACATCATTCAGTTGGCAGAATGAAATTTAATTTGCATAATAAATACTTTATAAGACATTTGTATCAATACAACATTAACGTATTTCTGCCATATTTTGTGAATATGGTCGATAAGCAATTCACCACACATGAAATAGCTACAGTGAGTCAGTTTTTAATGATCAAGTAAATTAACTAGTTAGGATTTGTTTAAAAGGAAAGGCATCACACGTTTTTTTACATTTGCAAAGGAATACATGCACATACTCAGCTTGTCATAAACAAGCCTATACAATATTATAGATTCTCATATACACACAATCACACATTTTGGGGAGGCTTTTAACAGAGAAGCAACACATTTGGAGGAATCTAATGAGAGAATTGCTCAGTACAGATGTGCAATGGCTGAAGGCCTGTCATTGATATTTGACCAGGATTGTAAATTGACCCAACAGGCTTGATTAAGAGGGGAATAAAAGTCCGTACCAGTGTTGGGGAAATTCTTCAACACTTCTTGATCTTGATAGTGATGATATTTTCACCAAGCAAGAACTGACGAACATTAAATTTTAAAACTTTCTTCCACAGGGAGATCAGAAAGACTATCCGATGCAAAAGTAGGCCATTCAGCCCATTGATTCTGCTTCCTCACTCAATGAAATCATGGCGGATATGATAATCCTCAAATCCACTTTCCTGCGGATGTTGAATTGTTGGGTAGATTCAAGGATAAGATCTACTATAAACCAACTGACTCCCACAGCTACCTAGACTACACCTCCTCCCACCCTGCCCCCTGTAAAAACGCCATCCCATATTCCCAATTTCTTTGTCTCCGCCGCATCTGCTCCCAGGAGGACCAGTTCCAATATCGTAAAGCCCAGATGGCCTCCTTCTTCAAGGACCACAGATTCCCCCCAGACGTGATCGATGATGCCCTCCACCGCATCTCCTCCACTTCCCGCTCCTCCGCCCTTGAGCCCTGCCCCTCCAACCACCACCAGGACAGAACCCCACTGATTCTCACCTACCACCCCACCAACCTCCGTATACAACGTATCATCCGCCGTCATTTCCGCCACCTCCAAACGGACCCCACCACCAGGGATATATTTCCCTCCCCTCCCCTATCAGCGTTCCGAAAAGACCACTCTCTCCGTGACTTCCTCGTCAGGTCGACACCCCCCACCAACCCAACCTCCACTCCCGGCACCTTCCCCTGCAACCGCAAGAAATGCAAAACTTGCGCCCACACGTCCTCCCTTACTTCTCTCCAAGGCCCCAAGGGATCCTTCCATATCTGCCACAAATTCACCTGCACCTCCACACACATCATCTATTGCATTCGCTGCACCCGATATGGCCTCCTCTATATTGGGGAGACAGGCCGCCTACTTGCGGAATGTTTCAGAGAACACTTCTGGGACACCCGGACCAACCAACCCAACCACCCTGTAGCTCAACACTTTAACTCCCCCTCCCACTCCACCAAGGACATGCAGGTCCTTGTACTCCTCCATCGCCAGACCATAACAACACGACAGTTGGAGGAAGAGCACCTCATCTTTCGCCTGGGAACCCTCCAAACACAAGGGATGAACTCAGATTTCTCCAGTTTCCTCATTTCCCCTCCCCCCACCTTGTCTCAGTCAAATCCCTCGAACGCAGCACCGCCTTCCTAACCTGCAATCTTCTTCCTGACCGCTCCGCCCCCACCCCACTCCGGCCTATCACCCTCACCTTGACCTCCATCCACCTATCACATCTCCATCGCCCCTCCCCCAAATCCCTCCTCCCTACCTTTTATGTTAGCCTGCTGGACACACTTTCCTCATTCCTGATGAAGGGCTTATGCCCAAAATGTCGAATTTCCTGTTCCTTGAATGCTGCCTGACCTGCTGCGCTTTTCCAGCAACACATTTTCAGTCAAGGATGAGTTAGACAGTTTTTCAAAGTGTTTGAGGGTTATGTGGGACAGGCTGGAGTTAAAGCCACAATCACATCAGCCCTGATCATTTTGAATAGCATAACAGGCTTGATGGGTCAATAACCATCTCCTGCCTTCATTTCTTATGATCTTAAGACAACAGTGCATCATCCTTTTATTAAAGTGTGTGCATGTTTCATTTCTATTAAAACAGTTGCTGCTTTGAGCACCACAATTACACACATGAATATCAGTTTCCTGTAGGGAAAGTTCTAAATATTGAATGGGCGACTAGTGGAAACAAAGGACAGACCCTCCAGGGACTAGAGTGGAAGTCCAACGTTATTTTAATGGCAATGTCTTAATCAAACACCAATAAGGAGAAGCCGAGCATAAAGGTGATAAACAACAGCTTGGTCAACAAATCGTGGTTACCTGGGGGACAATCAAGGAAGTAATTGCAGTGATGGAGTGGGTGTACAAGGGCAGAGAGCAGCACAAGCTTTTTTGTGGACTCAGAGAATGCCACAGTGCCTTCTGTACCACCAAATATAATCTTTGACCCTACCCTACCCCGGTAGATGCATTAGTGACTGAATTGATGGTGCAGTACCAGGGAGCTTGTGACTTGTAGGTGTCAACCAATGAAGGCTTGTCTTCACCCTCCATTTTCGGGTCACAAGGTGCAAGGTTGCAGCTGGGCCAACGATTCCCAGCTTCCTCTCCTTCCAGATCATGATGTAATCGCAAGTTTGATGTCTCGCCCAATGTCTCCCAACATGTTGGCCAAACGTAGCATGACTACCAAGTCAAGCATCCATGGCAACTTGCTTCTCAGGAAATGGTTAATGAATGTTCTGAATAGAACCCCAGGATGTACATGTTATAGAGGCTAACAGCACAGGTACAGACCCTTTAGGCCAACCTGTCCAAGCTGACAACATACCCTAAATTAATCTAGTCAGGCTCACCAGTCTATAGTTCGCCCTGGCTTCTTCTTTCTAGCTTTCTCAAATAATAGCACCACAGTTGCCCCCTCCAGTCTTCTGGCATCTCACCCTTGGCCCCTGATGATACAAATATCTCATCAAGGGGCCCGGCAACACTCAGTTACCCACAAAGTTCTGGGATACACCAGATGATCATGTGTCAGGGATTCATCTACCTTCATGCATTTTAAGATGTCCAGCATCTCCCCCTCTGTAATATTAACACATTTCAAAATATCACTGTTTATGTCTCCAAGTTCTCTAACTTCTGTGTCCTTCTCCACAATAAATACTGACATGAAATATTTGTTTAGTATCTTACCCATCTCCTGTGGTTCCATACATAGACAGCCTTGCTGATCTTTAAGGAGCCCTATTCTCTCCCTAGTTACTCTTTTGTCCTTAATGTATTTGTAGAATCTCTTTAGATTCTCCTTAACCCTATTTTCAAACTATCTCATGTCCCCTTTTTTCCTTCCTCGTTACCCTTTTCAGTATACTCCCAGTGACCTTATACTCGTCAAGGGATTCGCTCAAACCCAGCTGTCTGCCCCTGCCATATGCCACTTTCATTTTCTTGACTAGAGCCACAAATTCTCCAATCATCCAACCCTTCACACTCACAGGAGCATACTATCTTTGGGCTCTCACTATCTCATATTTGAAGGCCTTCCACTTTCCAACTGTCCCTGTACCTGCAAATAGCCTATCACAATCAAAATTTGAAAGCTCTTATCTAATACTGTCAAAATTGGTCTTACCCCAATTTAGAACTTTGACTTTTAGATCAGGTCTATCATTTTCCATAGCTATTTTAAAACCAATAGAATTATAATCACTGGCCCCAAAGTGCCGCCCCCCCCCCCCCCCCCCCCCCCCTCCCCACTGATACCTCAGACACTTGCCATGCCTTATTTCCCAACAGAAGGCTAAGGTAGCTGCATCAAATGTTTCTCATAGGAAACCAGAACTGAAGTCATACCCTTAATCTGTAGCAGCTCCCTGGTGTATGCTGTCAGTCTGTCCATGGTCTTGTACAAATGTAAGGGTTGGAGTCTACAGTGAATCTTGTTAAAGGCAAGTTCTGCAACCACTATACAGCTGTGCTGGTATCGATCTCCATGAAAACTGGGTGACCCTTTAGCCAGACATTTATTTTAATTGGTTCTGATTTGGATGTTTCTAAGCAATTTAACTGTTCCTTGGAGAACGTGAGGACTGCACATGCTGGAGAGTCAGAGTTAAAGAGAATGACGCTGGAAAAGCACAGGAGTTCAGGCAGCATCTGAGGAGCAGAAGGGTCGGCGTTTCGGGCATAAGCCCTTCATCAGGAACGTGACTGTAGAAAACCACAAGTGGGTGGATTTACCAAGGTGTGCACTCTCCTGGATATCAGCCTGTGAGCTCTCTTACTAAAGTCAGGCCTCATAAGACTTCTTTGTTATCTTGATCTACATTCCAGCAGCAACAACAATGGCTTGCCAACCCAGATCCTGAGAAAATGTAGCCATTTAGCAAGATTTGTGGGATTTTGTTGTGAGCTGACCTCTGTACCCCAAGGTCCCTTGGACAGGTGAGGGTATCCACTCTCATTGGAATATCCTGTAGCTCACATGCTCCACTTACTGCATTTTCTAAAGACAGAGCCAGTTGTAGTTCCTGTTTGAGGTCCCGTTGGACTTCAGCTAGTGGGCTCTTCTACATGGTAATGTCATTACACCCATATACCAAACGGTGTCTCAGCATCTCATTCGAAAATCATATGGCTCAGTCAGTCATTTTAACCTCATCACAAATCCAAATATGGATTCCTGTAATTTTCCAACAGCTGAGTAAAACCAATTGTGTCTCAGAATTAGAGGAGATTTGAAGTTGTAATATTCCTTAACTAAATCCATCAACTCTTGAAGTCTTTCAGTACCTGGTGCCTCGGGGAAAGTTAAGCATCTAATAACTGAAAATGCTATGGGACTGCAACCAGTCAGAAGGATTACTCGTAGTCTTTCATCTGCCCCCTTGTTATTTGCCAGAAAAAAATAACACATCTTTCCACATACTAGGCCCAGCCTTTGTCGGAAGTATTGAATGAGTCAAGCTTCCCCAACAAGGGCACAATGCCAGAAATGCTGAGCTAACTCAAAGATGACTGTTCTGGGCAAACTTTCTTCAATTATACTGGCATTTTTCAAAATAGTTATATGTAAGAATACAAAATAATCAGTTTGATATGCTTGCTAACATCAGTGGGGCACCCGGTTTATTTGCAACAAACTAGTTGCTAACTACATTGCACATTGTTGTCCTGAGCTGGCTGAAACCTTGCCCCAGTAACTTCCTGTTTAAAAAGCAGACTTATAGACAATTCTGGTTTTTTTTTGTCTTTCTATTGTGTTCACACATGAGACTTGCCACCTTAATGTCTCAAGTGGAAAGTGGAAAGAAAGGAGCATGGGCTGTCTCCCGGAGGTTAACCTCCATTCCAGCTAATTCCCACCAAGCAGAGGGAACAAAGAATATTCTTTACCAATGCACCATTCTGCCATTATCTTTCACATTTATAGAATGATTATTTCAAAATTGCTTGACAAATATTTATTTTTCAGCATCCAGTAAGTATTGAGAGACCACAAAAAAAGACAGCTAATGATTTTATTCAGTTGAACACATGAAATGCAAATAACAATACTTTTTCTAATCACCAAAAGTGTGTATACAGAATGTTACAAAGTGATCACATTTACACATTGGATTTCAAGAAAAATATTGCATCTTGTGCCTCTGAACCTCCTGTAAAATATTTCGTGACATCAACTGTCTTTTCTCCCCAGTGACTCAGTTCCAACTTTAAAGGCCTGTTTCACAGCTGGTGGTGACCCTTCGGTGCATTGGGAAAATAGCCGTGTTTCCTGTGTGAATGTAAACACGTTGTGTTTTTACAGAGACTCCACTCCTGGCGCTGAAGGTTACTGGGACATGGATGAGAACAATGCTCTGATGGTGCTGAATATGTATGACACATTGCCAGGAGGACAGCCTCCAAGAACTTTATTCTAAGGAGTGCTTGGCAGGCTTTATGATTATAGAGCATCAACCTAAATCCCCGGTTATTCACCAAAGGCCACCTTCTAGAGTGACAACTCGTTTGAACCTTCCCTCCCTAGCCCAAGGGATGATATCAGGGTAGAGTTTTCCTGAACATCCTCCACTTCCCTCCTTCCCCATCCCAACCCCACCATTGTTATCCCATTTAAGGAGTTGAGCTCTCCATTCCACTCAGTAACAATCAGGGAAGTACAGTGGGCTTGGCTGAGCTGATTGATGAATTATTTCAACAACCTTTATTCTCCTGGGATCCCAGACACAGTCCTCCTCCAGACCACTTGGTACCATGCCACAGTCTGGAGGACACCAGGCCGTGTCATAGCCATGATCATGCCAAGTCTTCTGCAATGGGTGCCCTTGATAATCTATCTTTTTGACCTTTCCCACATTAACTCTTAACTTAAGCACAACCTTCTGATAGTCAGGAGCATCCAGTGGATATCTGCAGGCTTTCTGAATGTCCCGACTGACATAGACTCCACGGCCCAGCATACCATCAGAGGCTTGATTGAAACCATTCCTCCGAATGGCATCTGCGTTGTCAGCATGGGTTCCATGGTACATCACATAGATCTTGCCATTCTTTGGTGCGTTGTAACTTTTAAGACATGGTTTAAGGAAGTGAGGTGCATCCTCTTCATCCCACATATTTCCGTAAGCATATGCCATGGTAATCGGATGAATTTTTCAACTTGACCTTTAGCGAAAGAAAGAAAAAATAAATCAGAAGAAGACACTTTAGTTCTGTCATGAATCCTTCAGTAATTTCCCTCATGTTGTTATTGCTCATCAGTGAACTTCACGAGAGGTACTCACCCTGAAAAATGCACTTCCTTTGAGCAAAGGGTTTGATCACAAAACTGTGTTAACTGCAAAAGCTGGTCTCTGCTGTTGAGCTGCAACTTTGGTTCCCTTTTGGAAAAGCTGCCAGGACCAATGCTGTTGATCTCTTGATGAAAAACACTCTCTCCCATGGATATCACATAAAGGAAGGAGTTGGTTTGACTCTGATGCCAAAAGATCCCCACCTTTGGCCTACTGCCAAGGCTCAGAGAGCAAGGTCCCTCCTCGGGGATGATGTGGCAATGTGCCAGCTCCTCAGAAAGGGACAGAATCAAAATGAAACAAAGGAAAATAATGGTCTTCAGCCTTGAGAAGTTGTTCAATGCATCACAACATTCCCCAATCATCACAGCAGTTCTATTAAAAGCATGTTTGAAATTGTACTTGGTGATTTGGTTTGGAAAACAAAATCAGGTGTTTAAGCACTTAGTGTCAGCTGCAGAGCCTTTGATATTACTGTTGCCGAGAATTTAAAGGTTTGTGATTCAGTTCCTACTTCGGTACTTGAGCACAAAAATGTAGGCCAACAGTCGTGAAAAGTTAAACAGAAGCCTTATCTATCTTATTGGTGTTCACAGCAGGTCCAGCAGCATCCATGGAGAGAGAGCAAGCGAATGTTCAGAGCTCTGATGAAAAGCAATCTAGATTTGAAACATTAGCTTAATCTCTCTCCATGGATGCTGCCTGACCTGCTGTGATCTCCAGCACTATTTGCTTTCAGTTCAGATTCCAGCATCTGCAGTAATTTACTCCTGCTTTATTTATTTGCTTGGCTGGATATGGAAGATCAAAGAGCAAGAGGGTAGATCTGACCAGTGTCTTGATGAACACTTAACCTTCCATCACAAATGTGGATTAATTTATCATTATCTGATCCCAGACTGTGAGAGCTTGCTGTGCACCAATTGGCTATATATTTCATACACTAAACCAATGGCTACACCTCAAAATTACTTCACATATTCAAGAGTTCTTTGAGTTGTCCTATGCTGTGCAAAATAGTGCATAAATGTTTGTCTTTTGCTTTTTTATTGTGTCTAGCAATCTCAGTTATCTTATCTCTATAGAAAATGAGTTTGAATTTCTGTTCTGATGTGACGGCAGTGAAGACGACATTTCTCATGCAATTGGAGAATTGTTTTTACTTCTGCACAATGAATCACAATTCTGAAACATAACAATTAAGAATCACTAATTTCAGTGGAAAACACCATGTCTTGTTCTTTGTTAGAATTCATTAACACAATGCCCTGGATTTCACACAACACTCTGGATGTAATTTCACCAGAGTGAAATCGTTTTCAAAGGAACAAGTTGGGAAAGACTGAGTTGTCTCAGACCTGACAATATTCTTCAAGTATAACATTCAATTTCAGACATAGCGACTTCAACCAGAAAAGATAGAGTAGAAAGCATTACGCAATCAACAGGGCACTCCCTGAAATTAACTGACAAGATGTTTGCCTTTAATTATGAACTGCACAAAAGTGTGAAGAGAGTGTTGCAGAGGTAAATTTAATGAAGAAAAATAGAAATTGCTGGAGAAACTCCGATTAAACACACCAATTAATCTTCCAACTATATCAGTTTATCATTTTTCAATCTTACACTAAACTGATCCTCACAAACTGATCTCAGTTCTACCATTTCCTTCCTGATAAAGTGCACTAATTTAATTTCACCTCTGAAATTAAACTTGCAATCCTTCACTGTGCTGAACAATTTATTGCTGATCTGCAATTATCCTGTTTCTCTTGCTTCCCACAGCCACGTTCACCGATTTGCAGAAATCTTGTTAAACTGCCTATGAACCTGAAGACTCCAGTTGTCTCACACAAAGATCATTCTTTGGAGATGCTGGTGTTGGACTGGGGTGTACAAGGTTAAAAATCACACAACACCAGGTTAGAGTCGAATAGGTTTACTTTGAAGCACACTAGGTTTCGGAGCGCCGCTCCTTCAACAGGTGGTTCCTTAACTGGCTTAATCCCAGAAGGGGCACTATAAGTTTTTGTTGTTCTGCTCTTCTTACAGCTAAGTTAACAAAATATCTCACACTACTGCAAATGTCCTCCATTGCATTAGTCAACAACACAATCCTAAAATTATTGTATTAATGGCACTAAAAGAATTTATTTTTGCACATTTCTTCTTGTTCTGTTCCTTTCAAACATCTATCCTTAAGTCCCAATCCCTGCTTTTCCCGCCTTTCTAATTGCTTTTCAAATTATTTACCCAATTTCCTTTTGTAAAGTTGTTGCATCTGCTTTCACACCCCTTCTGCCAGTAAATCCCAGATCTTAGCAACTTGCTGAGCAGAGAATGGTTTCTTTATTGCCTTTCTAATTCTTTTACAACTTATGAACTGGACTGTATGAAGTTTTTTTGACGCTTACCTCTTGCCTGACTCAGGTATTCCACAGAGTGACAGGCGCACATCTGGATTTTGTCAGTTAATTATCAAAGTTTCAGTTTCCCTTTCTCTGAAAGGATGTCACATTATTTGTCATAACCTGAAATTTAAATATGCGATCGATCTAAGTTAAGTGTTTTCAAGTTGCAGCCAGTACCCTTACAATTTTACTCTTTGTAATGGACCGTCCCACCCTCCCCTCACTTCCTCAGGAATCACTCAGAGCTCAGGACCAGCATGTCCCTGTGAAAATGAAGGATAAGGATAGCAAGATTCAGGAAAGTTGAAAGTTTAATCAAAAAGAAATAGGAGGCCTGATTCCTGCCTCTACTTTTGCCCATAAGGCAAATGGCACTGGGCAGGCCTTGCAGTATCATGGAATTGCTTCATGGTCAACATGCAAGGTGATCTTGGCCTCCTTCATAGTCCATAGTTCTTTCTGAAATACGCATGAGTATTTAATTAGTACTTCACTCAGGCAGCCATTTTATGAATATAACATGTTGAGTCCATAAAGGTGAATCATTCTCAACCTATTGGGTCCAAGGTTTTTAAGACAATCAGTGATAACAGCATGAACTGATTCTCATGGGAAACTGGTACTGAAGCCATACCCTTAATCTGTAACAATTCCCTGGCGTACGCTGTCAGTCTGTCCAAGGTCTTGCGCACGTGTAAGGTTTGGAGTCTACAGTGAATCTTGTTAAAGACAGGTTCTGCAACCACTGATACAGCTGTGCTGGTATCAATCTCCATGAAAACCGGGTGACCATTTAACCCAACATTTATTCTATTTGGCTCTGATTTGGAAGTTGCTAAGCAATTTAATTGTCCTATTAGAGTGTGAGGACTGCACATGCTGGTGAGTCAGACTCAAAGAATGTGGTGCTGGAAAAGTACAGCCGTTCAGGCACCATCCGAGGAGCAGGAGAGATGACATTTCGGGTATAAGCTCTTCATTAGGAGTGTGACTGTTCCAAACCAGAAATAGGTGGAGACTCCAGGGTGTGCACTCTCCTCGATAGCAGCCTGTGAGCCCTCTTGCTCAAGTCAAGCCTTGGAAGTCTCCTTTGCTATGTTGATCGACATACCGGCAGCAAAAACAATGGCTTGTCGACCCAGATCCTGAAGGAAATTTCAGCCATTTAGCAAAGACTCGGCTTTGTTGTGGGAGTTTGCTGTGAGCTGACCTCGGGTCCTCCATGAGACTCTGCGATTGCCTTGACTCAACTAGTGTTCCCCAAGCTCACTCGGACAGGTGAGAGTATCCACTCTCATTGGGATACCCTGTAGCTCACATGCTCCACTTGCTACATTTTCTAATGACAGATCCAGTTCTGATGCCTGTTTGAAACCCCATTGGACGTCAGCTAATAGGCACTTCTACATGGTAATGTCATTATACCCATACACCAAACGGTCTCTCTTCAAGGAAGCTCTCTTCCTCCCTCTACAAGGATTTCAGTGAGTCTCTCTCTCACTGCACCCCCCAGGTCATCTCCTCTGCACAGAACCCTCAACTCAGCACCGCCCTCCTAACCTGCAATCTCCTTCCTGACCTCTCCACCCCCACCCCACTCCGGCCTATCACCCTCACCTTGACCTCCTTCCACCTATCCCACCTCCATCGCCCCTCCCCCAAGTCCCTCCTCCCTACCTTTTATCTTAGCCTGCTTGGCTACTCTCTCTCATTCCTGATGAAGGGCTTATGCTCGGAACGTCGAATTCCCTATTCCTGAGATGCTGCCTGGCCTGCTGTGCTTTGACCAGCAACACATTTTCAGCCTCGGGGAAACTTAAGCATCTAATAACCGAAAATGCTATCGGACTGCAACCAGTCAGAAGGATTACTCGTTGTCTTTCATCTGCCCCCTTGTTATTTACCGGAAAAAAATAACACATCTTTCCACATACTAGGCCCAGCCTTTGTCGGAAGTATTGAATGTGTCAAGCTTTCCCAACAAGGGCACAATGCCAGAAATGCTGAGCTAACTCAAAGATGACTGTTCTGGGCAAACTTTCTTCAATTATACTGGCATTTTTCAAAATAGTTATATGTAAGAATACAAAATAATCAGTTTGATATGCTTGCTAACATCAGTGGGGCACCCGGTTTATTTGCAACAAACTAGTTGCTAACTACATTGCACATTGTACTCCTGAGCTGGCTGAAACCTTGCCCCAGTAACTTCCTGTTTAAAAAGCAGACTTATAGACAATTCTGTTTTTTTTTTGTCTTTTTACTGTGTTGACTTGCCACCTTAATGTCTCAAGTGGAAAGTGGAAAGAAAGGAGCATGGGCTGTCTCCCGGAGGTTAACCTCCATTCCAGCTAATTCCCACCAAGCAGGGGAAACAAAGAATTTTCTTTACCAATGCACCATCCTGTCATTGTCTTTCACATTTATAGAATGATTATTTCAAAATTGTTTGACAAATATTCATTTCTCAGCATCCAGTAAGTATTGAGAGACCACAAAAAAAGACAGCTAATGATTTTATTCAGTTGAACACATGAAATGCAAATAACAATACATTTTTTAATCACCAAAAGTGTGTATACAGAATGTTACAAAGTGATCACATTGACACATTGGATTTCAAGAAAAATATTGCATCTTGTGCCTCTGAACCTCCTGTAAAATATTTCGTGACATCAACTGTCTTTTCTCCCCAGTGACTCAGTTCCAACTTTAAAGGCCTGTTTCACAGCTGGTGGTGACCCTTCGGTGCATTGGGAAAATAGCCGTGTTTCCTGTGTGAATGTAAACACGTTGTGTTTTTACAGAGACTCCACTCCTGGCGCTGAAGGTTACTGGGACATGGAGGACAGCCTCCAAGAACTTTATTCTAAGGAGTGCTTGGCAGGCTTTGTGATTTTGGAGCATCAACCTACATCCCCGGTTATTCACCAAAGACCACCTTCCAGAGTGACAACTTGTTTGAACCTTCCCTCCCTAGCCCAAGGGAGGATATCAGGGTAGAGTTTTCCTGAACATCCTCCACTTCCCTCCTTCCCCATCCCAACCCCACCATTGTTATCCCATTTAAGGAGTTGAGCTCTCCATTCCACTCAGTAACAATCAGGGAAGTACAGTGGGCTTGGCTGAGCTGATTGATGAATTATTTTAACAACCTTTATTCTCCTGGGATCCCAGACACAGTCCTCCTCCAGACCACTTGGTACCATGCCACAGTCTGGAGGACACCAGGCCGTGTCATAGCCATGATCATGCCAAGTCTTCTGCAATGGGTGCCCTTGATAATCTATCTTTTTGACCTTTCCCACATTAACTCTTAACTTAAGCACAACCTTCTGATAGTCAGGAACATCCAGTGGATATCTGCAGGCTTTCTGAATGTCCCGACTGACATAGACTCCACGGCCCAGCATACCCGTAGGAGACTGGCGGAAACCATTCCTCCGAATGGCGTCTACGTTTTGGGTAGAGGTTCCATGGTACATCACATAGATCTTGCCACTCTTTGGTGCTTCGTAACTTTTAAGACACGCTTCAATGAAACCAGGTGCATCTTCTTCAGCCCACATATTTCCATAAGCGTATGCCATGGTAATCGGATGAATTTTTCAACTTGATCTTTAACAAAAGAAAGGAAAAACAAATCCAAAAGACACTTCTTGAATTCACTTCATGAATTCTGTCATGAATCCTTCAGTTAGACCAAATTATATTCCCCTCATGTCGTAACTGCTCATTGGTGAACTTCACTAGTGGCACTTACCCTGAAAAGTCCACTTACTTTGAGCAAAATGTTTGATCACAAAACTGTGTTAACTGAGAAAGCTGGTCTCTGCTGTTGGACTGCAGCAATTGACCCCTTTCCTTAAAGCTTTCCAAGCCTCTCACTTGATGAAGAGCACTCACTCCCATGGATGTTTGGCAAAGAAAAGATTTTTCTCGGGGATCTCCTCGGGGATGATGTGGCAGTGTGCCAGCACCTCAAAAGGGACAGAATCAAAATGAAACAACGGAAGATAATAGTCTTCAGCCTTGAGAAGTTGTTCAAGGCATCATAACAATTTCCCAATCATCAACAGCAGCTCTAAGTTGTATTTGAAATCGTACTTTGGGTGATTTGTTTTGTAAAACAAAATCCGATGTTTCAGCACTTTGTGTCAGTTGCAGATCCTTTGATATTATACTTGCCTAGCATTCACAGGTTTTGGATTCAACTCCTACCTCAGTACAAAAATCCAGGCCAACAGTTGTGAAAATTTAAATGAAGGACTTATTTATCTGAAAACCAAAAATGCTGGAGATCACAGCAGGTCCAACAGCATCCATAGAGAGAAAGCAAGCTAATGTTCAGAGCTCTGATGAAGAGTAATCTAGATTCAAAACATTAGCTTTCTGTCTTTCTATGGAAACTGTATGACCCACTGTGATCTCCAGCATTTGTTGTTTCAGTACAGATTCCAGCATCTGCAGTAATTTGCTCCTACTTTATTTATCTGCTTGGCTGGATATAAAATTTCAAAGAGCAGGAGGGTAGATCTGACCAGTGTCTTGACTAACAATTAACCTTCAATCACAAATTTATTATTGTTTTATCCAAGGCTGTGAGAGTTTGCTCTGCATCAATTAGCTGCACAATTCATACACTAAACCAATGGCTACATCTCAAAGTTTGGGGCAGCGCAGTGGCTCAGTAGCTAGCCCTGCTGCTTCAAGGCCCCAGGTTCAATTCCAACCTTGGGTAACTGTCCGTGTGGAGTTTGCACATTCTCCCTGTGTCTGCATGGGTTTCCTCCAAGTGTTCTGGCTTCCTCCCACAATGCAAAGATGTGCAGGTTGGGTGAATGGGCCATGCCAAATTGCCCGCAGTGTTCAGGGATATTTGGGCTAGGGGAATGGGTCTGGGTGGGTTAATCTTCAGAGAGTTGGTGTGGACTTATTGGACCATAGGGCCTGTTTCCTCACTGTAGGGAATATATTCTATGATTACTTCACTGGCTGTAAAGTTCTTTTAACTATCCTGTACTGTGCAAAATGGTGCATAAACGTTTGACTTTTGCTTTTTTGTTATTATGTCTAGCAATCTCAGTTATCTGATCTCTATAGAAAATATGTTTGAATTTCTGTTCTGATTTGACAGCAATGAAGGTGACATTTCTCATGCAATTGGAGAATTGTTTCTATTTCTGCATAATGAATCACAATTCTGAAACATAACAATTAAGAATCACTAATTTCAGTGAAAAGTAACATTTCTTGTTCTTTGTTAGAATTCATTCCTGCCCCTTGTTAGAATTTATTAACACACTGCCCTGAATTTCACACAACACTTTAGATGTAATTTCACCAGAGTGAAATCATTTTCCAGGGAGCAAGTTGGGAAAAACGGAGTTGTCCCATTGACCTGACAATATTTTTCACAGGGGTATGCACTATCACTGTGGGGATGGTAGCTGTATTTTTCAATTTTAATATGGTAACATCAACCAGAAAAGATAAAGTAGAAAGCATTACACAATCAACCGGGCACTCCCTAAAACTAACAAGATCTTTATCTTGAATTACAAGCTTCACAAAGCATGAAGACAACGTTGTAAAGGATGAATTTAATAAAGAAAAATAGAAAATGCTGGAGAAACTCAGATTAACCACAATGATTAATCTTCCAACTATATCATGGTATCGTATTTCACTCTTAGACTCAACTGATCACTGGGAATCTATTTCAGTGCTATGATTCCTTCCTGATAAAGTGGCAGTGTATTAATTTCACCTCTAAAATTAAACTTGTAATCTTTCACTGTGCTGAACAATTTACTGACAGAAATCTTGTTAAACTGTCTCGTGTACTTGAAGACTCTAATTGTCTCACACAAAGATCATTCACGTGCCTTAACTGTCTTAATCCCCAAGGCGCAGTGTTAGCTTTTGTTGTTCTCCTCTCGTTTAAGTCAACAAAAGATCACACACTGCTGTCGATGTTCTGCATTGCATTATTCAATTATTCAATTATAACACAATTATTAAAAATCGTACTAAGGCACTAAAAGAGCTTACTTGGCCCATTTCTTCTTGTTCTGTTCCTTTCAAACATCTATCCAGTTAGTCACATTCCCCTGCTTTTCCTGCCATTCTGCGTGCTTTTCAAAATATTTATCCAATTTCCTTTTGTAAAGTTGTGTGAATCCGCTTTCATACCCCTTCTGCCAATAAATTCCAGATCTTAGCAACATGCTAAGCAGAGAATGATTTCCTCACCTCCTTTTTAAATTCTTTTCCAACTTAAAAATGAACTGAACTGTATGAAGTTTTTTGACACTTACCTCTTGCCTGAGTCTGTTGTTCTGCAAAGCGACAGATGCACATCTGGGTTTTATTAGCTTCAGTTTCAGTTTCCTTTTTTCAATATTGTTTGTCATAACCTGAAATTTTAATATGAAGGATGTTCCAAGTTAAATAACTTAAGTTACACCCAACTCCTTCAAACTTTTACTGTTTGTAATGGACCTTCCTGCCCTCCCCTCACTTCCTCGGGATTCGTTCAGATAAGTCAGGTTTGCAAGCCTTCCCTACCTTTCAGATATTAATCATTGATATTATTTTCATTGTTCAAGAATGGTTTCTCATTTCTTGACCCATCCAACTGTGATCACTTAAAGATCAGAGATTGGGATTAAAAAGAGAGGAGAGCAATAATGACAACAAAAAAACAAAGAACTGCAGATATTGGAAATCAGAAACAAAAATAAAAGTTGCTGGAAAAGCTCAGCAGGTCTGGCAGCATCTGTGGAGAGAGAAAGCAGAGTTGACATTTCATGTCCAGTGTCAAGATTAGTGTGGTGCTGGAAAAGCACAGCAGGTCAGGCAGCATCCAAGGAGCAGGAAACTCGGAATTCCTGATGAAGGGCTCCTGCCCGAAACATCAATTTTCCTGCTCCTCAGATGCTGCCTGACCTCCTGTGCTTTTCTAGCACCACTCTAATCTTAATTCTAATCTCCAGCATCTGCAGTCCTCACTTTTGCCTATTTCATGTCCAGTGACCAATTCTTCAGGATGCTGTGAAGAAAGGTTGCCTGATCCATCATGTTAACTCTGCTTTCTCTCCACAGATGCTGCCAGGCATGCTGAGTAATCGCAGTAATTTCTGTTTCTGTATTGCAAAAATGACATCCAGTCTTTCAGCAGATTCCATCCCAAGGAGATTGGAGTGATATAATGAGGACCTAGAACATGATATTTCCCTTCACTTACAGTTGTCTTGAAAGAGAAAATGAATTAACGTAGTGGTAACGTTATAGGGCTAGTAAATCAACCTAATATTCTGGGGCATAGCACATCGTACACTGGCAGATGGTGAAAATTTGAATCCAATAGAAGTCTCGAATTAAAACCAATCTAATTGTAACAGCTATTGAAAAAGTCTATCTGACTTATTAATCACTTTTAAGGAAGGAAACCTACTGTCCTTGCCTATATGTGACTCCAGACCCCGATAGCAATGTCTTGCCTGTCTGAGCAAGCCACTCAGCTCAAGGGCAATTAGGGATGGGAAATAGATGCTGGCCCAGTGACACCCACATCCCATGAAAAAATTTAAAAAGAGTGACTTCAAGAACTTGGAAGCCAATGGTATTCTTTTCAAAGCATAATTGCCGCTCTCATGGATAGAAATCAGTACACGATTTGTACACAGCAAGATCCCAGGGTTAGGTTGGTGAATGACGTGACGTTGAACGTGAGATTGTTCTGAAGCAGTCATGCAGAGAGGGGTTATAGCCAACCTGCAGTCGGTTTTCTATTCTTACCACTTTCATCCTCACTGGAGTTAATACAAAGGGTGCTGATTTGCAACTGTCCCTTTCTCCTCCTTCACAGGTCTCGCTGTGATGGTTTTGGTTGGAGGATAAATGTTGGTCCAAGCATTTAGAAATCTTAGAGGTAAGAAGAAAATAGTTTGAATGTTGTATTTCAGCAATATGCAACTAAAATAACTGTGTTTGGGGATATTTAGAGGAAGGAGGAGTTGAGAGTATAGTGCTGGAAAAGCATAATAGTTCAGGCAGCATCCAAAGAGCAGGAGAATAGACGTTTTGGGCATAAGCCCTTCATCAGGATATTTAGAGGAATAAGCATTTTTCCTTCTGTATTGTTTACTGGGAATGTTAACCAATTATTGCTGCATCTTTGAATCAGTTTTCTTTTGATAATCAGCAAATCATTATGTGGAATATGAAACCTGATTAATAAATCTTGTTATTGAAAATCTGAAAAGGATGAGTGTTTAACTGTACATCTTAGTAACCAGGAAATATTTTATGACGTTATTTAGTGATGTTACCATACCCCCACTCTCTCATTAAATAGTTTAAGCTGAGGGTCATCACAGCACAGGGGTGTGATTGAGAAGGCAGGACCTCAGCCAGTACAGGAATTGACCCCATGCTGTTGGCATTACTGATTATCACAAACCAGCTGTCCAGCCAACTGAGCTACAGTGATATGGCACTCCCCCAATCTCTGTCATAACAGTTTCAGAGGATATGAAGAAAGTAGATTCATAGAGGTGAGGTAAGTCTCAGCCAGTTTGAATACTGGAACAACCATGAGGGGTTGAAGGTGTACACCTGACCTTAACTCATGAAAAGATATTAAAAGATAATGAGGCTCAGGCAATGTGCTATAGTACATACCAGTGTTGGCTGACAGCATTGTGAACACTCAGATAAAGACTGTCCCCTTGGGCATACCATCCCCGTGAGGAAACATAACCACAAAAGGCAAGTGTGCAAACCACTCCCCAAATGAAAATAAAGCTTAGCAGTTGCTCTTTCCTGTTTTCAATTTACCAAAAATGGTCAACACATGAACTGACAATCATCCTGAAACAGATATGATAATTTCGCAGAAACAAAAGTGAAATTTCCCTATCAGACTTAAACGAAACTCATTCCAGCCTGTGAAGGAACTATATGCAAAACAAAACATTTCATCAAAGTATATGTGGCGATAGTCATTAACAAATCAAACAAGTTAATTTAACCAATCTGTTTGAAAGTATTCTGACACACCCTGACATGAAAATCCAATAATAGTTCAAACCAATCTGGTTTGCCTTGTGTACCTGAGAATGGAGTTTCAGTATGACCAGAGCACTTATTTCAAACTCTGATTAAGTTTTGTACTAGTCTCTCCCTTTGGGATGTTCACCTCTGTCTGAAGGAGCAGTGCTTTGAATGCTTGTGACTTCAAATAAACATGTTGAATGATAAACTAGAGTTGTGTGACTTCTGACAAAGAGGCCTCACAGAGGTTTTCCAGTTACCACCATTAATTTACCCATTAAGATAATTGCTTCCCAAAAGCATGCAGAATTACAACCTCTTTGGATGTCATACATTGTAACTTGTTCAGCAAAACTGTGAATATTTGTATATTTCCTTTGCAGTGTGAAAACCTTTGCTGTATATGGGCTCAAAAATGTCTTCAAATATTGGCATATTCACTTAATTGCTGTAATAAATACAGGCAGTTGCCAACAATTTCTGAATTTTATCCTTCAATAATTTCACTTCTGTTTTCTTATCACATTTCCTCCTTTGTGACTGTCAGTCATGTCCAAACATTGGCTCCCCCTACGATGCAGGATTCCCTCAGTGGTGCATTCAGCTCACAGTCTCATAGACCATGCATTGGCAATCAGAAGAGCTATTGAGCCTGCCATTGTTAGTTAGAGATGTCAGGTGTGAAGAATAATGGAAAAAATCTTTAACATCTCAATATTGAAGAGAGGAACCTGAGATGTAACACCACAGAGATTTTCAAGATAGTGAAACAATATGAAATAAATCTGAGTAAAGGCTGTACACAAAACAATGAGAGACGGACAAGGCAATACTAGTTCTAACTAGTAAGAGATAAATGTTGCACAGCTAATAGAAATTTAAGAATGTAGGTAATATAGTGTAGGCCACTGGCCCCTTTGAACCTCTTTTGCTATTCAATGAAATATTTTTTGCATCAACTTAATTTTCCTCCTGCTCTCTTTACCTCTTGATTCCATAAGTAGCCAAGCATCTGACAGTCTCAATCCAGAATTATCACTGCCTCAGCAATCCTATGGAGAATTCTAAAGACCCAGATCTTTGTGTGTGAAGAAATTACTCTTCATCTTAGTCTGGAAGGGTTAACCCTGTTCGTGGGGATATGGTCTATCCGTCTGGATTGTTGCCTCTCAGTAGTTACTAAATCACCTAATTTGAAGTAACTGCACAGACGTCCATATCCTGTCATAAAGCCACTATTTATTTACATGTAGAGAGCCCTTCACACTGATCTAGACCCCTCAAAGTGAACAGAACCTCTGACAGCTAGGGCTCCCTGATTGGGCCATATTAACAGCCCCCAATCAGGCAACTCCTATTCTATGAGGTCCACCGGCAGCCCTTGTTAAAATGACTACATCCCTGTCCCTCTGATTAGATACCCTGCAATACGGAAACAGGCCCTTCAGCCCAGCAAGTCCACACTGACACTCCGAAGAGCAACCTCCCACCCTATATTTATCCTTGACTAATGCACCTAACACTATGGGCAATTAAGCATGGCCAATTCACCTAATCTGCACATCTTTGGATTGTGCAAACTCCACACAGACAGCCACCGAGGTAGGAATCGAACCCAGGTCCTTGGTGCTGTGAGGCAGCAGTGCTAACCACTGAGCCTCCGTGCTGCCCATGCTATGTCCAAGGACATGGGCTAGTTCTCTTTTGTAGCTCCTCCTGGGGTGTTTTAGCACCGGGTCCGCTTTCTCCAACTCTGCCTCTGGCACAGGTGACAAGTAACGCACAATAGCTTTCCTCTTTTGCCCGGAGCGTCTTGGAAGAAACTCATTCTTTTCTTCAGGACACAAAGGTGTTAAAGCAGTGACATCCACCGTGTCCACCTCACATTGCAAGGTATCTTCGGCACTTGATGGAGAGGGAGAATCCAGGGGTTTCCAGTGGTTTGAAAGGCTGCCGAGGAGCCGGGCATGTTTTGCCTCCACACTGTTTGCCAGTTTGCAGCTTTCAGATTGTTCATGTGCTTGTTCAGGACCATCATACCTACCTGAAGTTCAGACATCTCAGACCTGACTCCATGTTGACCATGCCTCTTACCCATGCAGGGCCATTCCCGTGGTTTCTATACCAATCCTCCCTGAAGTAAACTGTCTCTTTTGCTTTGTGGAGTCTTATGTCTAGCATTGGTGTTCGTAATGCTGATTCATTCAGCCTCACTTCCCCTGGACTGGGAAGATCTGATTTAACCTGGTGTGGAGTCTTCTCCCCATTGGCAACTCTGCTACAGCTATTCCTGGAGTTGCATGAGGGTTGGCCCTATAATCAAACAGGAACCAGGATAGTTTGGTATCTGTTGAAGCTACAGGCTGTTTCTTTAAGCCTGTCTTCAAAGTTTGGACTGCTCTTTCTGCAAGACCATTAGATAATGGATGATATGGAGTTGTCCTTATATGGTGCATACCATTCAACTATAGAAAATACTCAAAATCCCTGCTGGTAAGTGATGACATGTTATCTGTGACCAATACTTGTGGGAGTCCGTTTGTTGGAAAATATGCTTGCAGTTTTTCTGTCGTCGCCCCCGTGTTTGATGAATGAATGCTGTGCACGTCCAGCCATTTTGAGTGGGCATCCACAATGACCAAGAACATTGAGCCCATGAAATTGCCTGGATAGTCAATGTGTAACCGAGTCCAGGATTTACCCAGCCATTCCTGTGAATGTGGGAGAGCTGCTGGTGGTAATTTTTGACCTTGATGCCATTCTGGGCACTGCCCAGCCACATGGCTATGTCTGCATCGAATCCTGACGACCAATCAGAACTTCTCACCAACATTGTCATTTTGGAAACTCTGGATGACCCTGGTGGAGTTCAGCCAGTATCTGGTGGTGACCTTGGCTCAGGACAATCACTCTCACTCCCCATAATAATATACCATCCTCGACTGCAACCTGTTCTCTCTGAGTCCAAAAAAGTTTCAATTCTGGTTGTGATGGCCCTTTGGTTTCCCCCATCACCGCCAGCTGTTTCAGTTTCACCGGGACCAGATCCTTCTGCATCCAAAGTCTGATATTGTCAGCTGTGACTGGAAGTGTATCAGAAACTTTAAAACCATTACGGCCTCACCCAGTGATGGTACTACTGATGGTGTATCTGCCAGCAGAAGGCAGCTCAGTGGATCCACATTTGCTACCTGACCTGCCAGACAGTGTTCCAACTTGTATTAGAGCCCACCACTGAATTCAACCTGAAGCTTTGGGTGCACTGCCTTGTCCTCTTTAAGTAGACCAGGCAGGGGTGTGTGGTCTGTTATTATTACACGTGTAATCACCTTAAAGGTATTGGTGGAACTTCCTGTCTCCAAGTACGACAGAACTTCCTTCTCTAGCTGGGCGTATCTATGTTCTGCATTAGCCAAAGTCCTGGATGCATATACCTTTGGGAGCTCCTCTCCATTGCTATGAGCTAATGCTACCCTGATGCTGCGCCGGGAGGCATTGTGTGTCAATACCAGATTTCGCTTGGGTTCATAAAATGCCATTACCTTAGAAGATGACAGCTATTTCTTCAATTCTCTAAAAGCTATGGTTTGGCTACGCAACCATTTCCAAAGCTGACCCTTTTTTAAGTGCTGATGCAAAGGGGCCAGGATGGAGGCCAGCTTATATATGAACTCTCTTTAATAATTCACCAGCCCAAGGGAAGACAGACATGGGAGCCTTTATTGCCCTCACTTTATCTTCCAATGGGTGTCACCCAGTGCTGTCAACCCTGTTGCCCAGGTAGATCACTGGGGTGTCTAGAACACACATTTTCCCCCCTTGCTTATGCCCACCGGTGAAAAATGTCTAAGGTCTTATCCAAGTTCTCCAAGCGCTCCTTATTGATCTTCTCTGTTATTAGCACGTCATCTAGTTAAATGGTAACCTGGGGTACACCTTGTAAAATGTTCTCCATTGTCTGCTGAAAAATTGCACCAGCTGATGCTAGCTAAGATGGCAGTCTCGAATATTGGTACCAACCGTAATTGTAAGTATACATGGTTTGTGAAGGAGAGCCTCCCTTACCAGCTTTGCTCTATGCAAGGGCTTGGGTATTTATCCCACTGCAAAATGCGATTTACCGTTGGTATAAAATCCCCACAAAGGCAAACCAACCCACCGGCAATCAGTAAAACCAGAACTGTCCATTCTACAAACTGGACTGCTTTGATGATTCCTTTGCATTCCAGCCTTCTGATTTCTGCCTCAACTTGCAAATGGCAGGGGGTGGGCCTTGCAGAACCATGGAATTGGTTCCTGCTCAATGTGCAAGGTGGCCTTGGCTCTTTCAATAGTCCCTAGCCCTTCCTGAAAAACTTCCAGGTATTTAATTAGGACTTCACTCAGGCAGCCATTTTTTAATCAAAAACTGTTGAGCCAATCTGGGTGAATCTTTCTCAACCAATTTTGCCCCATCAAACTTGAGCCCAAGTCTTCTACAACAATCAGTGGGAACTGAACCAGCTGTTTCTCAGAAGAGCCCGGAACATAAGTTGTATCCTTAATCTCTAAAGGTTCCACAGTATAGGTTCTCAGTTGAGCTGAGTCCTGAACTGCTGAAGCCATAGGCTCCTCTCCAGCTTGGGGCTGACCAGGTGCCTGGTCTCCAGCAGTCTCCGAGTGCCAGTGGCCCAAGGTGTTTCGTTCCTGTCCAGCTGCAGAAACATGGCAGCGAAGTAGCCAGCTGCAGGTACTCCCCACACTAACCCTGTCTCGTGTACCCATTAAGGTGTCAGTATCTGAGCTGGTGGGAGAAGAGGCAGCACAGAGCCCAGTCTTGCTGGTGCTTCCTCTAAGGCATTGTGTTCTCTTATCAAGTGGGGTCAGCTATCCAAGTCAGGATGGCAAGTGATTTCAATGGGAACCTGTCGGTGATGGTGTTCCCATATATCTGCTGCCTTTGTCCTTCTGGATGGAAATAGTTATGGGTTTGAAAGGTGATATCTGGGGATCCTTGGTGAATTTCTGCAGTGCACCTTGTACACACTGTTGCTATTGAGGATTGCTAATGGAGGGAGTGGATGTTTGTGGATGTGGTGCCAATCAAGTGGGTTGCTTTGTCCTCGATGCTGTCAAGTTTCATGAGTGTTGTTGGAACTGCACCCATCCAGGCAAGTGTGGAGTATTCCATCACACTCCTGACTTGTGCCTTGTAGAATTAGGAAGTGAGTTACTTATTCCTAGTCTCTTGTAGCCATTATATATGTGGCAAGTCCAGTTGAGTTTCTAGTAAATAGTAATCCCAGCATGTTAATAGTAGGGGAATTCAGTGATGGTAACACCATTGTATGTCAAGAGACAGTGTTAGTTTAGTTCATGTTTTCACACTCAATCAATTTGCATTTACTAAGAGGTTGCCAGAGTCCATTGCTCATATTCCTTTTCAGCACAGCTCATACTTAAATCACTGAGCATGGACATGTCACATTTGGGATGTCACAGTTGCTACTTTCTCCAGATCACAGCTGCTAACATCTTTTCCCATGACAAGGAAAGCCAGACAGCCTGGCAAGTGGGACCATCACCTTCCGATTAGATGCTAATAGGTTAAGTAAGTAGGGGGAAAAAAATAGACAAATGGTACGCAGTGTGGGAAAATGGGAAATTGTTCATTTTGGAAGGGAGAACAAAAGAACAGAATATTATTTAAATTGAGAAAGCTGTAGAAAGCTGCAATACAAAGTGGCTTGGGGTGACTTGTCCATGAAACACAGAAAGCTAGCACGCAGGGCAGCAGGTCATCAGAAAGACGAATGGAATGTGGGCCCTTATTTCAAAGGGATTAGAGCATAGGAGTAGGGAAGACTTGCTGCAACCATATATGGTGCTAGTGAGACCACATCTGGAGTCCTGTGGGAAGTTTTGTTCCCCTTATTTAAGGAAAGTAATTCACAGGAAGCAGTTCACTAGGGCAATCTCTAGTACAGAGGGCTTGTCTCATGAGCAACGGCTAAACAGGTTGGAACTCTACTCCAAGTCTAGGCGATCTCGTTGAAACGTAGGATCCTTAACAATCTTTATAGGGTAAATGATGGGAGGATGTTTCCCCTTGTAAAAGAGTTTAGGACCAGAGGACATCATCTCAGAATAAAGGGGCACCAAGTTAAAACTAAGATGAGGAGGAATGTTTTCTCTCAGGAAGTTGAGAGTCTTTGCAAATCCTTATCACACAAAGATGTGGGGGCAGGTTCCTTGTGCATATTTAAGGCTGAGATAGATTCTGGATCAGTCCGGAAATCAGGGGATCGGGCAGGAAAGTGATTATGAAGAACGTTGGATCAGCCTTGATCCTATTGAATAGTGGAGTAGGCTTGATGGGCTGAGTGATCTCCTCCTGAATCCAGTTTCTCATGGCTTTATGGTCTAAGTTGCCAGGTTTTGGTGGCCTCATCCTCTCAGTATGTCAAGTCTCTTAAGAATGAGGTCACCTCTCATTCTCTAATTCTCATCTCTCATTTGGAGGCTGAGGGTTGACCTTATAGTCATGAGGAACATGGATAGGATGAATAGCCACAGTCTTTTTCCCAGGGAAGACGAGTCCAAAACTAGAAGGCGTAGATTTAAGGTGGGAGGGGAATGATTTAAAAGGGACCTAAAGTGTAATTTCTTTACCCAAAGGATGGTGCATGTATGGAATGAGCTGCCAGAGGAAGTGGTGGAGGCTGGTGCAATTACAACACTTAAAAGATATCTGGATGGGTACGTGACTAGGAAGGGTTTAGAGGGCTATGGGCTAAATGCTGGCAAATGGGACTAGATTAGGTTGGGATATCCAGTCGGCATGGATGAGTTGGACCGAAGGGTGTATTTCCGTGCTGTATATCTCTATGACTATATGATACTATATCCTCTGTGCTGACAGGATGCGTTGGAGAATGGATACATTCCTGTGCCCTTGACCCATAGCAGGACGGCTGCTGTAAAACAAAGGAGGAGAAAGTGAGGTATGCAGATGTTGGAGATCAGAGCTGCAAATGTGTTGCTGGAAAAACACAGCAGGTCAGGCAGCATCCAAGGAGCAGGAGAATCGAACGTTTCGGGCATAAGCCCTTCCTGATGAAGGGCTTATGCCCGAAACGTCGAATTTCCTGTTCCTTGGATGCTGCCTGACCTGCTGCGCTTTTCCAGCAACACATTTTCAGCTGCTGTAAAACAAAGACTACCACCTCCAAATATGGTGATTCCAACTTCACAAAACCCTCAGACCGAAGGGGAATGAGGATACACTGCTGCCCAAAACAGATGGCTGGTCTCCTGAAGATGAGGCTTCGAAGCCTGGGCTTCTCTAGGCTCCACAGAGGTCTTACTATATGGGCCCAGACAGTGTGTGCTGCATCATTATACCATGCTAGACCCTTCACAACTGGAATCTACAAGCTGGAGGGGGTTTGCAATGCCTTGGATGTAGAGGGAATGGGTGATCAACAGCAATTTTCTGAAGGTGATGGCAAGGATGAGGAATAAGGCATTGACCAGGAAGGACATCCAAGAGAATATGATAGCGTTATCTGTCATTGAGAGTGAGAAGCCTGAGAGACTTAGCTGAAATCTGCTTCTAAGATGAATAGTTAGGACTTTCTTTGAATGTTTCAGTTTCTGTTGGTTACATGCCAAGGAGCTCCTGCTCTGTGCAAAGTACACATAGACCTGGTTGGCTTTACAGTTCTTGCCCTCCCCTGATGCTAAATAACTGTTTTACTATCCATTTTATTGGATGTTAAAAGTGGATTTCAAAATATTTACACAATACACTCCGAATCATCATTAAAGAAAAAGCAGCAATCACTAAAACTGGGCAATAATGTTGCATAGCACTAGGGAAAAGCAGTTTCGAAGGCTTCAGTCAGCAGTTGTTATCTGAGTGTTGTGCAGGAAAGTCCCTCTATGTTGGCAACTGGTTGACAGAAAACATGAGACAGCGCCTTATGAGCCCTCCGCTATTAGCTGACCTTCAGTGTTTTTGAGTTTTTGTTGGCAGCTAAATACTTGAGCATTCAGTAGAGCAGTGTTTAACCCAAAAGCAAGAGAGGAAATGCTTTTTGCAGTTTCTATTGGCGAACAGCGTGTTCTGAGGGGGAGGGGAGATGTGAGCGACCAACTGTACAGTAGTTTTCCTCCACCCCAGTTGAGGATTCAGGACTGCACTAGGACACAATGGGAGGGAGAGAACAAAACTAACTGAGGGACACATAGATGACACATTCATTGCATGTTATCTTGCATTTTTGTAACTGAATAAGGCATGAACACTCTTACAATGTCTGCTTTGATGTAGTTGTCACTGTCAGAGATGGCTAAGTTGCACCCATTTGACAGATGCATGTAAAAGTGAGGAGCAGAAGCAGATAATTCAGCCCTCCGAGCCTGCTCTGCTATTTAATACAATCATGTTGATCTAATCTCAGGCCTCAACTTCACTTTCCTGCCTGCTGTCCATAGCCCTTTAATCCACTACTGATTAGAAATCTGTCTGTCTCCTCCTTAACCTTATCGCAGCTTCCACCACACTCTGGAGCAGTGAGTTCCACATCTTCTTGACCCTTTGACAGAAGCAATTCCTCTTCATCTCTCTTTTAAACCTGCCACTCCTTCGCCCAAAACTATTCCCTCTCATTCTAAATTACCCCACAAGAGGAATCATCCACTCAACGCCTACTTTGTCAATCCCCCTTAGCATCTTATATCCCTCAATTAGATATCTTCTCATCCTTCGAAACTCTAAAGAGTTAGAATATATGAACATAAGAACCAGGAGCAGGAGTAGGCCATCTAGCCCTTTGAGCCTGCTCAGTCATTCAATAAGATCCTGGCTGATCTTTTCGTGGCCTCAACTCCATTGACCACCCGCTGACCGTAACCCTTAATTTTTTCATCATTCAAAAACAAGTATGATTAGATTACTTACAGTGTGGAAACAGGCCCTTTGGCCCAACAAGTCCACACCGACCCGCCGAAGCGCAACCCACCCATACCCCTACATATACCCCTTACCTAACACTACGGACAATTTAGCATGGCCAATTCACCTGACCCGCACATCTTTGGACTGTGGGAGGAAACCGGAGCACCCGGAGGAAACCCACGCAGACACTGGGAGAACGTGCAAACTCCACACAGTCAGTCACCTGAGGCGGGAATTGAACCCAGGTCCCTGGCGCTGTGAGGCAGCAGTGCTAACCACTGTGCCACCGTGCCGCCCAAGATTAGACTTACAGTGTGGAAACAGGCCCTTCGGCCCAACAAGTCCACACCGACCCGCCGAAGCGAAACCCACCCATACATTTACCCCTCACCTAACACTACGGGCAATTTAGCTTGGCCAATTCACCTGACCCGCACATCTTTGGACTGTGGGAGGAAACCGGAGCACCCGGAGGAAACCCACGCAGACACGGGGAGAATGTGCAAACTCCACACAGTCAGTCGCCTGAGTCAGGAATTGAACCCGGGTCTCAGGCGCTGTGAGGCAGCAGTGCTAACCACTGTGCCACCGGTTAGACTCTGAATATTTCTTTTTGAGGACAATTTCCTTGGGAGTTACTTCTTTTAGATCAGATTACTTACAGTGTGGAAACAGGCCCTTCAGCCCAACAAGTCCACACCAACCTGCCGAAGCGCAACCCACCCAGGCCCATTTCCCCTACACCACGGGCAATTTAGCATGGCCAATTCACCTAACCTGCACATTTTGGGATTGTGGGAGGAAACCGGAGCACCCAGAGGAAACCCACACCAAGAGTCGCCTGAGGTGGGAATTGAACCCGGGTCTCTGGCACTATGAGGCAGCAGTGCTAACCACTGTGCCACCATGCCACCCTAAAGTATCTTAGCTTTAAAAACATTTCCTGAAGTAGCATCAATTACTTCACTGGGTGGGAAATTCCATAGTTTTACAACCTGCTGGTGAAGAAATTCCTTCTCAATTCAGCACCAAATTGGCTCCCCCTAATTTTGAGACTATACCCTCTTGTCCTAGTTTCACCTGCCAGTGGAAACATCCTCTCTACATCTATCTTATCCATTCTCTTCATAATTCAGTTTCTGATGAAGAGCTCATGCCCGAAACATCAATTGTTCTGCTCCTTAGATGCTGCCTGACCTGCTGTGCTTTTCCAGCACCACACTTTCTGACTCTGATCTCCTGCATTTGGCAGTTCTCAGTTTCCCATAGTCGGAGGGAAGTCTGTTAAGAACAAGCTGCCCATCTGATCTCTCCTGCTTCTAAAAATACAACCCAGTTTTTGAGTTCAGGGTGAAACTAATCCTTCTTTTGAAGGAGTGACAGAAGAAACATTTTAAGATTGTGTTTCCTGAGCAAGCAGTATTATGTGTATGCCTGGATTTGTGTATGTGTTTGTGCATATGTTTGGTAGTATTGAGAGGAATAAGCATTTTTGCTTTGAAATTATTGACTGTGTATGTTAACCAATTATGGCTGCACCTTTGAATAAGTTTTCTTTTGATAATCAACAATAATTGAAACCTAGTTAAATCCTGTTATTGAAACTCTGGTAGAGAAAAAGTACTGAATTGTTCACTTTGGTAACCCAGAAAATATGTTTTATATTAAAATCTAATAAAGTTACCATAATGCCACTCTCGCATTCGAGTTTAAGCTGGGGGTCACTGCACCTCATGTACAGGAATGAGTTTGAGAAAGCAGGCCCTACATGGTAAGCTCAGTCAGCACAGGAATTGACCCCATGCTGTTGGCATCAAAATTTAAAACTATCGAATGTAGCTGTGGAGTTGTCAGTATGTGAGCTGGTGAAGTGGGTACAGGAGGCAAGCTGCTTACTCGCGTTTCTCTGAAGCTTCTGTCTATTTTTCCTCAGAGTGAGAAGAGTGGATGTCAAATGGGACCTGCCTCTTGACTGCTATGACTGTGCTATTGAAACTGGTGCCTGTCAGAGATCAAGAAGAGAATGCATCATGGGCAGGGTGCAGAAGTTTGGGCGTGTGAATCCATTCAGAGTGAGCAATGGACAATGCTTCTTACTTGGTTGTCAGGACACAGAGGATTCGGCATTTCTACATGAGGCCCCTTCCTTACCAGCCCGATCCAGGGAACCTCCCCTCAGAGGGGATGAGAATTTGAATGTTGGACACTCCACCATCTGCCTTGGCTATTTTTGCATTATTGTGAACCATTCTCTCCTGGAATTAAATAAAATGACTCAAAGGGAGGGACTGAAAGCATAAGATTTAGGAGAAGGAGTAGGTAATTCAATCCTTTGAGCCTCCTGGGTCTTTTATTGAGTGAGCTGAAAGTGCCTTGCACAGCTTGTTAGTGCTGATGTCAGTGGGAGAAGGTGGTGTGGTGTCCACACTGAGTGAGCGCGAAGTATAGAGGCCACACGCCATTAGTAGTGAGGTATATTAGGATGGGTAATAGAGAGGGAGGGAAGATGTTGCATGCAGTAGAGTTAGAACATGAGCCTTTGTGAAAGGTAAATGTGGTAGCAGAGATAGGGTGAATGTAAGGTAACAGAAAGAAGACAGTGTTTGGCCAAGCAGAGAATCTTATTGATCTGGTCCTTTCTCCAAATCATGGAGACCACATTCACCTGGGTGGCAGCTTTGTACCAAGTTGACAGGATCTAGAGAAACTCAGCAGGTCTGGCAACATCTGTGGAGAGAAAGCAGAGTTAACATTTTGAGCCTCGTCACCTTTCTTCAGGACTGTTCTGTCACTGGACCCAACATGTTGGCTCTGTTTCTGTCTCCACAGAAGCTGCCAGACCTGCTGAGTTTCTCCAGCAATTCCAGTTTTTGTTAGAAATTGCCAGTATCCGCAGTTCTGTGTTTTTGGGGTTTACTATTGTGGCTTTCTTTAACAGTCCTGGGAAAAGACCATCACCCTCTTCTGCACCAACCCGTCCACTAGGATCTCCAAATCCCTTTCCATGAAGCGGGATGCCACTTTCCCCTCGTCAACCACGTCCAGGGCAAGACATGAACCATGCTGGACAGTGTTTGGCCTGACAACACTTGACCAGTTACAGAATGGTTGTTTGAGGATGGCACAGGCACCAGGAGTCCTGGTATGCCACAGTGTGATGAATATGTCCATCTACTGAGAGTGAGAGAATAGGACAAGCAGGGCTTCACATTGGTGGGGTGCATGGGTAATAAGGCAAATTTGGAAAATAGCACAATAAAACCTGACAAAGAGAAACCCTCCATGCAATTGACTGAAAATGACAATTAGACAATTTCTGATAAGATTCAGTTCTGTATTAATATACCAAGAGGTCTTCACTTTTACATTTCAACTGCCTCACACACAAAGCTTCTCCAGCAATTACTCCTCATAAAAAAAGACTGGATTTTATTCTGATTTAGACTTCACATCCAGGTGATATTGTGGTGCAGATCTTTGTGTAATTGAATTGAATTGAATTAAATTGAATTGAATTTATTGTCACGTGTACCGAGGCACAGTGAAAAGCTTTATCTTACGAACAATACAGGCAGACCACAGAGCTAAGTAACATAGATAGTAAGTGATAGGCAAACAGCAGCAAAAACAAAAACACAAGTACAGGTGAATGTTAAGAGTTTGTGAGTCCATTCAGTATTCGAACAACAGGAGGGTAGAAATTATTGCGAAACTGGTTGGTGCGTGTGTTCAGGCTTCTGCACCTTCTCCCCGATGGTAGAGGTTGTAGGAAAACATTGCTAGGGTGGGATGGATCTTTAAGAATGCTAGTGGCCTTTCCTTGACAGCGGGCTGGGTAGATGGACTCTATAGATGGGAGGTTGGCCTTTATGATTTCCGGTCCGAGTTCACCACTCTCTGTAACCGTCTCCGATCTTGAGTAGTATAGTTGCCATTACCAGGTGGTGATACATCCAGACAGAATGGTGCACCTTTGAAAGTTAATGTTTATGAATTACCTTATGATGGAAGGCTAGACAGGCTGGCCTTGTATCCTCTGGAGTTTAGAAGAGTCAGAGGGGACTTAATAGAAACATATAAAATCCTGAGGGGACTTGACTGGATGGATGTGGAAGGAATGATTCCTCTTGTGGGAGAATCTAGAATGATGCATGATGGTTCAAAATTAAAAAGTCACCAGAGATGAGGAAACAAATGTTTTCTTTTGGATGGTTTGTGAATCTTTGGAATTCCCTTTTACAAGACACAGTGGATCCAGAGCTTTAAATATTTTTAAGGCAGAGTTAGAGAGGTTCTTGATTACTGAGGGGTGAAAGATTATCGGGGATATTCAGGAATGTAAAGTTGAGGTCAGCCATGATCTTACTGAATAGCAGGGTAGACTCAAAGACTAAGTGGCCCAATCAGCTCTGCTAGTTAATAGTTGTACCAGAATTTTCATTTGAAAATAGCATCACCCCCCTGTTGTGTGTCCCTTTGTATGTTATTAAATTTGTGTGTTCATTTTGAATCACTGTGCTCTGTTTAACTAAAATTAAGCTTTTTGCAAAGTTGAACTCTGTGGAAAAGCTGAAATAAATATGCCAATTTAAAAAGTATATGACCTTGAAAGTAAATAATGTGCACACACTGTAACAAACTTCCATACTGTAAAATTATGGTTTCTATCATGCTTGGAGTTGCTTAAAGCAATTATATTCATTTAAAACAAATGTATTACTTAGTGCTAGTAGTGGACTGTCAGATAAATTATTTGAGTTCTGTGTTCAGTCATTTGTAATGAAATGACTTTCTGCTTTGCTATCTTACATGTATGAATAGTGTCTTTGTGCAGTCTGATGAAAATTCACTTATTATCTAATAAGGTTTTAGAAGCAGTCTTGAGAAAGAAATTTGATTATCACACACAAAGGAAGGTTCAATCACTAGAGCATTGAGGAGTATCAACCTGAGGAGTGACACATCATTCCCTAGAGTCTGAGAAAAACTAAGTCTAGTGATGGAACTCAATGATGAGATTGTGCAAAAAGTATTGATAACAAACCAAAAAACATTGAGGTTAGTTTAAATGCTAGGAGACGTTATGGAGAAATGCATTTGGCACGGTTGAGAAACGTGAAGGAGGAAGTACAGAATATCAGAGATATTCATGACTGTATAAGATAAACAATTATCTGCCCACACACTCCAAGATGCAGTGCAATATTGGCAGGGTATACAGTAACACAATCATGAGTGCATTCACAGCAAATACATTATTAACCTATGGGACCAGAGTGTGCTGGTTGATCAATATCCAGTTGATCAAGAGGTCTACATAATCAATTTTTTAATATATTGACTTTTGGTATGTAGGCATTTCTGGATAGGCCAGTATTTATTGCCCATCCCTAATGCCCAGAAAGCAGTTAAGAGCTAACTACAGATCTGGTAAGGATGACAGATTTCCTCCCCTAAAATAAATTAGGGAATCCAGATGGAACTTTTCCTTCAAGTGAGCGTCCTCATTAGACCCTTAATTTCAGATTCTTTATTGATTTAAATTCCACCATCTAATATGGTGGGATTCAGAACCCAGATCCCCAGAACATTAGCTGGGTCTATGGATTGGTAGTCTTGTGATAATACCACTAAACCATCATCTCCCTATGTAAAAATGCACACTAATTAATAGGTGTATAATGCAGGGAAGTATACACATGATTGCTCTACTTTATTTGGAAAAAGTGAGGACTACAGCTGCTGAAAGTGGCAACAGTTTTCGTCTCAGAGTCTTCACTGTCAGCAGCCCTCACTGTCTCCTAGTCGCTGTCACCTTACTGCGAACCTCTTCCAAAGATGCACACCTTGAAGAAATTCTCCTCCTCCCTCCACTAAGATCTCAGCGAGTCTCTCTCTCCCTGCACCCCCCTCCCCTCAGGTCATTTCCTCTGCCCTGAAACCCTTCATATCCTGAAGCAGACCTGCTCTACATTATTTGTAGCATCAATCGCTTGAATAATAATGCAACTTCACACCCACAACCTACTACTTTAAAGTTGTGAAGGTCACGATTATAAATAAACTTTGCGGCATTTCAGGGATATAAAATTTTATCAAGAGTGCTGGTTCATAAGGTGCTGGTTAAAGCAAAGTTTGAATATTCAATACTTTTTCATGCATAAAGTATACAAGGAGTAATACTCAGTGAACGTAAGGGCAAAGTGTAACAATAATTGGAAAAATAACAAGAAGCAACATGAGGAAATGTGGAATATTGCGCAGAGGAGTCATGGAAACAAATTCAACAGTGACTCACAAACAGATAAAAACTTGAAGGGAAAACATTACAGAATAGGAGGGAAATGCGTGGATTGTGACTAAATTGAATAGCTTTTTTGAAGAACTGTCAAAAACATCTTAGGCAGAATGATTTGTTTCGTTGCTGGATCATTCCAAGATTTATTGAAGAAAGAAACTTGTCAGTGCGGGTTATTAAAATCTAAGGAAAATAAATAAGATTGTTGTCATCAGGCAGAAGAGTCCAGTCACACTCCAGGAATTAATGGGGAATTCCAGAAAATGCCAGCTCATGCTGTAATCTGGGTAGAGGCATCAAGTTCCCCTTATGAGGCTCTGAAACCTGAATACAGGCTGAGGTAACTAGTTGTTGTCAGGAAGAACTGCTTAACAGATGCTCTTAATAACTTAGGTGGCAGTAAAATGGCTTCTCGATACAAATAACATGACAAAACGGCTTCTAGGCTGCAAATTAACAATTCTGCGAAAGCTGCATAATTGACTAACCAGTCTGCTTCAATAGAGATTAGCAGACAATGCTCCCTTTACAGCATAGAAATAAGTAGACTAGATAAGACATTACTGGCCAACCAAACTGACTTTCAGATGCAGGGGCAAAGGCTTGGTAAGTGAGATAATGGCGGCCTGAGTGTTGGAAAACAAAGTTGGTTCCCAGGAAATATCATTAGACCAAGTAGCTGTCAAATAAAGCATTATCATGTATTGACTGGTAATTGTCTGAATGTACATAGCCTGTACCTTTCTTTAAGATAAGTATAAAAATGTCTTTGTTTTCAGCCATGTGCACAGCTCCTCTGAGGAACTCAGAAGTGTATATCCTCTGTGTTTCCAGATGCTCTCTACCCAAACGTATGAAGAAATAAAGAATAAAGTCTTAAAGAACCAGACCAATTGTGAGTGCTCATTGACCGATCACGCAACAGAGAGACAACCCCCCCGGGGGTCCAAATCTTCATCTGGTGCCATGACTCGGATTCAATATGGATGATTTGTGCACAGCGGTGTAAGAGGCTTGAGTCCTCCACTATTGAGTGTAGAGAAATCGGCCGACCAGACATGAGTATTTGGTTTTCCTCTCATTCAAGTTGTGGTTGACTCGACCCCTTGCTGCTTATCATCTCAGCCCGGCCTAAGAAGGATCGGCATTGGTAAGAATTCATTCAGAAAAGCTTCAAAAGGAGTCTGGGACTCCAGGGAGTCGGGGATTGCCACTACCAGCTCAGGGACCTGCATAAGGAAGTACTTCAAATGAGTTGGGGACTCAAATTTGGTCAAATTGGCATTGTCTAAATTGATTCCAAATTATTCTGAGAAAAATGAAACAGAAAAGTATTGCAATATATTATAATGAAACTGTCAGGATTTTAGAATGTGGAAAATGTTTTGCTGAAATTATTAGTCTTGCTGTTCATTATTGGGTTGTTGAGTAGTAAAAGTTTTAGGTCAAGATTATCTTCGCTGTTGCATCTGTGTGGCTTGGCTTGGCTTATCTAGCTTTGCTGTTTTGTCTTGTTTGTCTGCTATGGCTTTGTTCTGTTTGTTTTGGTGTTTGTTCTTTGTTTATCAAATATAGAGTGTGGTTGCTGCTTATGTCACGTTAAAAAAGGAAAGGTGGCCAATGATACAATTGTTGCACACTTGGCAAAGCAGCGATGTGCCACTACCAGGATTTATGTGGCTAAACTCCCTAACCTTGACTGTGTTCTGGAATGTGAGTGCCTCATTACCCTTAAAATGTTCGTGCGTGTGTGTGTGTGTGAGAGAGACAGAGACAGACAGACGGACAGACAGACAGACAGAGATTCAGCATTGATTCCAAGCAGCTTGCTGAAAGTCTAACCCTTTGAGATTCAGTTTGAATGAACATTTGCTTGTTGGTGATTGTATGTTTGTGTTTTGTTCCCTGGAACTTGAGATCCGTGACTGTTTTGAATTTGATTTGCATTTTGGGCATTTAACATGATTTCTTTTAAGGTTAAGGATCCATCAAAGATTATGAAATGAAATATTAACGCCTGTTCTTCTTACAGGCCATGACTGCCCTACTGTCACTTTCTACCTAATCACTTTAATGCTTACATGAAAGCCAATCTTATTTCATTTCAAATCAGTTTAATATTGAGGAAGACAACATAGAGTCATAGAGTCATAGAGATGTACAGCATGGAAACAGACCCTTCGGTCCAACCCGTCCATGCCAACCAGATATCCCAACCCAATCTAGTCCCACCTGCTAGCACCCTCCAAATCCTTCTTATTCATATACCCATCCAAATGTCTCTTTAATGTTGCAAATGTACCAGTCTCAACCACATCCTCTGGCAGCTCATTCCATACACGTACCACCCTCTACTTGAAAAAGTTGCCCTTTAAGTCTCTTTTATATTTTTCTTCTCTCACCCTAAACCTATGCCCTCTTGTTCTGGGCTCCCCGACCCCAGGGAAAAGACTTTGTCTATTTGTCCTATCCTTGCCCTTCATGATTTTGTAAACCTCTACAAGGTCACCCCTCACCTCTGACGCTCCAGGGAAAACAGCCCCAGCCTGTCAGCCTCTCCCTATAGCTCAAATCCTCCAACCCTCGTAAATCTTTTCTAAACCCTTTCAAGTTTCACAACATCTTTCCGATAGGAAGGAGACCAGAATTGCACGCAATATTCCGACAGTGGCCTAACCAATGTCCTGTACAGCTGCAACATGACCTCCCAACTCCTGTACTCAATACTCTGACCAATAAAGGAAAGCATACCAAATGCCTTCTTCACTATCCTATCTACCTGCAACTCCATTTTCAAAGAGCTATGAACCTGCACTCCAAGGTCTCTTTGTTCAGCAACACTCCCTAGGACCTTACCATTAAGTGTATAATCTTCGATTCTGCACCATTTGACATCAGTATAAACTTGCTCTCAAATTCCCCATCGTTTCATGCTACTGCCAAAGATCATTTTACATGTTGTACTAATCAAAGAATTGACTAAAGGAAGTAAAGCAGTAGCACTAAATCTGGGACTCAGGTGCAGAATCATTCTGTTCCAGGATGAGAGCAATTTTAGTTATAATTTAAATCTAACATTGAGGAAAATCATTTCAGACTTTAACATTTTTTCATTGGTTGGGGGAATTGCATGAACCTTATTTAATTTAGTTACAGTTTGTAAAACTAGAAGTATAAAGATTGATCCAAAATATCCCAAACCATATATCTCATTTTTTTCAGAAAATGATACTATCAGATTTAATTTTGTTTCAGAGTCATTTGTTTTCACTTAATTTTAAGACTGCTGTGTTTCATTGGTGATTATGATGTACCAGTCGTAGCTTAATTTTATATCAATTCCCCTCCCTCAAACTCAATCGAAGTTTCAGTTCAATATTATGTTGTGATTAATCATGTAACAAAATTAACATCCTATTGTTAATATCTGTGCCTTTGGATTCGGCCATTATTTGTGCATGAGAAGGTTTTTTTGTTACCATGTGAGTGGACAAAACCTTTTAAGGTAGCTGTAGTTATTTCACGGCCTATAGCATTGTAAATGAGCAATGACTGGGCAGGACCATTTAAGGAACCTAATCTGGGATTTACATTTAGGGACTAGAACCAGGTAATTGTAATGGATTTCAGAGTTGGAAACTGTATGTATTTTATATTTAAATATTAAATACTGAATAAATGAATTTCCAGTTTATATTGATGGCTTTTAAAATGTCTTAATCACTTGTTCAGTTTCCACCTCTGAATTACAGATAATAATTAAATTGTTGTGGTTCTGTTCGCCGAGCTTGAAGTTTTTGCTGCAAACGTTTCGTTCCCTGGCTAGGGAACATCATCAGTGCTATTGGAGCCTCCTGTGAAGCGCTGCTTTGATGTTTCTTCTGGTATTTATAGTGGTTTGTTCTTGCCGCTTCCGGGTGTCAGTTTCAGCTGTAGTAGTTTGTATGTGGGGTCCAGGTCGATGTGTCTGTTGATGGATGTTCTTGCCGCTTCCGGGTGTCAGTTTCAGCTGTAGTGGTTTGTATATGGGATCCAGGTCGATGTGTCTGTTAATGGAGTTTGCGGATGAATGCCATGCCTCTAGGAATTCCCTGGCTGTTCTCTGTCTGGCTTGTCCTATGACAAGCTCCAATAGCACTGATGATGTTCCCTAGCCAGGGAACGAAACGTTTGCAGCAAAAACTTCCAGCTCGGCGAACAGAACCACAACAACAGACACCCAAGCTACAAATCTTCAACCAGACTTTAAATAATTAAATAATTTATTATTTTTAAATAATCAATTGTATTAGCCCTAGATCACAAAATCAGAATTAACTGGCAGGATCACTTGGTTTCATTCCTTTACACGTTGTCAGTGACCTGTCTCATTGCCTCATGATTAATTTGAAGCATGGCTGTATTAATTAGTTGCTAATGAAAGAATGGAAAGACACCTTACTGGCCAGTTGAAGGAATTCTGCATGTGATTGGGACATGTATAGCAGATGGAACTGCCCAAAAGCTGGGAGGTGTTCACGGCTGACTGTGAATGGGTAGCTGAAAAAGTAAAAGGGTCATGGAAACAGTGTAGGACCACTATGGCTGAGGAATGTGCAAACAGGGTAAAAGCAACTACGCTGTAAAATAAAGAACTTAGATTCTACTCGGAATCCTGAGCCTATATCTGGCATATTGACCTTATTTGAGGATGGGGATTTTATTCCTGCATACCCACTGAGCCCCTAACATCTCCTGTTGTCCCCAGCACACCACACCCTTATTACAAACTTTTCCTTCTTTTGAAAATGAAACATCCCGTCTTCATAGTCAATATCACGGGAATGAGTGACCTGCGTTATCCTAAACCAAGGCCCATCCCGGGAATTAAAGTAATGTTAATGAAGCATGCCCCTGACCGCAAGAACAAACCGGCTCAATTTACTCAACATGTCCAAGGGTGATACAGATGTAAATGCAGCAAAATTCTGGGAGTAGCCTGAATACGAATGGTTTGTGTTCCAAGACTGAAATATGTGGCCATCTGTCTGACAGAAGTGGTATACAATTGAAAATAAAATCAAGAAGCTCAATCACCTTTGTTTAACCCGATGCTTTTGCAATGTTTTCCACCTGGTGTCACTGACATGATCCAGACAAACAATATGAACTAGGAATTTCCAGTCGCAAATGAGGTAAGTGGTGGTGTTCTATCGGGATGGCCAGAATCAGACAGAACCACGATGCAAGTTACAGGTAAAATAAATTATATCCAGCACTCTCGCGATCCCAAATGCTGTGTGCCAGTCCTGACAGCGTTGATTGGGACCAGGATACCCACTAGTGGCAGAACCTACCTCAGATGCCCACCTAGCGACCTGAGCAACCTTTTCCCGAGGGGACCCTGGAAATGGGGACAGGCAAGCCCCAGTATTACACCTTTGAGACTGGGATCAAGACAGCAAAATCTTTCAGGGACAAATGGCTGGCCCTTGCTTTAACTGTGGAAATGTGGCCAGTGGGGAGTGATATGTTTCTAATGTTACCTTGGAGCGAACATGGGGAATTGACATGCTTGCGTCCTAGTAAAAGGAAAATCTGCTAATATACATTGACTCTTCATTGTGCTCTTGGTATGACCCACGATTTTGGAGCCTTGTGAGAACATAGTTTTGACCCCCACACGTTGTAGTATTGCTGTTTTTTCCAATCAATCTGGCAGTTACCAAGATGTTTGGCTCACGCTGAGGCAACTGATACAATTTACAAAGTAATGGGCAAGTGGATGCAGCTGCCAAGCAGGCAGCCTTACGCCCTAAATTTCTGGTCCCATGGGGCCCCTAGCAAAACCCAGACAGAGACTATATGGGGACAGGTATGCCCGACCTGGGTAATGTAGAGAAATCACAGGGGAAGGCCTCTGCTGGAGAGGACAAACTATGGCCTCAAATAGCGTTCTCCCTTGATACTCAAACCAAAATGTGGGTGACCCCTGCTGGACAAATTTGTGTTCCTTCTTTGCTGCTGCCTATTTTAGCTGACTCTGTGCATTATTGTACATGCTTGGGCAAGGAGGGAATGGTTTATACTCTATTACAATGGACACGCCACAGCCTCCAACCTCGATGGAAGGGGCCCTTCCGGTTCTCCTCACAACCCTTATTGCTGATAAGGTCACTGGGCACCTCCATCATTGTAAGGTCATTGGACGAGCCCTTTGTAAGGGGGGAGATGATGAAAATCAAACTTACCCTGTTATGTGGACTCATTATCATTGGCATTAATGCTCAAGAAGGGACTATGTTCCTGAGCAATCAGAGACTGTGTACCATTTATGCCGAAAAGATGTCCTCGTGTGCCAAGAGACGGATTCCTTTGATGCATGGAATCTTCCCAAGAATGACTGTTGCAATGGTCAACTGCATCAAGGAGATTGGACAGTTCATTTACAGGATAAGTCTCAATGTTCTTTAACCTGTCAAGGTGTTGTGTGCCAGTTTGATTTCAGTTGTGCTATGGGCGGCCCTGGTAAGCCTTGCCTTATTCAAAGGGGTCTAAATCTGCACACCGCAAAAGAGAAAAGGGGGAAATGGCGTCTTTCACTAACAATTTGTGTTTTTTAAAGTCACAACAAAATATTTAGCCGAGATGAAGTGGTCTGTTAAGCCCTCACCACCAGCAAAGGACTCCTTGATCCCTTTCCCCCTCCCGAATCCCAATGACAGAGTATGGAACACTTTTAAGGCATTTACCGGACATAATGTTTCTATTACTTATCCCCACCTGCTAGTTGCTTGTGGACTTCCCCTAATAAGTCTGGGTTAGCCTCTCCAAATTGTCACAACTGTACAGGATGGGAGTGTGCTTACAAAAATGTGACTAAGACTATTCCATGTGCCTTAATTAAATGTACTAACCACTACTGTTTCCCTGTGGGGCGTCACATCACACACATATGCCTAAGGGAGACGTGTGTCCCTGTTATTATCGGTGTTCAGGCTTTTTGTGGTATGGGTAACAGCACCACCCACCTTCACTATGAGACCCCTAACGGCAACTCCATCTTCCCAATTGTGGGATGGAAGGAACCAGTCTGGGACAATAACCACATCTCTTACCCAAAGACCCACCTCTTTTTATTGAGCAGCTTTCACCCTAAGTGCCCGGGGCGACCTTCTTTGTGGACATGGCCTACCCATATGTTTAGGTAAGTCACAAAGACAGGCCTGCTTCTTAGTGGGAAGCCCACTTCATTATCTACACTAAATCCAGTTATTATTTTTTCAGCCAAGACAGAGCGACCGACTTCCTTGTTCTTGATGAAATAGGTATTCCTTGTGCTGTAGCCATAGGGACACCATTCCCGACTACTGTTCCCTGTCCAACTACCTGGGAATGGGGTTGGTGTTTCCCTACCAAATGTTCACTTTCACCTGAACCCTGCATTGGAGGGTTGCTAAGGCTTTGGGCAACAGTAAAGCTCACTCTGTGGGCTACGCATTTCTTTGTACTTTTTCCTTAGGAGGATCTGCAGGAATTATTAGCCATCAAAACCAAAATTATCTTATTTTCGGTCTCACTCTCTTGGGCAGCGAGACGGCCGTGGCCTTAGCAAGAGTCAAGGACATGCTCTTAGAATTACATCTATTTTCCCAACAAAACCGGTACGCTCTCGATTACCTACTCACCAAAGGGGGTGGGGTTTGCACCGTGTTGAAGGGCAAGTATATGATGGGCGTTACTGACCTCACCGAAACCATTGTCAAGCATGTAGGTAATATCCGCACCTTGGTCAATCAAATGACAGAAGGCACTGGATGGGGAGATTGGGGCTTTGGCTCATGGTACTACTGGTTGATAAATCTGGCCGTGTATGTTGGTATTATTTTACTTTGTCTCTTTGCTGGCATTGCTGTTGTTAAATGCATTATTGCCAAGCTGATAACTTCTGTTGAGAACATCGGTTCCCCACAGAAAATGTTTTTTTTTCTGCCCAAATGAAGATGAGGAGGAACGGTTGTCTACCCCCACTTCCTCGGAGGAGAACAAGTTATGGCAGTCTCTAGCGTCCATTGATTGGACTGATCTAATCTATGCCCTCCCATTCTATGGGAGATGAGGATCTGAAACCTGAATACAGGCTGAGGTAACTAGTTGTTGTCAGGAACAACAGCTTAACAGATGCTCTTAATAACTTAGGTGGCAATAAAATGGCTTCTTGATGCAAATAACATGAGAAAATGGCTTCTGGGATGCAAATTGACAATTCTGCTATAGCTGCATAATTGACTAACCACGGTCTGCTTCAAAAGAGATTAACGGACAATGCTCCCTTTACAGCATAGAAATAAGACATTATTGGCATTCGAACTGACCTTCAAATGCGGGGCAAAGGCTTGGTAAGTGAGATAAGGATGGCCTGAGTGTTGGAAAACAAAGTTGGTTCCCAGGAAATATCATTAGACCAAGTAGCTGTAAAATAAAGCATTATCATGTATTGATTGGTAATTGTCTGAATTTACTATGTGATCATGGCCTGTAACTTTCTTTAAGACAAGTATAAAATGTCTTTGTTTTCAGCCATATGCACAGCTCCTCTGAGGAAGTGTGTAGCTTCTATGTTTGCAGATGCTGTGTACCTAACCCGATGAAGGAATAAAGAATGAAGTCTTAAAGAACCAGACTCATTGTGAATGCCTATTGACTGATCACAGAACAGAGAGATGCCCCACCAACCCCAACCCCCACCCCCAGGGTCCAGATCTTCACATACATTGACTTTGATGTACCTTAACACTTTAATAATTGAAGATCAATTAAATTGAAGATTTATGTGGTGTTAAAATCTCTGTCTTTTTTTTACTTTCAAGGTGCCTAAATTTAATTAGCACTGAAAATGTCTGCTCCGGTTGGGGACAATTAAATTGGTGTTAAAAAGTGGAGAATAGATATAATTAGGATAATTGAGCATTATCCTGCTGCTGAATGTTATTAGAGATAAAACACTCCCAACTATGTCTGGAAACCATAGCCTTGATATTAACGGGGAGTGGAATATGTAGGCATGTTTTGTACCATCTGGGTTTTCACACATACAGTGCAGTCTTATTAAAATGTACAAGATTGTAAGGGGCCTGACTTTATAATTAAGCCTGCAGACAAGGGTACTGTTGTCTGGTGGACTATCCTCTACATTGCAGAGGCTGAATGCCAGCTCTCAGATACCTCCTCCTATCTTCCCCTGGACCATGACCCCACCATGAAACATCAGGCCATTGTGTCCACTACGGTCACTAACCTAATTTTATCTGGTGATCTCCCCTTCCACTGCCTCCAAGCTAATAGTCACCCAACCCCACACAGTTTACTTTTAATTCCTTCCCAAAATCCACACACAGGATTGCCTGGGGAAACCCATTGTTTCTGCCTGCTCCTGTCCCACAGAACCCATCTCTTCCTACCTTGACCCAGTCTCTCCTCCCCTGGTCCAGTCCCTGCCCAGCTATAACCACATCAGTTTTGCATCAGTTTCAGAATTTCCAGTTTGAGGAGTCCAGCCAGTTTCTTTTTACTATGGACATGCAATGCCTTTACAAGTCCATCCCCCACCAGGGTGGTCTCAGGTCTGTCTACTTCTTCCTGGAACAAAGACCTGAACAGTCCCTACCCACCACCACCCTCCTCTGCCTGGCTGAGCTTGTCCTTACCCTCAGCAACTTCTCTTTGACTCTTCCCACTTTCTTTAGGTCAGAGGGATGGCCATGGGTACCCACTTGGGGCCTCAGTTAGACCTGTATCTTTGTGGGGTATGTGGAACACTCTTTGTTCCAGTCCTGTTCCTGCCCCCACCCACAACTCTTTCACTGGTATATCGATGACATCATTGATGCTGCTTCCCTCTCTCATCCACTCCTATGTCTGTCCAGCTGTTCTCTCTCTTTGGGCTCTATCCACACTTAGCATTTACTCCTTACCCCTCTCTCCGCTATATCTTCTGCACATAAACCAACATTTTCCTAGCTACCATCAATTCTGAGGAAGGGTTACTTGACTGGAAATGTTACTCTGATTTCTCTCCTCAGATGCTGCCAGACCTGAGCTGATCCAGCAATTTCTGTTTTTGTTTTAAGATTCATGGGGGACTTAACAGCGTAAATGTGGAGTGGTTATCTCCCCTTGTGGGTGAGTCTAGGGCGTGAGGGCATCATTCCAGAGTAAAGGGTTGCACATGCAGGAGAGAGATGACATGGAATTGGTTGTCTCAGAGGGTGGATTAGCTACATTGTAAAGATTAGATTCCCTACAGTGTGGAAACAGGCCCTTTGGCCCAACAAGCCCACACTAACCCTCCGCAGAGCAACCCACCAAGACCATTTTCCTGCACCTAACACTGCGGACAATTTGGCATGGCCAATTTACCTAACCTGCACATCTTTGGACTGTGGGAGGAAACCAGAGTACCCTGAGGAAACCCACGCAGACACAGGCAGAATGTACAAACTCCACACAGACAGTTGCCCAGGCAGGAATTGAACCCGGCTCCCTGGCACAGTGAGGCAGCAGTGCTAACCACTGAGCCACCATGCCACCCTAAGGTCTGTTGAGGCTAGACAGTCAAATATATTCCAAGATAGACAGTTTTGTATGGGAATCAAGATTTACAGGAAAAAGGCAGAAAAGTAGAGTTGAGAACTATCAAATCAAACATGATATCATTGAATGGCAGAGCAAACTTAATGGGCTGAATGGCCTACTTCATATGGCCTTGTGATCTAACTCAACAGCATGCACCTCTAAGCCTCTAGTGGCTCCCTTCCCTCGACATCAGCTTGTTTGATGGGCTTGGCTTCCAATGGGCACAGAATACTCTGGAGCAATCCACAAGGCCAGGTACTAGAATACAAATTCATGACTCCCAGCAGGAGTAAGTTTGACATTGGGACCTGTATGATGGGATGAAACTGGGAGAGGAGGAGGAGGGTAGGTCTCAGAGTGGGGAGCATATTAGGAGCACAGGATGCATTCTGGATCTTGTTGGACTTGGCCCACAGTGCTCAGAGGGCATTTCACCCTAAAGCTGCCTTCACCTCAGCCCAGTGGCAGCTTTCCCAGGGTCGAGAAAACCCGAGACCAGACTAAATCAGAGGATGTGAGCCTTGTCAGAAGGTTTAAATTCCTCCCCACCTGGGACCGGTTGGAGGAGGGTTCAAGTTGGAGTTGAACGTTTGAAAATTTTATGACACATAACTTTCCCCCATATATCAACCCCTCCACTGTCCAATCATACTTCCTGGCACCACTCCCGAAAAGGGAAAATACTTGAAAATGAAACTGATACAATAACAATATTTAACAGGCATCTTGACAATTACATGATGTAGAAGAATACAGACCGTGAGGAGGCAAAAGGTTTTTAGGTTGGAAAGTTGTCATGTGTTGACGTAGGCTTGGTGGGCCGAAGGGCCTGTCCCTTTGCTGTGCTGTTCTTTGATCTTTGAACATGCTGAGTATATTGGAGCTCCATTTTGAAGTATCCTGGATGAGTTTGACCAGTGTGTGACATTTGCATCTTAAATTGTTTCGACTAATATGACAGTAAGGCTAACATTCAAAATATCTACTGATGCAGTGTTGTTTGCTATTTTGGAAACTACCACAATCTTTATAATGCCACTTCCCACTGTTTTACTGCAGTGTAATTCCATTGAACTGTCAATCTCTAGTCACACCACATGAAAATTTATAAAGTGTGGCACTTTTACAGGTAATGGATCCCTCCCTGGTCTCCATCATCTCAAAATATACTCAGCCTGCTCACAAGTTGAGTGTTCATTGATCATAGCTTTTATGAGGACCATTGGCCTTTGAGATCTGGTACCTAGATTCAACCAAGGATAGTGTTTCTCTTCCAAACAAGAGTCATCCCAGTCTCAAAACACTAACCTTCTTTCTCCAGAGAGGCTGCCAGAGTTTCTCCTGCATTCTCTGACTTTACAAATGCAAATCTTTTTTATCGACTGCAAACTTGGGGGCTGGCACGGTGGCACAGTGGTTAGCACTGCTACCTCACAGCGCCAGAGACCTGGGTTCAATTCCCGCCTCAGGCGACTGACTGTGTGGAGTTTGCACATTGTCAGTGTGGGTTTCCTCCAGGTGCTCCGGTTTCCTCCCACAGTCCAAAAATGTGCCCTGTGCAGGTTAGGTGAATTGGTTATGCTAAATTGTAGGGGAATGGGTCTGGGCGGGTGGTGGGTCGGTGTGGACATGTTGGGCCAAAGGGCCTGTTTCCACGCTGAAAGTAATCTAATCTGAAACTTGTGAAAATTCCACAACTGTTCTATTAAGTAACAACAAAATCTGTTAATGGTACATTTAATGTAATAAAATGCCCCAACCTCATATGGGGTGTATAAATTAAAATTGAGACTCGGAACAGGAGATTGTGTGCAGACCAAAGTATTGTCTTTAGGAATGTTACATGACTAACCTCATGAGTTGGAGATGCCCGTGTTGGACTGGGGTGTACAAAGTTAAAAATCACACAAACCAGGTTATAGTCCAACAGGTTTAACTGGAAGTGCTAGCTTTCAGAGCAATGCTCCTTCATCAGGTGATAGTCGCTCCGAAAGCTAGCGTGCTTCCAATTAAACTTGTTGGACTATAACCTGATTTTTAACCTCATGAGAGCACCATCTAGTGTTTCACTGTGGTATTTTCCAATTTCTTCCAACAGCCAATCCTGTAGCGGCTGTGCTCTGTCCATTGGGAATGGTAAACACATTAGACAGAAAAATCTGAGAAAAGGTGACAAGGAAGACACTTATCCAAACACAATATGCTGGAGTACTTAAAGGCATCTGACATGGGTCAGCTATAAATAAAATTGACAGAACAGGGGATGCTGGAAATCAGAAACAAAAACAGAAATTGATGGAAAAACTCAGTGGGCCTGGCAGTATCTGTGGAGAGAAATCAGGGTTAACGTTTCAGATAGAGAGACTCTTCCTCAGAATGGATGGATCAGCTACAAAGTAAATAAAACAACATTTGACCAATCAGTTCAAGTACTCATACAGAGAATGTACCATCGAAATGCTCCAAGAGTTGAACATTTCAATGCCACTTACCCGTATCCCTTAATTCCTTGCAAGAGTAAGAATTTATCAATCTCTGCCTTGAAGACATTTAACATCCCAGCCTCTACTGTGCTCCATGGCAATGAATTCCACAGATCCACCACTCTCTGGATGAAGAAATGTCTCCTCATTTCTGTTCTAATTTGACCCCTTCTAATTCTAAGGCTGTGCGCACGGGTCCTAGTATCCCCACCTGAAGGATTTGCTTTCTTAACCATGGACTCAATCTGCAAGTCAACCTTTCGAGAATCCTGGACTAACATTCCCAGATCCCTTTGTACTTTGGCTTTATGAATTTTCTCACTGTTTAGAAAATAGTCCATGCCTGTATTCTTTTTTCCAAAGTGCAAGACCTCGCATTTGCTCACATTGAATTTCATTAGCCATTTCTTGGACCACTCTCCTAAACTGTCTAAATCTTTCTGCAGCCTCCCCACCTCCTCAGTACTACCTGCCTGTCCTCCTAACTTCATATCATTGGCAAACTTCGCCAAAATGCCCCCAGTCCCTTCATCCTGATCATTAATATATAAAGTGAACAGTTGGGGCCCCAACACTGAACCCTGCGGGACATCACTTTTGTCACTAGCTGCCATTCCAAAAAAGAGCCTTTTATCCCAACTCTCTGCCTTCTGTCAGACAGCCAATCCTCAATCCATGCCAGTAGCTCACCTCGAACACCATGGGCCCTCACCTTACCCAGCAGCCTTCCGTGAGGCACCTTATCAAAGGCCTTTTGGAAGTGGAGATAGATAATATCCACTGGGTTTTACCTCTTCAAAGAATTCTAACGGGTTTGTTCGGCATGACCTCCTTTTACTAAATGCGTACGGACTTGTTCTAATCCTATCCTGCTCTTCCAAGAATTTAGAAATCTCATCCTTAACAATGGATTCTAGAATTTTACCTACAACCGAGGTTAGGCTAATCAGTCTGTAATTTTCCATCTTTTGTCTTGATCCTTTCTAGGACAAGGGGGTTACAACAGTGATTTTCCAATCATCTGGGACTTTCCTTGACTCCAGTGATTTTTGAAAGATCACAGTCAGTGCCTCCACTATTCCCTCAGCCACCTCTCTCAGAACTCTAGGATGTATCCCATCGGGGCCAGGAGATTTATCAAGTTTTTAGACCTTTTAGCTTTTCTAGGACTTCCTCTTTTGTAATAGCTACTATACTCTATTCTGCCCCTTGACTCTCCTTAATTATTGGGATTTTACTCATGTCTTCCACTGTGAAGACTGACACAAAGTATTTATTAAGTTCTTCAGCCATTTCCTTATCTCCCAGCACTAGCCTTCCAGCATCAGTTTGGAGTGGCTCAATTTCTACTTTTGCCTCTCGTTTATTTCTTTCGTATTGAAAAAAACTTCTACTATCGTTCCTAGTATTACTGGCTAGCCTACCTTTATAATTGATCCTCTCCTTCCTTATTTCTCTCTTTATTATCCTCTATTTGTTTTTGTAATCTTCTCAATTGTCTGATTTTCCAGTGCTCTTGGCCACTTTATAGGTACTCTCTTTTTCTATGATACATTTCCTGACTTCCTTTGTCAGCCATGGCTGTCTAATTCCCCCCGGATAATCTTTCTCTTCTTTGGAATGAACCTCTGCCCTGTGTTCTTAATTACACCCAGAAGCTCCTGCCATTGTTGCTCTACCGTCTTCCCCACTAGGCTCTGCTTCCCATCGATTTTTGTCAGTTTCTCTCTCATGACCTTGTAATTACCCTTATTTAACTGTAACACCATTACATTCAATTTTGCCTTCTCTCTTTCAAACTGCAGACTGCATTCTACCATATTATGGTCACTGCCTCCTAAGTGTTCCCTTATTTAAGATGTTTTATAAAGTCTGGCTCATTACGTAGCACTAAGTCATAAAGAAGCATACAACACAGAAACAGATCCTTGGGTCCAACTCATCCAAGTCAACCAAGTATCCCAAACAAAACTAGTCCTATTTGCCTGTGTATGGCCCATGTCTCTCTAAATTTTTCTGATTCATGTACCTGTCCATTTGTCTTTTAAACATTCTAACTATACCCATCTCTACCACTTCCAATAGTCCAGTCTATACCCGCACCAACCATCTGTTTGAAACAGTTGCCCCTCAGGTCCCATTTAAATCTCTCCCCTCTGACCTTAAACCTATGATGTCTAGTTTTGAACTCCCCTACCCTTGGAAAAAGACCTTGGCTATTCAGCTTATCCATGCCCTTCATGATTTGATAAACCTCTATAAGGTCACCCCTCAGCTTCCGACGCTCCACTGAAAGAAGTCCCAGTGTATCCAGCCTTTCTTTATAACTCAAACCTCCATTCCCTGCAACACCATTGCACATTTTTTCTGCACCTTTTCTAAGGTGCAACATCATACCCTTCCATGGTCACTGCTTTTGCACTCACAGCAGAGTCTGATGGCCCATGCCTGAAATAATCTGCTCGTCCTAACTTGTTTTATTAATTCAGCTTGAAAGCAGAACATCTCATCTCGTTCACAGGTTTATTCCTTCAGCTCTATTCTTCTCAATGAGGAGACATTTCCCTCAAATCTTCCTTCCTCCTATTTCCATTGCGTTCTGAGGTGTGTTCAGACCATGGAATTATTGTAGAATTGTTAATCCAGAAACCCAGGTCATGTTCTGGGAACTCAGATTCAGATCCCACCACAGCAGATGATAGAATTTGAACTAAATACAAATCTGGAATTAAGAGTCTAATGATGCCCATGAATCCATTGTCGATGGTCAGAAAAAACTCATCTTGTTCAAGAATGACTTTTAGGGAAGGAAACTACCATTCTCACCTGGTGTGGTCGAAATATCAGTGCAGATAGACAGCAATGTGATTGCCTCTCACTTGCCCTCTGGGTAGTTAGGGATGGCAATAAAAGTGGGCCTATCCAGTGATTCACTCATCCTGTAAACTAATTAATTTATTTTAAAAATAGGAAGGGGTGAATAAGCATTTGATGAAAGAGGTGGATGTCAAAGCAGGAGGAGATGGCATTCCAGAGCATGAAAGCACAAACTGATGAGCTGGACATCCAGTTAGAAAGGAGTGAAAACCTGGAAATAGTTCCAATTTGATTCTGCAGTGAGCAGCATTAGAATATTTATATTTTAACCTAGTCTTCTGATCAACCCATTCAGAGATGTTATTACTGGCCATGGATTAGATGGTACTTGAAACCAGGCCTCCATGAGTAGGGACAGTACCACTATTCCACAAGAGGGCCCAGAATATTTCTAATGGGTGATGAATGATAGACTGAATGGCCTCTTCATTTATAACCAAATAATGAATTTCACCTAAAACTGATGCTCTGGTCATTCGTTTCATTACTGTTTGGAGCAAATTGGCTTGCGCCCTTTGACTCTAGTCTTAATTTTACTTCATAGCCCTCCAATGCTCCTTATGATGCTTTACTCCATTGAGCAGACTATTGGCTGTTTTAGCTTTTATGCTAATGGTTTGATGTCATCAAAGGCAGGGAGATGAGTGAAAGCCTGAGTTGGAGGGACAGAGAGTTAGAGACCCAGAGGATTGAAGGGTATTGGAGGTCTGAAGGAGACTATAAAGACAAGGAGGAGCAAGCCAAGGAAGAATTTGACGAGATGATCAATTATAGATGACATTTTAAATGGAAATGTTTAGTGGGGAGATACGGGAGCCAATATATATTAGTGAGGGTAGTGTGATGGGTGCACATGGTAGGATTTCAGACGATCTGCAGTTTGTCTACACTGAGGGTGATAGACCATGAGCCTTGATGAGAGGTGGGGGCAGTAGCAGAGAGAGAGTGACAGCAAGAACTAATAGATGTGATGAAATTCAGTTCAGAATTAGTGACATTTCCCAAATCTGAGAATGGAATCTTCTTGTGCAAATCTGGAACCCTTCCGACCAGCTCAAGATATTATGGAGATGGATTGGATTGGAGGGGAGTGTTGGTTGGAATTGAAGAAGTGGCATGCAAGCCCAGCCAGATTTAGCAACATTATCCATTTGGAAATAAGTGTGTGTGTGTGTGTGTGTGTGTGTGTGTGTGTGTATAAATTGAATCAGGTGGGTTGCAGAAAAGCAGAGAGTTGCACCACCTAATGATTAAGATAGACTTGACAGTCATTTCTCACCTATTGTTTTGCAGAGGGACAGACTTGCATGCTCAAGGCTGTGGTTAGACAGAGTTTTAATAGATAAATGAGTGAAGAGTTATGGGAGAGCAGACAGACTAACAAGGTTGAGGTCACAATCAGATCAGTCATGGAATCCCTATAGTGTGGAAGCAGGCTATTGGCCAGCAAATCCACACCAACCCTCCTATCAAGACCTAGCCACCCTGCCTAATAACCCTGTATTTCTAATGGCTAATCTACACACCCCTTGACACTAAGGGATAATTTAGCATTATCTATCTACATAAGCTACACTCTTTGGAATGTGGGAGGAAACCAGAACACCCAAAGGAAACCCAGGCAGACATGGGGGAATGTGCAACTTCACACAGGGGTGAAATTGAACCCGGGTCCCTGGCACTGGGAGGCAGCAGTACTAACCATTGAGCCACCATTGCCACCCAGTCATGGTCATATTGAATTGAAGAGCAGTGTTGAGGAGCTGAGTGGCATTTTCCCTGGCTCCTTTTCTTACGATGTTATTGATATGGCACCTTTTGCCACTTCAGGGCATCCCAATAAAACATGTTGGAAGTGCAGTCACTATCATAACATTGAAAACACGGTGGCCATTTCTTCAACATCAGGATTGCACAACAACAATGAAATAAAAGACCAGGTCCCATCTATATTAAATAATGTTAATCAAGGGCTAAATAGTATCCATGACTCCCAGACTGTGGGAATTCCCTTACTCCTCTTGAACCAACCAATGAAGGCTGATGTTTATTGGATTATGAAAACCACCACATCTTTTCTGAAATAAAAAGAACTGAGAATGCTCGAGAAACTTAGTAGGTCTGGCAGCGTCTCTGAATGAAGAAACTGGGTTAACATTTTGAATTCTTTGGAATAGCACTGTTTCTTTCTGCCATCCTCCTCCATTTTGTTTTAATGCCCAGCTCCATCTAACAATGTAACTTCCATTATTTTATCTCAGTTAATTCTTCTATTTTTCCAAGTCACATATTCCAAAAGGTTGGGTTCTAAACATTCCATTTTTTCTCTACAATGCACCATCCCCTCCAATTCAGTTTGAAAGTAGAAACTTTATTCTGAAGAAAAGTTATTTCAGTGCTGCCAGGTGGCAATAAAGGGAAGTCCTTTACTGAAATAAAAGGACATAGTGAGGACTGCAGATACTGAAGAGTCAGCGCAGATTGAGTGTGGTGCCAGAAAAAGCACAGCAGTTCAGGCAGCATCTGAGGAGCCGGAGAGTCAATGTTTCAGGCAGGACCCTTCATCAGCCTGACTCTCCTGCTCCTCAGATGCTGCCTGAACTGCTACACTCAATCTACAATGAATTAAAAGCACCTGACTTGATAAGGTGACTGTCACATCACATCACAGATGTTTGAATTTCCTGAGACACTTCACAACATCTGTTTAAGGGTAACATATTTCCCACCATAAAAATGCCAGGCTGTGATCATCACCAATAACAGACAATCTAGCCACCACCCTTTGACATGGTGCTACCATCACTGAATCTCCCGCTGTCAACATCCTGGGGGCTACCATTGATCAGAAACTCAACTAAGCACATTGCATTAACACAGTGGTTTACAAGAGCAAGTCAGATCCTAGGAATGATGCAACGAGTGTCAATATCGATTCTGAAGAAGAAGTAATATCCGGTAGGAAACGTTAACTCTGTTTCTCTCTCCAGCTGTCCACAGCTTTAGTACGTTTCAATAAGTTTGTATTTCATTCTTTTAAACTCTGATGACCTACCCAGCTCTCAAGAAAATTCCTCCATACCTGAGATTATCCTAGAAGAACCTTCTCTGGACTGCATCCAATGTCAGTTTGTCTTTCCTTAGATAAAAGGATCAGGATTATGCGCGATATTCTCGGTCTGGTCCAATTAGTGTTGACTGTAGTTTTAGCAAGACTTCCCTATTTTTTTACTAGATTCCCTTTGAAATAAAAGCCAAATTCCAATTGCTTTCCCTATTGCCTGATGAAATTGGATGTTAGCTTTTTAAGATTTATGCATGAGGTTTCCCACAACCTTTTGTGCTATAACTTTTTTGCAGTTTGTATCCGTTTATATAATGTTGAGCATCTCTATTCCTCCTGTCAAATTGTGTAACCTTACATTTTCTGATATTATATTCCATCTTCCACCTATGTTGGCAAAATTGGTGACAGTACATTAATTTCTCTCATTCAAGTCATTCCTATATAGTATAAAATAATTGTGTCCTCAGCACAGATTCCTGTGGTGTTCCATTAATTACAGGTTGTCTTCTTCAAAACTCACCCTTTATCTCACTGCTCTGCCCTCTGTTAGTTAGACAATCCACTGCGCTGTCTTTATCGAACTGACCCAGAGGAGGTGCAATGCTGTTCAGCTACTGAGTGACACTCTCTCTGTATTTCCCAACATTGACATTGCTCAGCCAATTCATTCATCTTCTTCACAGTCCATACTCTGGTCCACACAGCAAGCAAGAACTTTGAAACTGTTGGACAATTAGATTAGATTCCCTACAATATGGAAACAGGCCCTTTAGCCCACTCCAACCCACCAAAGAGTAACCCACCCAGACCATTCCCCATATTTATCCCTGACTAATGCACCTAACACTATGGGCAATTGAACATGGCCAATTCACCTAACCTGCACATCTTTGGATTGTGAGAGGAAACCAGAGCACCCAGAGGAAACCCACACAGACACGGGGAGAATGTGCAAGCTCTACACAGACATCCGAAGTTGGAATCAAACCCAGGTCCCTGGCTCTGTGAGGCAGCAGTGCTAACCACTGAGCCACCATGCTGCTTAAAAATGTGTTGCTGGAAAAGAGCAGCAGGTCAGGCAGCATCAAAGGAACAGGAGAACTGACGTTTTGGGATTCTCCTGTTTCTTTGATGCTGCCTGACCTGCTGCGCTTTTCCAGCAACACATTTTTAAGCTCTGATCTCCAGCATCTGCAGTCCTCACTTTCTCCTAGTTAATAGCCACCATGCTGTCCCTGATAATACCACTAAACCATTGCCTCCCCCTTGCAGACTCTTTAACTGTATCCCCCCGAATCCCCATACCTGCCTCACCTGTAATCACACCCACTTATTCCCAATCACAAACTAAATTAGACTTACCGAGTCTGAAAGGGTGTGAGAAATTCCAGAAGCAAAGTTTCCAGATAACATAGTCTAAATTAGAATGGTGCTGGAAAAGCACAGCAGGTCAGGCAGCATCCGAGGAGCAGGAAGATCGAGGTTTCGGGCAAAAGCCCTTCATCAGATATGACAACATTTGCAATCCTCACTTTCATCCTGTCCAGGTAACATGCCCACTCCCTGATATGATGCAAAATCTGCAGCTTGGACTCCACCTTCTTAACTCGGATCCAATATTCCTCGAGCTGTAAACACTTCAAGCAGATATTTTGCTCTGGATTACCTTGCTCTCCAACAGCTCCCACATGTCCACATCATCCATCCTGTTACTGCAATCGCATTTCTTTAGCTTATGAAGTAATTAAATTATATTCCCTGTCCTTTGTGTTTACGTGAAATCTTAAAAAAATTAAATACACCGGTATCAATCTTACACTTAAGAATTTATTGGTCAGGAAAGAAGAAAATAATGAGAAACCAAAACATGAGCTGAAGACCTCACTACTACTTTAAAGACTGGATACATTCATTATTTCTATTCATCAATCAGCTGCTTTACTTACACTTGCATCTTTATTTTGGTTCATGATGTCACATGGCCACTGGTCTCACTGTGGCATAGATTCCCAATCCATGCCTCCTTTCCTCCTCACTTACTTCTCACTCTGGAGAGTTTATTAACGTGCAGTGAAACTTAGTTTAAGTGCCTTGGTTTCTCCTTTCCACCAAATTCACACTTTGAAACAAATTCCTAACTTTACTCATTCCAGCTTTGTCTCAATCTGACAAAACCTCCATTCGCAACCTCCTTATTGAATTTACAAATAGAAGATTTGTGTCTGAAGAAGTTTAATGATTAAGATTTGAATGGTTCTGTAGCCATGGTGACTTATTTTAAATCATTGTATGAGAGGGAGATTTCCAGGAGAGAAATGGGTTTTTGTTTATATTGAGAGGGTTTATAAACAAAGCAAACAGTAATTAGACCTTCAGGTAGAACTATTTTTGGGGCTGAGGGGAAACACCCATCTCAAGGAAAATAGCATTTTAGTTTCAGTTTGGAACAGTTCTGCAAATTCCTTAGCTGAAGATGGATATGTAAAGCAGATGCTCCTAAGGAAGGGAGAGGATAGTTAGAATTCCAAAAATAGATTATTTTAATCCAAGGAGATTCGTTACAGGTTACAGACCAAAAGTGTTCTTTTAAAGACTTATACTTCTGAAGGGGTTATCTTAATTCTGAGAAAGTTTAAGTTCAGTTGTATGATGAATCAAGGAAGGGGCTATCAGAGTCTCATGACCAAGCCACAACCAAATCATGATTTCGAGACATGCTGTTGGACTGGGGTGTACAAAGCTGAAAATCACACAATGCCAGGTTATAGTCCAACAGGTTTATTTGGAAGCATTAGCTTTAGGAGCGCTGCTCCTTCATCAGGTGATCAAATGAAGGAGCAACGCTCCAAAAGCTAATGCTTCCAAATAAACCTGTTGGACTACAACCTGGTGTTGTGTGATTTTTAACTTTGTACAGCCAAATCAAACGCTTTGTGTGATGGAGGAGGGAACTCTCTCTGGTTTGAGTACTATAATGGGATGTTGTCAGGATTAATGGGATTGTAACTTTAATATATGTTTTGAAATCCTTAAATGCATGTTATATGCACATAGCTTTTAAAAAAATTATTGAATATTCATTTTTTGGACAATGAATGCTTTTCTGTTTGAAATTAAATTGGTAATATTGCATGCATGTTTGTTAGTGAGAGAACACCTTGCTAAAACAAATTTATCAAGCCAGACATCAGTCTGAAACCGGAATTGTCCAGTAATAGCATGGGATAATAACAATACCTTGAAGTTAATGCTAATAGGGCAAACAGTATGTGAATTAATTAGTTTATTGTATTATGGCGTGTGCTTGATTGAAATAAAATTCTAACTAGAAAGTGCAAGCATGAATTTTGTTTAAAAGCATTTAACTTAGAAATGTAGAACATAGCTGGAGTAGGTTATTTGGCCCTTTGAGCCTGTTCCACTATTTAATATGATCATGGCTGAACATACAGTCTCAGTATCCCATTCCCCATTTCTTTCCATACTCTTTGATCCCTTTAGTTGCAAGGGCTTCATCCAGCTCCCCCTTGAATGTATCTAATGTGGGAGAGAATTCCATTGATTAACTACTCTCTGAGAGAAGAAATCTTTTCCTCATTTTTCAGTCCTGAATAGCTTATTCTTCCAGTGTACACAGTGGGATTCAGTTACTTTCACAAGAGCCTGCATGTGTACTTTTAATGCAACATTTAATTCAGCATTTATTAAACAAGGAGAACATTATATGAGACAGAAAGGTTGGAAAAGTTTCCATACAAACACAAAAAAATTCAAATTAATTCCATTCATTTTTATACATACAAACCACCAAACCACAGTGCAGTTTCACCAGTATTTCCAAGCAAAGATTTTTTTAATCAAGTTAACAAAGCTTCTGGCTAGATGTTTTTCCTCAGCTGATTATCTCTCTCTGAGACCCTTAAAACAGACTCTATTACTTAGTCAGCAGAACATGAATTCCCTAAACTCAGTTTTCGTCTGCAGAAACTGGCAATGCCAACTGAGGCCTGGATTTTTTTTAACTCCATGTTGCAAGCCAACAGCTGTGATGATGAGTCATGCATTTGGGTCAAAAGAATGGGATGGCAACCTAAAATCTAAATGGACAGAGACTTCAGGGTGCTCCAATGTAGAGGGGTCTAAGTGTACTCATTCACAAGTTACAGAAAACTAGCATGCAAGTGCAGCAGATAATAAAGAAAGCAAATGAAATGTTGGCTCTTATAACTAAAGGAATAGAATATAAAGGTAAGGAAGTATTGTTGCAACTATATAAGGAATTGGTGAGACTGTACCTAAAGTGCTGTGCACAGTTTTGGTTCCCTTATTTGAGGAAAGATGAAGTACCATTGGACGCAGTTCAAATAAGCTTCACTAGATGGATCCCAGAGATGAGGGGTTTGTTGTATGAAGAGAAAATGAAGAGTTTAGTTCTATACTGTCTGGAATTTAGAAGAATGAGGGGAGGTCAAGTTGAGGTATTCGAGATGATAAACAGTGTAGATAAAATAGACGGGGAGTGAATGCTTCCTCTTGTGGGGCATTCTAGGACGAGAAGTTATTGTCTTAAGGTAGGGATAGCAAATATAAAACAGAATTGAAGAAAAACGACTTCTCCCAAAGGGTTATGAATCTGTAGAATTGACTACCGCAAAGTGCGGTGGATGGTGGGACAGTAAGTCATTCTAAGGAGGAGTTAGACAGATGTTTGATTGGTAATGGGTTTAAGGGCTATGGGGAGAATGCAGGAAAATGGGGGTGAGGAGCATATCAGCCATGATCGAATGATGGAGCATACTTAATGGGCCAAATGGCCTAATTCTGCTCCTATACTTTATGAACTTAGACTTAAAACATCAGCTTGTTCTCTCTCCATGGATGCTGCCTGACCCACAATGATCTCCAGTATTTCTTTTCAACGTAGTCGCTCTACTAAAAACAACAAATGTTAGAAATCACAGTGGGTCATGTAGCATCCAAAGAGAGTGAGCAAGCTAACATTTCAAGTCTAGATGACTCTCCATCAGAGTTCTTTAATACACTTAGCTACCAGCCCCCAATATTTTTATTTCCAGGGTTGTAAAAACTTATTAAAGTGCCTGTATGCAAAGAGGCCTCCAGATCTCCTGGCATCAGAAGCATAAAAAAGTCTGAAAATGAAACTAATTCAATTAGGCGAATTGGCCATGCTAAATTGCCCGTAGTGTTAGGTGAAGGGGTAAATGTAGGGGAATGAGTCTGGGTAGGTTGTGCTTCGGCGGGTCAGTATGGACTTGTTGGGCCGAAGGGCCTGTTTCCACACTGTCTCTCCTTTCTCAACACAAAAATAATTCAAAATATAAAATAAGGTCATTTTTAACAATGGATGCTGAAAATTCCCTGTAGTCTATTGTTAACAAGGCAATTAATATGAGACAGAGAAACATGAGACATAAAAATAAATGAAGTTAGCAATCATGTCAAGTTGATGTGGTTTCACTTTTGAATGTTTAGCTGCATATGTGTTTTGCCATGAAAGGGCAGATGGTCTGTCCACACCCCCAGCAGAGCTGTAACTGATGAGAAGGTACCATTGTATTTTTACAGGCCTGACAATGGTCCACCAACTCTGGCCCAGGCACAGGCTTGCTGTTCAGGTTTGCTTGAAGCAAGTCTTTCAACTGCTGTGTTGTCACAGGATCAGGGGAATTTATTACGTCGATCACCTGGATCCTTTGTGGGTCCCAAACACAATCTTCCTCTAATCCACTGGGGACATTTCTCATCCCACAGTTGGGAGGAACCCATGCTGTATCATATCCATGTTGTTTCCACGTTGTTGACATGGGATGATTTTCTTTATCTATTTTCTTGACTTTTCCTACCTGTACTTTCAACATTAAAATAACTCTATCATTTGGAGTGTTAATGGGATATCTTCTGGCTTTCTCCCTGTCTCTACTGACATAGACTCCTGGACCGAGCATGCCCTTGCTTGATTGCTTGAAACCTGATTGTATGATGGACTTTGCATTGCTGACTGAAGTACCATGGTACATGATGTATTCTCTGCCATTCACTGGTTCCTGATTTGAATGCAGATGATGATCATTGTCATAAACGGTCTCCCATCCAAAAAACTGCAATGTCATCATGCCACTGGTTCCCGTCTGTTCAAACATGCAAAAATGCAGTGTTCTGTAAACAAAACACAAAAATAAATTTAAAGTAAAGATAACGATGTATCTGTTTGAAGATTGTTTGGTCTTGCATTCATTTTGTTTGGGCTTCAACTCGATCAGCATGTGTAAATAAAATAAATGTGTACATTGTGTCACCATAACCTGATGGCCATCAGGCCAGGGAAGAAGAGCCCTTCATGGTAACCTGAAACCAGTGATGGGAATTGAACCCACATTATTTGCATCACTTTGCTCTACAAACCAACAATCCAGCCAACTGAGCTAAACCAATTCTCAAATATGTGCATGAGGCTGTGAATATTTATTCAGTTTCATATGTATTAGTTTATGAATTTCTGTATGAATCAGTCTGTAGCACTAGTTTATCCACTGCTATGGAACAATGGCTCACATAGCTTCTGTACTGTGTAATTCCTTACATGTCAGTGTATTTATATTTGCCACAGTAATGTTACTTGTTAAAACAAGTCTAGATTAATTTAGAATATTTGGCATTGACAAGTTTGACTAAAGAGTCTACTTCCATGCTGTACATCTCTACAAGTGTGTGTGTGTGTGTGTGTGTGTGTGTGTGTGTGTGTGTGTGTGTGTGTGTGTATGTGTGTGAGTGTGTATGGGTATGTGTGTGTGTGAGTGTGTGTGTGAGTGTGTATGGGTATGTGTGTATGTGTGTGAGTGTGTGTGTGAGTGAGTGTGTATGAGTGTGTATGGGTATGTGTGTGTGAGTGTGTATGGGTATGTTTGTGTGTGAGTGTGTGTGAGTGTGTATGGGTATGTGTGTATGCGTGTATGTGTGAGTGTGAGTGTGTATGGGCACGTGTATGTGTGTATGTGTGTGTGTGAGTGTGTATGTGTGTGTATGTGTGTGTGAGTGTGTATGGGTATGTGTGTATGTGCGTGTGAGTGTGTATGTGTGAGTGTGAGTGTGTATGTGTGAGAGTGTGTGTGTGTGTGTGCTTTGCATATCTGCAACAGTTAGTTTGTTGCCAACATCGCTTTAAATTCTTGGGTATTTATGATCTGGCTGATCGCCATCAACAAATTATCAAGCATTGACTTTTGGAAAAAGTGAATCCTAGGACCACTCAAAAGTCCACTTTTTAAACGTTGTGCAAACACTTATGTGGCACATCACATTTACAATGTTCATACCAATTGCAGGTAAGTCCATTTGTTGATCAGTTTCATGCACAGTTGGATGGGGATCCAGTATGTGCTGTATCCATGTGGTTTCCAAGGGTTTTTTTTAGCAAGGGATGATAGTTTACATCTCTTGCCTTACCTAGCTCAAACTTTTAGCAGTTAAGCTAACTTTGGTAGTGAGATGAGCATTTTAATTGACAGTTCGTAGCTTTCTTTTTGCTGATGAGTCCAAGGGACTAACCAAAGCCACACTCTATTCATGTTCTTGCTTCTTTGAGTAACCATGTCTCAGGGGCCAATGACCGACTGTGACCCTCAGAGGTGACAGTACCACATAGCAATAATGATGGGGAACAACATTCCCTTTAGGAAGTATTTCTTGGTTAATTGCACAGACCCAGCTCTGAAGCAGGATCATTGGCTTCGAAATGCTAACTCTGCTTGATGCTGCCAGACCTGCTGAGCCCTTACAGCAATTCCTGTTTTTTGTTTTAGTTTTTCAGCACCTGCAGTAATACAGTCATGGTGTCATACAGCACAGAAACAGACCCTTCCATCCAACTCATCCATACCTAAACTAAACTAGTCCCACTAGCCTGTGTTTGGCTCGTATTCCTTGAAACCTTTCCAATCATGTACTTGTCCACATGTGTTTTAAATGGTGTAATTGTACCTGCCTTTACTACTTCTTCTGGCAGCTCATTTCAGAAACACCACCACCACCAGCCCCCACCCCCACCCCTCCCCGTTTGTGTGTAAAAGTTGACCCTCAGGTCCATTTTAAATGAATTGGGACTAGGTTAGTTTGGGAAACTTAGTCAGCAGAGACTAGTTTGACCAAAGGGTCTGTTTCCATACTGTATGACTCTTTGATTCTATGACTCAGTGGCTCAAAACATTAACTCTGTCTCTCTCCATAGACAGTGCCAGACATACTGAGGCTTTCTAGCATTCTCTGTGTTTGTTTCTGATCTCTAGCATCCACAAGATCTTGCTTTTATTGAAGCCCTCTGGTTGTTTTGTCTGATCAGGACAGTTTGGCTGAATGCAGCCACTCCCTAATTAGATGGGCTCAGTAAATACAAGCCAGGAATTATACCTGATACTTCCTTGTTTATCAAACTCCTTGACAAAGCACTTAAATTAGCGACTGTGCTGCATTTAAAATACAGATTAGAAAATGATACCTATTTATTGACTCGCAAAACTGATACAGCTAGCAGTTACAATTAAATCAATAGTGAGGAAGTAGTCATAAACTCCTGTAGTGGCCACAGCTTTTCGACAATAATAAACAATCTAAAGTCTTCAGCATAAAAGATATCAGCAAACTCACCAACTTGATCAACTCGTCTGAGTTCTGGTAGTTTTTGAAAATGTTGCAGTTCAAGTAGATTTCTTTACAGGACTGAGAGCTACTTAGCTTTCACACAGTGTCAAAATTTAACTTTCAATTTCAATATACAAAAATAGAAGGCAGCCTCGTTGTGATGTCGTTGCTGTTACATCCTTATGAAACAAGGCTGCTGTTACGTAAGAGTCAGAGGGCCACTTGGCCATTCATTAAAAACTTTCATCCACATTCTGACATTGACTTCCTTTGTCTCTCCTTATACACCAAAGGCTTCACCACGCTTCATGATATACAGAGAGCATTGCTGCCTTTATCTGCCAGTAGTCTCATTGCTGGATTACTGCTTGATGAATGCCCTGTGTTAACTTGTTTCAGTGGCTACTCTTCCCATCCAAGGTAAAAGACAAAAAAAAACTGCAGATGCTTGAATCCAAAATAGACCGACAGGAGGCTGGAAGAGCAGAGCAAGCCACGCAGCACTAGGAGGCGGAGACGTCGATGTTTCGGGTGTACCCCTTCTTCAGAAGGGTTGTAGGGGTGCTTCTCTTACACCAGAGGTGGGGAACCTTTTCATATTGGATGGCCGCATTATATTAGTTGTAACCTAATAAGGCCGCACCCAAGAAACTTCAATTATATGTTCTTCAAATTTCACATTATTTTGTAAAAATCTAACTACTATGTACTAACTAAAAAAAAAGAAAAAAATTTCTAAAGTTAACTAACTTTGTAATGACTTTGGTATGACTGATTTTTGTAGGAAAGCATTTGAATATTTGGTTGCAGCATAGAGGTCTGCAGTTTTAGCTGATCCTCTAGATGGGTATCCGTCATTTGTGACCTTAAGGGCATCTTGATTTTGGTTACGTAGGAGAATGTAGATTCGCAGCAATAAGTGGGGATTATTTTGTTGAATTTTCTTTTACTCTCTGGTATTTTAAAGACATTCATTTTTAGAGTAAAGTAAAAATAATAAAGGACGAAAAAAACATATTGATAAAAAATAAAAGATTTGAGATTAGATTACTTACAGTGTGGAAACAGGCCCTTCGGCCCAACAAGTCCACACCGACGGGCTGAAGCGAAACCCACCCATACCCCTACATTCACCCCTTACCTAACACCACGGACAATTTAGCATGGCCAATTCACCTGACCCACACATCTTTGGACTGTGGGAGGAAACCGGAGCACCCGGAGGGAACCCACGCAGACACGGGGAGAACGTGCAAACTCCACACAGTCAGTCACCTGAGTCAGGAATTGAACTCAGGTCTCTGGCGCTGTGAGGCAGCAGAGCTAACCACTGTGCCACCGTGCCACCTTTGTTCTGCAAAATTTGGATTCATTCATAAGGCCACAGGTTCCCCACCCCTGCCTTATTCCTACCCCTAGTCCTGAAGAAAGGTTACGCTAGAAACATCGAATTCTCCACCCCCTGATGCCGCTTGGCTGGCTTTGTTCTTTCAGATTCCTGCCGGTCTATTATTCCCATCCAAGGCTTGGCCTTGTTGATGAGTCTTCTAATCATAGGGGTTTAAGCTGGTAAGAGTTACAGACAAACCTAATCCAGACCACATCGATTCTCAGCATCTGGGATTGTTGAACTTTCCAACAGAAAAGATAACCATTTGATCCCTGTCCCATGCCAGCTCTCTGAATAGCAATCCATTTAGTTACAATTTTTCAATGTTTCCTGTTTCTACTTATTCAAATTTTGTCCCAATTTATTCTTAAATCCTCTTCTCAACCTCTCTCTTTTAGAACTTTGGGTGAAAGTTTTAAATTCCAGCCTTTTATTTCTTTTACTTTATTCACCTTTAACTTAAAAGAAAGTGAGGACTGCAGATGCTGGTGTCAAGCATCGAAAAGGGTGGTGCTGGAAAAGCACAGTAGGTCAGGCAGCATCCAAGGAGCAGGAGATTTCGGGCATAAGCCCTTCATTAGGAATGTGGGAGAGGAAGGAGGCTGAGAGATAAATAGGAGCGAGGGGTGGGGGCGCGGGGGCAGGATGGCTGGGAAGGCGATAGGTGGATGCAGTTGGAGAGTGATTGTGATAGGTCGGTGGGAAGGATGGAGCAGATAGGTGGGAAGAAAGAAGGACAGGTGCTACAGGTCAAGTGAGCGATGCTGAGTTGGCGGGTTGGATCTGGGATGAGGTGGCGGTGATGGAAGATAAGGAAACTGATGAAGTTGATGTTGATGCCGTGTGGTTGAAGGGTCCCATGGCGAGATGAGGTGTTCTTCCTCCAGTTGTCAGGTGGCTTGGATTTTGCGGTGGAGGAGGCCCAGAACTTGCATGTCCTTGGAGGAGTGGGAGGGGGCGTTTCAGGGAACATCTCTGGAACACACTTTTCAACTCTAATTTAGCAAAGTTTTAGCACTTTGCAATCTTACTGTCAGATCTCTTCTTTAACATTCTCTGTTCCAAAGGAAATTTCTGCTCACAGCTGAAGATTTCATTGTGGAAACAGCTTTGTCATAGATTCATAGAGTCCAATGCTTCCATGCCAACCAGCTATCTTAAATTAATATAGTCCCATTTACTAGCATTAGGCCCATATCCCTCCAAACCCTTCCTATTCATATACCCATCCAGATGCCTTTTAAATAGTTGTACCAGCCTCCACCACTTCCTCTGGCAGGTCATTCCATACACACACCACCCTTTGAATGAAAAACTTGGCCCTTAGGTCCCTTTTTTATCTTTCCCCTCTCACCCTAAACCTATGCCCTCTAGTCTGGATTCCCCCCACCTCAGGGAAAAGACCTTGTCTATTTATCCTATCCATGCCCCTCATGATTTTATAAGCCTCTATAAGGTCTCCTTCAGCCTCCGATGCTCCAGGGAAAACAGCCACAGCCTATTCAGCCTCTCTCTATAGCTCAAATCCTTGAACCCTGGCACCATCTAGCAAATATTTTCTGAACCCTTTAAAGTTTCACAAACATAGGGACATACAGCATAGAAACAGACGGTTCAGTCCATGTTGAACATAATCCCAAACTGAACTAGTCTTGGCTGCCGACTCCTGGACTATTTCCCTCTAAACATTTCCTATTCATGGACTTATCCAAATGTCTCTTAATTATTATAATTGCACCCACGTCCAGCACTCAGCCCCACAATTAATCCCTCTTCTGATCAAAGGATCGTGAAGCTAATTGTATCCCTGAAATACCACTTAGGCTGATGAATTAGAATTATCTGAAATGTGTGAGTTCTGGTTCAGTGAGTAGTGCCATAGTCTCAGGGTTTAGAAGTTGTGTTTTTAAGATACCGAATCTGAGTTGGTTCTGCAGTTGATGTTTTGCACTGTTATGGATGCTATCTCACAGATGCTATCAAACGTCAGGTCTCACCCTCAAGTGGATGTGAAATTTCCAATGATCCCACTCACATTATACAGTCTTCGCATTGTCTGAGTTAATGTATATCACTGAATATATTCCATACAAAACCAGTTTATTGTTTGTGAAATCTTGCATGAAATTTCATTGTCCACATTACCAGAGTGATTCCACACATAATGAATGATAATATTGTTTTCCTAAATATTTTGCACATTGAAGAAATCTGCTGTCCTTACCCGATCTGGTCTACATGTGACTCCATCCCGACAGCAATGTGATTAACTCTTAAACATGCTCTGAAATGGCTGAGCAAGAAATCTGGAGACATCAAATTGCTCCAGGGAAGAGCACTGTCACTGTATCTACATGACACAGACTACAGAGATTTGGGAACAGTAATTAGGGCTACTTAATGAATTCCCACCTCGTCAATAATTCTCATACCCCAAGAATAAATAAAACAAATGTCACCTTTATCTTAAACAGTTGTCTCATCAAGAAGATTGCGTTGCAATTTTGTTTTATTCTTTGGTTTAGATTTACTCCGCCATTTTTAAACACCATGCCTCATGTGCAAGTAATCCAAGGATTCCAAAGTTTATGAGATGTCTTAATATAAGCAAAAAGGAAATTTTGGGCAAGAACTTTTCACAAAAGTCAATAAAATGTGGAGCTGGAAAGGCACAGCAGGTCAGGCAGCATCAGAGGAGCAGGAGAGTCGATGTCCCGGGTTGGTTCCTTCATCAGGCATGGGGTTATCCCGATTTCTGAAGAAGGGTCTCAACCCAAAACATTGACTCTTTGGCTCCTCTGATACTGCCTGACGTGTCGTGCCTTTCCAGCTCCACATTTTATCAACACTGACTTCTAGCATCTTCAGTCCTTACTATCTCCAACTTCTCACAACTACTGTGTTTTTTTTATTTGGATTGAGTTGTAACAATATTCAACACAAGATGACTCATTGCTGATTTACTCTGACATTTTAATGCAGTTTTCCAATATAGGCAGTGGCAATTCACAATTGAAAAGCAAATCAATGTAGACAGTGGTACATCTTTAAAAATATGCATGGTACACAATAGGTTATTTTGAGTATTGTCCTTATAAATTTCTCTCTTCAGAACTCAGAATTCAATTTGCCCTGGTAGCAGATAAATTAATTCATACATGTAAAATTCCTCTATGAATTGTTCAATTGTTATTTTAAACTAATTATGGAACTATTCTACTATTATAGAACAAGATATACTCAGGCATTAACATTATACCTGCTTGGAGTAAAATGTAATGAGTATAACTTCTCTTCTTCACAACAATAGAAGGCAGTTTAGTTGAAACTGTAAACACGATATTGTATATTGCACAACATTCCTCTAACATGAAAGGATTTTCACATCCTGTATCTTTGGATTGGAGCATGACACAGAAATGCAATCCTCCACAGCAGCTATCACAATAGCACAGGCGTTTGTGTGTTTTAATCAGCAACAATTTTCTTGCTCCTTCCCATCAACTTGGCATCCACCCGTGTAGCTAGTCATCGGGTGACCATTCATTATGTGTTCATTTATAAAGTCAGGGATAGCCATTTCACCATAGTAGATGTCACAGCTAAACTGTTGCTCAGGTAGGGTCAGATGAATTGGCATGGTCGGATCAAGCAAGTAGCCGCACACAAATAATACTACTCTATCTGAAATTACTGAAGACAGCACGCAGCAAATTGGTCCTGGAACATCTGACATAATGAACGGCGTTACTTATCCTCAAAGCTTTTTCAGGAATGATGACTGTTGCTTGTAGTTGTTTGATTACAGAACATTTCCAGTGTTTTTGTTTTACTCAGTTAGGAGATGGGTGCATCACTGGCTGGGCCAGCATTTATTGTCCAAAACTATGTTTCCATGCTGTACATCTCTATGATTGTATGACCATGAGAAGATGGTGATGAGCTGCAATTCACATGTTGTGAGTTGAGCCATAATGCCTTTAGGGAAGGAGTTCCAAGATTTTGCTCCAGCGATAGTGAAGGAATGACAATATACTTCCTTGCCTGAAACGTCGATTTCGCTGCAACTTTGGATGCTGCCTGAACTGCTGTGCTCTTCCAGCACCACAAATCCAGAATCTGGTTTCTAGCATCTGCAGTCATTGTTTTTACCTCGTTGAATATACTTCCAAGTCAAGATTGTGAGTGGCTTGGATGTGAACTTGCAGATGGTAAAAAGTATTCACAGAGCAATTGTAGTAAATGAAAGAAAAACTTCTTTGTTGTGTTTGGCACTGGTTCATGCACTCAGTGAGCACATAGACAGGCCGACACTTAAACAGGCAAGTGCCACATGACAATTATTGTGTCTACAATTCTATCACATCTCACCAAATAACAAGGATAACAATGTTTCAAACATTGACAGAACTGCAGCAGCAAGTTTAACAACCACTTTATAGGAAGGGGTGATTTATTAGGAGGATATAATACATAATTGACCAGATAAGCTGTGATCAGCATCAACAGAAATCATCAAGACATGCATCTGTGCCTGTATCTGCACTATAAAGAAAATCTGTGATGCAGTGGGATAATGCTAGAAATAGAATGTATATGCGTGAGCATGTGTGCCTGTGTGAACATGTGCACCTTTATGTGTATGCCCGTATAAATGCATATAAAGGAAGAGTTAATGAAACATTGGAAATTTGGACTTAAAATACTTAATTTGGACTCAAACTTAACAAACGTATTTGCCCGAAAGGAATTATTCTGCTATTGGCTATTGTAATAAATGGATCGACAATACAATTGAATGTGCTTCTGGAAAGAATCAGAATTGATGGATATGCTGATAAGTAAGCAAGCAGGTTTTAAAGTTGAAGAAAGCAGATTATTGGATGGAAGAACCTATTCTTGTTCCTGATATGCTTAATATTAATAGAGAAGGAAAAGAGAAATTAGGTTAGTCTGAAACAATGATCAAAAAAGAATTACCAAAGAAATAACTCCTTATTTTGTATTTTTGCAAACATGTTTGCTCATAAAAGAGCAGATGACTTTCTTACAACCCCAGCACCTGTGAATTACATGGGATGAATCTCTTTGAAAACCACAGACATCACAGTGATCCCTGGTTTTTGCAGCTGCATCTTTATGTATCAGCTTCTTCAGATCTTTCTTGACCTGGTCATCTGCGTAAGCGATGTCCACCACTGTGATTCGTTTGGGATCCCAGATGCAGTCTTCTTCTTTCCCACTGGGAATGGAAAACATCCTGCATTTCGGTGGGACCCAGGCAGAGTCGTAACCGTGCTGATGCCAGGTTCTTTGAAGGGGATGATTATCCACATCTATTTTCTTCACTTTTCCAACTCTAACCTTCAGCTTGAAGACCACTTTGTCACTTGCTGCTGTTAGCTTTGGATATGCTTTTGCTTTGGTCACATCTCTGCTAACATAAACCCCTGCACCTAAGAGTCCATCCTTGGATGGTATAAACCCTGACTTTATTATACTTGCAGCATTGTTTTTGTGGGTCCCGTGATACATGGTATATCCTCTCCCATTTTTAAGCTCCTGTCCTGATTTCAAATGGCTATTATCCTCATGGATGACTTGCCATCCATAAAACTCAATGGACATTTTCTCTGGATGGAGTTCACCTTCTTCTGTTGCTATCTTGTAAGACCTGCAATGGGAAACATTGAAGTGTATTGTTCGGATCACACACATATCTGGAAGAAGGTTAAAAATCTCACTACACTAGGTTATAGTCCAACAGGTTTAACTGGAAGCACTAGCTTTCGGAGCGACGCTCCTTCATCAGGTCGTTGTGGAGTACATGATTGCAAGACTTCACAACCACCTGATGAAGAAGCAGTGCTCCGAAAACTAGTGCTTCCAGTTAAACCTGCTGGACTACAACCTAGCATTGTGTGAGTTTTAACTTTGTACACCCAAGTCCAACACTTACATCTCCAAATTTATAGCCGGAATATACTTCCATAACAACACTAATTAACGATTGCAAAATTAAGAATTGATGTGTTTAGATTCAATTCCCTACAGTGTCGAAACAGGCCCTTCGGCCCAACCAGTCCACCCCAACCCTCCAAAGACAACCCACCCAGACCCATTTCCTGAAGCACCTAACGCGATGGGTAATTTAGCATGGCCAATTCACCTGACCTGTACATCTGTGAACTGTGGGAGGAAACCCACACAGACACAGGGAGAATATGCAAACTCCACACAGTCACATGAGGCTGGAATTGAACCTGGGACCTGGGTGTTGTGAGGCAGCAGTGCTAACCACGTTTAGATATATGGAAAGTGAAACCCCTTTACAATTGCTGTGCTAGATATGTTTATATTGTCTGGACTTTATTAATTAATTTCCTGACATGGAACAAAATATGACATCTTGCTCCTCCTTGTTATTTTTGCCTGTATTCTTGTTTCAGTATGTTCAGGAATAGAACAAAGCTAATTTTGAAATGAAATTACATACATGTAGCCCCTTTTCAAGGCTCAGGAGTTCCAATGTACTTTGCAGCCAATTAAGACAATTAAAATGTTTTCATTCCAATAGTGGTAGGAAACACACAGAACCTCCAACAAACAGCAATGTGACAGGAACTAGATAACCTGTTTTTGGTGTTGGTTAAGTGACATTGTCCAGAGCATTATGAAAGATTCTCTTGCCTTTCTACAAATTCTTCCCTTGCTAGCCTTCAGAGAGAGCAACCAGGATCTCAGTTTGACATCCCATCAACTATCTCCAGCAAGGCAGATTCTCTTTCATTATATTTACATTTAGGGGAGGCAATGGTCTAAGGATATTACCACTAGACTATTAATGCAGATACTCAGAGAATGATTTGGGAATCTGGGTTGGGGGAATTTCATAACGACAGGCAGTGGAGTTTGAATTCAATAAAAAATATCCAAAATTAAGAATCTACTAATGACCATGGCACTATTGCCGATGGTTGGAATAACCCATCTGGTTCACTAATGTTGTTTAGGGAAGGAAGGCTGCTTTCCTCATCTGCCCTGGTCTACATGTGACTCCAGACGCACTGCAATGTAGTTGACTCTAAACTGCCCTCTGGACAATGAGGCATGGGCAATGAATGCTGGTTTAGTCAGCAACACCCACATCCTGGGAGGGAATGAAAAAATGCAGGGAATAATGGTCTACTCAGTTGGCATCACCCACTGTTTTGGGGATCTTCCTTTAATACTAAATGAAGAAATCTCTGTACAGGGTGCAACCATTAATCACTGAATCTTGCTGATGCTAGGTCTTAATTCCTGGTAGTGTCTAGATGGTTTGTCTATTTATGTTTGTTTTAACGGATTGAGAGATCCGTTTTGATTTCCTTGGTAACAGGGCGCAGTCTTCCCAAGCTCCCTCATTCTTAACGTCTTCCAGTAGATACTCTCTGCCTGCCCTATCAAATTGAATTCTCCTAAACATCACAATTAGATTGCCACTTAACATTCTATGATCATGGGTAGACTATATAATCTGTCCTCTGGCGTGCATGGTATCTCATAGTCAATAGCAATGGTCTTTTCCCTCCGGTGAGGCAGTCCAAATCCTAGGGGCAGATTTTTAAGGGGAGAGGAGAAAAATTGAGAAGTGACATGAAGGCTGAGGATCCTGGGATTGTATTCATTGGAGTTTAGAAGATTAAGGGGAGATTTAATAGAAACGTACAAGATAATACATGGCTTGGAAAGGGTGGATGCTAGGAAATTGTTTCCATTAGGCGAGGAGACTAGGACCCGTTGACACAGCCTTAGAATTAGAGGGGGTCAATTCAGAACAGAAATGCGGAGACATTTCTTCAGCCAGAGAGTGGTGGGCCTGTGGAATTCATTGCCACAGAGTGCAGTGGAGGCCGGGACACTAAATGTCTTCAAGGCAGAGATTGATAAATTCTTGATGTCACAAGGAATTAAGGGCTACAGGGAGAATGCTGGTAAGTGGAGTTGAATTGCCCATCAGCCATCATTGAATGGCGGAGTGGACTCGATGGGCCAAATGACCTTACTTCCACTCCTATGTCTTATGGTCTTATGGACAGTGTTTTCACACTGAGTGTGTTTCACATGTGGAATGAACTGCCATAGTAAGTGTAGGTACATTGACAACATTTAAAAGCCATTTGGACAGATACCTGAATAGGAAAGGTTTACAGGGATATGGGCTAAATGCAGGAAAGTGGGACTAGCTTGGTTTGGGAAACTCAGTTGGCAAGATCGAGTTGGACTGAAAGGTCTGCTTATGTGCTGTATGAGTCTATGAAGGTCTGACCTTTGCTGATGAACACAAGGGAATTAACTGAGTAGAAGCCCAAAAGAGAGGCAGTCAGGGTGAGATAAAACCATGGAAAATTCACAGCAAGAAGGGCGCAGGTTGGGATGAATATAGAAAGTTGCAAAGACTGGTTGAAAACTGAAAGAAGAGGAGGGGATGTTTTGTTTACATCCTTTCAGAGGGATGTGCATGTCCCTGGAAACACAAACAGTTGTTACTGATCTCAAAATGTGAATTCACTTAAGAGACTAGCTGAGAGTGAAACCACATTGCTATGGATCCAGAGTTACATACATATTTATCCTCTGTAAAGGACAATAGTGAGCCAAATGGGTTTTTTCCACAATTGAATGTAGCCATTATCACTACGACTGAGACTAAGAATAAAGTCTATCAGACAAGCAACGGATTTGTGAACTCATGTTCCCAGAGCACTGGGGGCTCTGGATGATCAGTCGAGGCATATTTCCAATTGCCAAATAAAGTCGTAGTTTAGGAGCGACAGGAATCACAAACAAACATCGATATTGGAGGTGTAGTAGACAGTGAAGAAGGTTACCTCAGATTACAGCAGGATCTTGATCAGATGGGCCAATGGGCTGAGAAGTGGCAGATGGAGTTTAATTTAGATAAATGTGATGTGCTGCATTTTGGGAAAGCAAATCTTAGCAGGACTTACACACTTAATGGTAAGGTCACAGGGAGTGTTGCTGAACAAAGAGACCTTGGAGTGCAGGTTCATAACTCCTTGAAAGTGGAAGCACAGGTAGATAGGATAGTGAAGAAGGCGTTTGGTATGCTTTCCTTTATTGGTCAGAGTATTGAGTATAGGAGTTGGGAGGTCATGTTAGGACATTGGTTAGGCCACTGCTGGAATACTGCGTGCAATTCTGGTCTCCTTCTTATCGGAAAGATATTGTGAAACTTGAAAGGGTTTAGAAAAGATTTACAAGGATGTTGCCAGGGTTGGAGGACTTGAGCTATAGGGAGAGGGCAGCACGGTGGCTCAGTGGTTAGCACTGCTGCCTCACAGCGCCAGGGACTCAGGTTTGATTACCGGCTCAGGCAACTGTCTGTGCAGAGTTGCACATTCTCCCTGCGTCTGCGTGGGTTTCCTCCCACAGTCAAAAGATGTGCAGGTCGGGCGCATTGGCCATGCTAAATTGTCCATAATGCTAAGTGGATTAGTCATGGGTAAATGTTGGGGAACAGGCGGGTTGCTCTTCAGAAGGTCAGCATGGACATTTTGGGCTGAAGGGCCTGTTTCCACACTGTAGGGAATCTAATCTAATAGAAGAGCTGGGTCTTTTTTTCCTGGAGGCTGCGGGGTGACCTTATAGAGGTTTATAAAATCATGATGGGCATGGATAGGGTAAATAGACAAAGTATTTTCCCTGGAGTGGGGAACTAGAGGGCATAGGTTTAAGGTGAGAGGAGAAAGATATAAAAGAAACCTAAAGGTCAACCTTTTCACATAGAGTTTGGTACGAGTATGGAATGAGCTGCCAGAGTAAGTGGTGGAGGCTGGTATAATTACAACATTTAAGAGGCATCTGGATGGGTGTTTGAATAGGAAGGGTTTGGAGGGATATGGGCTGGGTGCAGGCAGGAGGGACTAGACTGGGTTGGGATACCTGGTTGGCATGGAAGAATTGGACTGAAGGATCTGTTTCCGTGCTGTACATCTCTATGACTCTATGACTGTCACATTCACATTACAGCCATTGGGGTCAGTTAGCTTGGATAGCTGATAAAGTGTGGCACTGGAAAAGCACAGCAGGTCAGGTAGCATCCAAGAGTCGATGTTTCGGGCAGGACCTTTCTTCAGGAGCTCTTGCCCGAAATGGTGACTCTCTTGCCCCTCAGATGCTGCCTGACCTGCTGTGCTTTCTCGAGCACCATGATTTTCAACTGCGACTCTCCAACATCTGCAATCCCTCACTTTCTCCTCGCTTGGAAGGCTGGTTTGCAATGCAGACGGATGCCAACAGCATGGGTTTGGTTCCGACACTGCCTGAGGTATTGTTAATTGATTCACAAGATGTGAGTCACTAGCTGGGACAGCATTTATTGCCCATCGCTAATTGCCCAGAGGCCAGTTAAGAGCAAGTGCGTTACATGGGTCTGGAGTCACATGTAGGCCAGACCAGGTAAGGATGGAAGATTTCCCTCCCTAAAGGACATGAGTGAACCAGTTCCCATTCAGGCTCATGGGCCGTTATTTGCATCTTCTCAACCTTTCAGGCAATCCCCAGGTTCACATCAATCTCTCCTTTGAATGAGAGAGTGGGACGACAATGATTTCACTTTTACTCCAGAGAAGTGGAGAAACTTGTTCAAACTGGCTCGGGTAATACTAGGTATGATATTTTAACATTCCATTCTCCAGTCTATGTTTAGAGCAGAAAAGATTAGCCATGTAACACATGAAACAGTTTTGGTTTTGCTGTCTGCTCCCTCTTACAACAGCCACAAAAAGAATTTCCCATCCGTTTTTACCTCCCTATTTTCACCCACCTCTCCCAACGACTTCTTTTATATATTTCGAAACAAATCCTGTTTAGGAAACAGATAACTGAAATATTCTATTCTGCTGTCAACTCTGAAACGGGATTGGAAATCAATTTGTCCACCCCCCCCCAGTCCAACACCGGCATTTCCACATCAACCCTGAAACGGATCGATTTGTCTCTTAACTGTACAGAAGTGTAACTTACCACCTTCCCAATAGTTGTGAAAAATAAATCAGCAATTAAATTAATTAGACTGATTTGCAAAATCTTTACCTCCAGCTCCAGATAAACTTCTCTCGACAGTTTCCAGACCCGGAAATCGAAACCAAATCTTCACTGAGCTAGAATTCATTTACTTTCGGTTCTGCCTGAGTAGGTTGGACAACCTGCTTTTGTTTTTGTCGCGTGCTGACGATTTTGAGTTGAGTTGTAAATGTTACACCTCCCTGCGATTCCTTTCCTGCGCTCGACTTCTCCCGCGAGTTAATGGCTTTCCCTTCTGTGAGAGTGATGGGCAGAAGGAGCAAGGGCTTGGAGAGGAAACCATCATCCTCACACAGCGAGGAATGAGGGTCTGGAAAGGCAAAGCCGAGAAATGTGCTGGAGGACCAGCTCATTGAGCATTCAAGAGGATATTGGCTGGATAGTTGGATGGAAAGAATGTGCAAGAGTATGATAAAGGTAGATTAGATTCCCTACAACGTGGAAACAGGCCCTTCAGCCCAACAAGTCGACACCAACCCTCCGAAGAGTCACCCACCCAGTCCCTCTGACTAATGCACCTAACACTATGGGTAATTTCGCATGGCCAATCCACCTGACCTGCACATCTTCGGACTGTGGGAGGAAACACATGCAGACACGGAGAGAATGTGCAAACTCCACACAGTCACTCCTGGTTGGAACCAAACCTGGGTCCCTGGTGCTGGGAGGCAGCAGTGCTAACCACTGAGCCACTGTAGCATGTATGAGGATAAAGCAGGAGTTTGGCACTAGGTAGTAGGGCACAATGGGCCGAATGACCTCCACCTGCACTATCCAGTCCTGTGATTCACCCGAACAGGATTATTTGTTTCAAACAGCATTTCCAAGAGGGAGTATATGGTGGTGTAAATCAGCACCCTTCCACTTGGTCATAGAGTCACAGAAATGTACAGCACGGAAACAGACCCTCCGGTCCAACTCGTCCATGCCAACCAGATATTCCAACCCAATCTAGTCCCACCTGCCAGCATCCGGCCCATATCTCTCTAAACCCTTCTTATTCATATACCCATCCAAATGCCTTTTACATGCTATAATTGTACCAGCCTCCACCACTTCCTCTGGCAGCTCATCCCATACACATACCACCCTCTGAGTGAAAACGTTGCCCCATTGGTCTTTTTTATATCTTTCCCCTCTCACTCTAAACCTATGCCCTCTAGTTCTGGACTCCCCACATCAGGGAAGAGACTTTTTCTATTTATCCCAATCCATGCCCCTCATGATTTTATAAACCTCTATAAGGCCACCCCTCAGCCTCCGACACTCCAGGGAAAACAGTCCCAGCTTATTCAATCTCTCCCTATAGCTCAAATCCTCCAACCCTGGCACTTGGTGTTTTATCATTTCTCTGTGTGCTCCCAGTTAAAGAGTTTGGCAAGCTATGAAATCCTTTAGTAAAAAAGACTTGAATTTATTGCTGAGGTATGGTCACTGGAACTTGAAACATTAACCCTGTTTCTCTCTCCACAGATGTTGTCAGACCTGCTGAGGTTCTTCAGCCATTTCTAGTTTTGGCTGTTTCAGATCTTCAGCATCCACAGTTCTTTGTTTCATATTATATTTATGTGACATCTTTGTGGACATCAGACAGTCCCAATAGCAAGAGTCCTCCTTTGTATTGTGAATGTACCTATTGCATATAATATTGTTAATGTATTGTACATACCATTGTGGAAGAACCTATTGTGTATAACATTGTGAATGTACCTATTGTGTATAATATTATGGATATATCTGTATTATGCAACATTGTGGATGTATCTATCGCATATGACATTGTGGATTATCTATTGTATTTAACGTTGTGGATGTTTCTATTGTACATAACATTGTGAATGTATATAATTATATTATCTATAATATTGTGGATGTACCTACTGTATATAGCATTGTGAAAGTACCTATTGTGTATAACATTGTCAATCAACCTATTGTGTATAATATTGTGTATGTATCTACTGTATATAATATTTTGGATGTACCTGTCGTATATAACATTGTGGAAGTACATATGGTGTATGACATTGTGGATGTACCTATTATGCATAAAATTGTAGATGTATCTATTGTACATAACATTGTGGATGTACCTATTGTGTGTAACATTGTGGATAAGTGCAGCGCTGAAGCAACACAGCAGGTCAGGTAGCACCTGAGAAACAGAAGAGTCAACATTTCAGGTGTAATGACGAAGGGCTTATACCTGAAATGCCAACTCTCCTGCTCCTCGGAAGCTGCCTGACCTGCTGCGTTTTTGCAGTACCACACTTTTTGACTCTGACTCTCCAGCATCTACAGTCTTCACTTTCTCCTAAATGTTGTAGATGTACCTTTTGTGTATAATGTTGTGCATGTACCAACACCAAACAGACTGCAGCAATTCAAGAAGGAAGTTCACCACTAACTTCTCAGGGGCAACTTGGGATGGGCAATAAAAGCTGGTTCATCCACAGACACCCGCATCCCAGGAGTGAACAAAGAAAGTACTTTTTAAAACATTTCTTCATTCATAGGAAGTGCATGCGACTGGCTATTAACTAATTAACTACCCTGAGTTACCCTGGAGAAGGTGGCAGTAATCAGCCTTGCATCATTACAATCCTTGGGGTTTAGGGTGTAGGTTTGCTCACTGAGCTGTAGGTTTGATATCCAGATGGCTAGGTAACATCATCAGTGGCGATCTCCAAGTGAAGCGAAGTTGTTGTCTCCTGCTTTCTATTTATATCCTTGGGGTGTCTGTTCACAACATTCCCTTAGGGAGGGAGTTCCAGGATTTTGAACTAGCAACACTGAAGGAACAGTGATATACTTCCTCATTAGGGAGGTGATTGACTTGGAGAGGAACTTGTAGCTGATGGTGATCCCATGTGTCTGTTGCTCTTGTCCTTCTAGGTAGTGGAGGTCATGGATTTGGAAGGTTTGGCCAAAGATCCAACAAACAATGCAATAATAACCAGATAATGCGTTGTAATGGTATGGGCTGTATGATACACACTGGCTCAAGAGAACTGCTCCAAAGAAAGAGCAAACAGATTGCCAAACTCAAATCTCATCCAAAAGCCAGCATTAGCTGCAGGTTCTGCTCCACATCACAACATCACATATCATCCTGATTTCAAACTAAATTGTGGTTCATTCACCCTGGGCAAAATTTATGAAACTCCTTCTCGAATTTAAACAAAGCAGCTCACCACCATCTCTCCAAAGGCAATTAGAGTTGGGCAATGGATTTTGGTCCAGCCATTGATGCCTGCAAAACAGGGAATTGGTTTTAAAAAATATTCTCTCTTTCTGCCATTTTTAAAATTTTGACTCTTTCCCCATCCAATCCCCCTTTCCTAAGCTCGTTTTAAATATTTAAACTAAATGCAAAACTTTTTTCTATTCCGTCTTTTGCCTCTAACTGGGAGTGTAAGTAATTTCCAAAGATACATGCATTATTTGGTGAATAACCTGTTTTGGAACCGGTCAAACATCCAGACTTGAAAGATCGATAAGGGAACTGGGCCAGGATTTAATACTGTTCTGTTTGCTAGTTTCCTGTTTTTGTAGGCAGCTTCATGATATCAATGAGATTTGAAATGATCTGTTTAGAGGCACATAATGCTTTCCGTTTCATTTAGTTTTCTTATCTATTTCAATGGGTTCTCCTTTAAGACCCTTGTCAGAAATCACCTCATTTGCAATCTACTTCTTTGGCTCTGCTCCTATTTTTGATTGTTTCCATATAAAGTCTTTTATGCTTGTTTTCAACATTAAAGGCGTTATGTACAACAAACACTGTTTTTGTTGCATTATGTTGTGATCCTTTAGTTAATTGCATTCTCTTGTTTCTGTAATTATTCTGCTGCAAATAAACAAAGATGCATAAATAATGCAGACGGCTGTGATTCCACGACAATCGATTAAGAGGCAAATTGAGCTGCCCAATGCTTCATTCTGTCAGGATTCAAAATTGATTAATTGAGCGAAGTTCATGCTTGCTTGTCAAGGCTGACACCTTCAAAATCAAATCTAATTCACATGCTCGCAGCGTTAAAAACATTATTTTTCAAAATGCAAACACTGCAAATCTGAAATGATTGATTTGATTTATTATCATGTGTACCTAAGTACAGTGACAAGCTTTGTTTGTGAGCAGCACAGGCAGATCATAGAAAGCAAGACACACAGACCACAGGGTGAAACAAATTTGCACAGAGTGAGGTGTACAGTGTTCATGCAATGCCTTCTGGAGCATGACAGTTCTGAGGACATTTGTTCATTTGCCCATTATTGTGAACTCATGCTCTCTGGTTGCCAATCCTTGAGCGAATAATTAATATCTATTGACACTGAGGTTCAGTTAGCTCAGCCATAGTGATACAGTGTGTTGCCAAAAGCATGAGTTAACTTCCTGCGCTGGCAGAGGTTATCATGAGAGTCCTGCCTTCTTAAGATCAGCCCTGGCCTAGGTTAAACCACCGCAAGTTGTCTCTGTAACGTGGGATTAACCTGTGGCCTGTTAGGTCTATGGTGACCTTACTTATCTACATGGTCAAAACTCCTCATAATTCGAGCACTTCTGCTATATTGCAAAAGCACTAAAATCTAACAAGCAGCATGAATTCAGAAGTAGAACAAGTTGGGAATAATCCACTAGAGGTCATCAGTTTCACATGCCATGAAGTTCTGTCACTATGAGTCCAGGGTCCAATAGCAACACACAATTTTACCTGTACCTTTCAGCATCGGAGAGGCTTCAACATTTTTCCCATCATGCAGTTGATCAGGAATCTCTCCCCACTTACCACCTGTCATTATTGTGTGTTGGAAAGTTGTAAAAATTGATACTTAACCTGTTTGGCTGTGTTATGAATGTACTTTATACTGCCATGTCCTGGATTTTTCCCAGATTGAAATCGTTGTCATGAATTGTTCCATTGAATTGAGTAGCAAAAGACTTGCAGAGATTTACAAAGGTTTTATTTTGAGCCAGTAGTTTAGCAAAACACCAGTTTCCACCTTTCCTTTCCATGCCCAAAAGTTAACCACCACCCCCATCTCCCCCCTCCCTCTCTGCCCCACACAACAGTTCTTTTGAAATAAATGAATTAGAAATCTGTCCCTCACAAAGTGACACCAAAGCTTTCATGATGGTATCAAACTGGGGACCTTGGAGAGATTAGGCACACATGATAACCACTACACGACAGGAACACTGCTCTTTTTTGTAAAATATCAAATTGTTCAGACATGTTGTTACGACACAATTCTGGAGCAGATGGGATTTGAAATTGGACCTTCTGCTTTCAGGCCTTGGACACTGACTGCAAGAGCCTCCAAGAACAAAGAACACTTTTGTTTGTAGTTTTGACAATGCAATTGCCTCATTTGTTTGGAAGACCTAACACCAAGTTATGAAATTGACTAACTGATCAGATCATATGTAACAAACACTGCCCACCAGGGAGACACCTTTTTTCTTAGCACATTCTGGTGTTGTGGACATCGCTGGTTGGGCCAAGATTTATTGCTCATCCCTAGTTGCCCTTGAGAAGGTGGTGAGCTAACTTCTTGAACTGCTGCAGTCCACATGCCATAGGTAGACCCACAATGCCCCTATGGAAGGAATTCCAAGATTTTAATCATGGAATAGTGGTTGACCGATGGTAATATGGTTCCAAGTCAGGATGGTGTTTGGCTTGCAAGGGAACTGGTGAGGGGGATGTTCCTATGTATCTGCTGTCCTTGTGCTTCTAGCTGGAAATGGTCGTGGGTTTCGAAGATACTGCCTAAGGATCTTTGTTGAATTTCTGCGGAGCATCTTGTAGATGGTACACACACTGCTGGTAGTGAGTGTTGGTGGAGGAAGTTTATGTTTGTGGGTTTTTAATCAATCAAGCAGGTTGCTTTGTCCTGGATGGTGTCAAGCTTCTTGAATGTTGGTGGGGCTGTACTCATCCAGGCAAGTGGGGAGTATTCCATCACACTCCTGACTTGTGCCTTGTCGATGGTAGACAGGAGTCAGGAGGGGAGTTACTCGCCACAGTATTCCTAGCCTCTGATCTGTTCTTGTAGCCATTGTATTTATGTGGCAAGTCCAGTTGAATTTTTGATCAACGGTAACTCCCAAGATAGTGGGAGATTCAGTGGTGGTAACACCATTGAACGAAAGGGCACTCATCAGGTTGTCTGCAATTAGAGATGATCATTGCCTGAAATTTGTGTGGTGTAAATGTTACTTGCCACTTAACGGCCCTACCTTGATATTGTCCAGATCTTGTTGCATTTGAACGTGAGCTATTCCAGAAGCCTAATAGGGCTACAAGTGGACAGGGAGCTAAGTCAAAATGGCGTAGGAGGGAAAGGCAATGTGTTCCATATCCCACAGTGCTCGCCTCTCTCTAAGGTGTGAAGAATCAAGCTTTTTAATCCATGATTAACTCATCCAAATAATACACTGAATGAACAGATTAAAAGCATTACCTACTAAGGGCAGTGCAGCCCAAAACGGGGTTAAATTAAAATGGACTTGGAAGGAGAGATTATGCACTCTAGCCTCACAGTGTCACCTCTCTTTTTTCTATCCCACCAAATGACCCATGTTACTTTTTGTTACTTTATCCTCCACCACTGAATCACTAGGGTTTCTGAATCAATTTCCAATTTACATACAAAACTCATCAGGGGAGGAGCAATTACAACAGAAGTGAGGGAGACAATAATGAGACGAAATCATAATAGAGTTGGACACCTCACACTAAATGGATATTTCCTAATCAACCTGTTTTCACACATGCACACTCACACACACACACACACATGCATGTATACATGCACATACACACACGCACACATACACACATACACATGCACACAATAATGCACATAGACACATGCACGCATACATGCACATACACACGCACACATACAAGCACATACACACATACACACGCACACACACATGCACACATACATGCACATACACACACATGCATACATACATACACATACGCACATGCACAAACATGCACTAACACACATGCACACATACATGCACATACACATGCACATACACACATGCACACAACAATGCACATACACACATGCACACAAACCTGCACACATCTATGCACACAAACCTGCACACACACATGCACACATACATGCACATACACACATGCACACATACATGCACACAAACATGCACATACACACTCATGCACACATACATGAACATGCACACATGCACACACACATGCACATACACATACATGCACACACACATGCACACATACATGCACATATACACACACATGCACACATACATGCACATATACACACACACATGCACACATACATACATACACATATACACATGCACACACACATGCACATACACACATGCACACAAACATGCACATACATACATGCACACATACATGCATATACACATACACACATACATGCACATACACACATGCACACATACATGCACATACACACACATGCACACATACATGCACATACACACATGCACACAAACATGCACACATACATGCACATACGCACACACATGCACACACATACATGCACATACACACACATGCACACATACACACATATGCACATACAAACATGCACACACACATGCACATATACACATGCACACACACATGCACATACATGCACATACACACATGCACACACACATGCACACATACGTGCACATAGACGTGCACATATGCACAAACATGCGCATACACACATGCACACGTACATGCACATACGCACATACATGCACATACACACATGCACACATACATGCACATACACACATATGCATATACACACATGCAAACATACATGCACATATACACATGCACGCACACATGCACACACACATACACACATGCACACATACGTGCACATAAACATGGACATATGCACACAAACATGTGCATGCACACATGCACACGTACATGCACATACGCACACACATGCACATACACACATGCACACATACACACATGCACACATACATGCACATACACACATATGCATATACACACATGCAAACACACATGCACACATACATGCACATATACACATGCACGCACACATGCACACATACATACACATACATATGCACATACACACATGCACAAATACATGCACACAAACATGCACATACACACATGCACACATACCTGCACACGCATGCACTTACACACATGCACACAAGCATGCACATACACACATGCACACACATGAACACAAACATGCACATACAAACATGCACAAATACATCTACAAATACATACACATACATACATGCGCACACACGCACATACATTCGTGCATACACACGTGCAGATACACACATGCACACAGACATGCACGCACACATGTGTGCACATACACACTTGCATACATACATGCACACATAAATGCACACATACACACAAACATGCACACACATACACACAAATATGCACATACACAAATGCACAAAACACGCACACACACATACATGCACATACATATACATACATGCACACATGCATGCATATACACACATGCACACAAACATGAACATACACACATGCACACACATGCACAAACACACATGCGCATACATGCATGCACACATACATGCACACAAACATGCACATACACACATGCGCACATACATGCACACAAACATGCACACATACATGCACACAAATATGCACATATACATGCACACAAACATGCATATACACACATGCACACACACATACATGCATATACACACATGCACACACACACGCACACATACACACACACACACATGCACACATACATGCACACAAACATGCACATACACACATGCACACATACTTGCACAAACATGCACATATACACATGCACAGAAACATGCACATGCACACACATATACACACATGCACACACATGCACATACACATATGCACACAAACAAGCATATACGCACATGCACACATGCACATACACACATGTACACGTACATTCCCATACACACATGCACACATAGATGCACCCACACATGAACACAAACATGCACAATCACACATGCACACAAACATGTACATACACACATGCACGCATACATGCACACAAACAAGCACATATGCACATGCACACATGTACACGCACATCCACACACACACATGCACACACACATGAACACAAACATCCACATGCACACATGCTCATACACACATACATGCACACAAACAAGCACACATGCACACATGCACATGCACACATACATGCACACACACATGAACACAAACATGCACATACACACATGTACACACACAACACACACACATGCACACGTGCACACACACATGCACGTACACACATGCACATAAACATGCACGTACACATGTGCACACTTACATGCACATACACACATGCACACATACATGCACACATAAATGCACACATACACACATACATGCACACACACGAACACAAACATGCACGTACACACATATATGCACACACGTACAAATACATGCACATACACACACACATGCACATACAAACATGCACATACACATGTGCACACACATGCACATATACACAAACATGCACATACATATGTGCACACATACATGCACGTATAGACATGCACATAAACACATGCACACACACATGCACATACATATGTGCAGACATACATGCACATACACACATGCACACAAAAATGCACATACACACATACATGCACACACACATGCACATATATATGCACACACGTACAAATACATGCACATACACACATGCACATATACATGCACACACACATGCACATACAAACATGCACATACACACGCGCACACACATGCACATACACACAAACATGCACATACATATGTGCACACATACATGCACATACAGACATGCACACACACATGCACATATATGTGCACACATACATGCAAATACACATGCACACACACATGCACATACACACATACATGCACACACACGAACACAAACATGCACATACACACATGCACACATACATGCACATACACATGCACACACACATGCACACACACATGCACACAAACATGCACATACACACATGCACACATACATGCACATACACACACATGCCTCTGGAGCAGGTGAAATTTGAGCATGGGCTTCCAGATCCAGTCCACTGGCTGCCATGGTGATTTTGAACACATGTATCTCACAACACTAACCTCAGCCTCTGTATTAGTTGTTCCTGTGGCATTACTACTCCACTGTCACCATTCTCAATTGCTAAAGGTATTAACCAAAGGAACTTCAGAGTGGAGTACAGGCAGCACAGGGATTTGAACACAGGATTATATCATTTACTAGATCAGTGCACTAGATTTGAAGAGTTAGGTGCTGGAAAGGTGCAGCAGCCAGGCAGCATCCAAGGAGCAGGAGAGTCGACATTTCGTGCATAAGCCCTTCATCAGAAACGCCGACTCTCCTGCTCCTCAGATGCTGCCTGGCCACTGTGCTTTTCCAGCACCACACTCTTCGACTCTGATCTCCAGGATCTGCAGTCCCCACTTTCTCCTAGATCAGTGCATTAACCAACTAGGCCCCAACGTGGCTGATGGCCTTTCTCTCTAAGTGGCTGCTTTTGGAATCAATCAGCTCAGTGATGTTATAGCACACCTTGGAGCAGATAACCTGGAGCCCATAGCTAGGGACATGACCACTGGAACCATTTAGAGTGATAGAGACATAGAGATGTACAGCATGGAAACAAACCTTCAATCCAACCCATCCATGCCGACAAGATATTTGAAATCTAGTCCCATTTGTGAGCATTCGGCCCTTACCCTTCCTATCCATGTACCCATCCAGTTCCTTTTAAATATTGTAATTGTACTGGCCTCCACCACTTCCTCTGGCAGCTCATTCCATACATTGATGTGAAATAACATCAAAGTACCCTGGAGAAACCCAGCAGGTCTGGCAACATCGATAAAAAGAGAAACAGTTAACATTTCACTTCCAACATGACTCTGTATAAGACTCTGGTGCGGCCGCATCTGGAGTATTGTGTGCAGTTTTGGTCGCCATACTATAGGAAGGATGTGGAGGCTCTGGAACAGGTGCAGAGGAGGTTTACCAGGATGTTGCCTGGTATGGTAGGAAGATCGTATGAGGAAAGGCTGAGGCACTTGGGGCTGTTTTCATTGGAGAAAAGAAGGTTTAGGGGTGACTTGATAGAGGTGTACAAGATGATTAGGGGTTTAGATAGGGTTGACCATGAGAACCTTTTTCCACGTATGGAGTCAGATATTACGAGGGGGCATAGCTTTAAATTAAGTAGAGGTAGGTATAGGACAGATGTTAGGGGTAGATTCTTTACTCAGCGAGTCGTGAGTTCATGGAATGCCCTGCCAGTGGTAGTGATGGACTCTCCCTCTTTATGGGCATTTAAACGGGCATTGGATAGGCATATGGAGGATAGTGGGCTAGTATAGGTTAGGTGGGCTTGGATCGGCGCAATATCGAGGGCCAAAGGGCCTGTACTGCGCTGTATCTTTCTATGTTCTATGTTCTATGACTCATAGGAGTAGTTATATGGATCTTCACACAAGAGTCATTGGGAGTGAAAGAGACCCAGCATTTGCAGTCCTCACTTTCCCCTCAGTGGAAGTGAAAGACTAACTCTGTTTTTCTCTCTCCACATACACTGAGAGCATGCTGAGTTTCTCTAGCACTTCCTGTTCTTTCTTAAAAAAAACCTTTCAGATCTCCAGCATTTGGAACATTTTGTTGTTATGGTAGGTTTTGGAATCTGAGTCAGATAAGGACGACAAGTAAACTTCTCAAAATATACGAATTAAACCTGTTATTTTATGACAAACTATTCATCATCTTTACAATTTAAAGAAAGCATAAACCAAATTAATTACTTGAACTCACTTTCTCTGGACTAATAAGGATATAAGTTGTCTGTTTGCGAAGCTAGTAACAACCATATTAGTGTCAGTGTCACATTGGCTACATATTCTAAAGAGCAATATAAGAGATATTGTGCTTTGGGTGGGTTAGGTCAGGAATGATGCAATCTGCAGTTAAATAGACATTTTAGTGAAATAAGGGACAGAAGGGGGGGGGAAGACGGGGTGGGAGGTGTGGCTCAGCAGGAGTCAAACGCCTTGCACTGAACAAGGAAGAAAATTGGGTAAATTTTACTCCTCCTCGGATGCTGCCTGAACTGCTGTGCTCTTCCAGCACCACTAACTGGAGTGAAGGGAAACGGTACAAAGCTGAGTGGCACCTGAGCAGAGGCGGAGAGAAGCAGTTTCATTGCCCGTGAAACAATGGGCTGGAAACTGTCCTCTCTGAAACCCATCACCAGAACGCGGGCGACGCTTCTCTCAACATTCTGAGGCATTAAAAGCAAGATAATTTGGCAAGTGACTAACAAAGTTTGTAAACAAAAAAAAAGGAACCTTTACATCATCTCAGAACTAAAGGGACAGATACAGCAAGAATAAGACCTTGGATGTGCCTGGAAAACGCACAGTAACCTGCATGGCTTCCTCCTGTTTCATCTCGGCTTTATCCCCCAGTCGCAAGGTACAGTCTGTGATATTTCATGTGCATTTGATGCAGATGTTTGTGGGGGTTGTCGTCATTTTAAGACTGCAGAAGGTCGCAAATGTTATCTCGAAGCATACATTAAAATTTTGGGCGAGACCAATTGTTCCATTTATTATTTATAATGGGAATTAAGTGTCTGTCATATGCGTTTAAATGTTGAGATAATCTACTACAAAGTAGATTTACTGGCGGTGTTCCAGTTGCAATATTCTGAAAGCATTTAGCCTGTACAATGTGCATTTCAATTGTAAGAACAATCCATGTTGAAGACACTTTGCACAGAATTAATACAATTTTTTAAAAAAAAATTCTTGGATTCGTTGTTGAGTTCCCCTCTTTCCCACCCAAAGGATCAATATATTGAGCCCCTGTCCGCTGGGGATTAAAAATTGGTTGATGATGGCTTGTGACCGAGAGTAACCCCGGAGTTTTTTGACCGAGAGTAACCCCGGAGTCTGCAGTGAATTCCGAAACTGCAGAGAGAAGTGCGGTGCTCCTATCAGCATCGCTTGTACCGAGTGCAAGGCAACATCAATAAAACAAGTCCTGCCCAGAGACAGTGCGGTTTCAACCATTCGGTCCTCGACCACAACATCAGCAACTTTCGATTTATATCTGGTCGCGTTTTCATATTCCGTTTAAAAATCTATTTGTCTTTCTTCCACACACCCACACCCCTGCAGTTTGCCCAGAAACAAGTACAAACTTGAATCAGAATCTCCAGGTTCTTCGGCCCATCGAATCTATACCGACTCCCCAGAAGAGCCTCCCACCCATCTCTGCATTTCCCCCCCCCCCCAGCTAATCTAGCTAGCCTGCACATTTCTGGACACCGTGGGCAATCTAGCATGGCTAATCCACCTAACCTGCACATCTCTGGACACCGTGGGCAATTTAACGTGGCCATTGCACCATTTTTGGGAGGAAACTGGAGCAGAAAATGTGTTGCTGGAAAAGCGCAGCAGGTCAGGCAGCATCCAAGGAACAGGAGATTCAACGTTTCGGGCAATTTCCTGATGAAGGGCTTATGCCCGAAATGTCGAATTTCCTGTTCCTTGGATGCTGCCTGACCTGCTGCGCTTTTCCAGCAACACATTTTCAGCTCTGATCTCCAGCATCTGCAGTCCTCACTTTCTCCTCCTAGTTTCCTTGTCTGCCTCCATCAAAAATCTGACTATCGTAGTCTTAAGTATAATTATTGAAACATAAAAGCATAGAATGTAAAAGCAGGAATAGGCCCTTTCAGCCTGCTCCACCTTCCATGTCATCACAGCCAATCATCCTGTTCAGTCCCCTGTTCCTACTTTCTCCCCAAATTTTTAGGTCCCTTTAATCCTAAAGAAATAAACTTACATCTTTCTTGAAATGACCCAGCTTCTACTGCTCTCTGGGGCCGTGAATTCCACAAGTGAACAACCCCTGAGAGAGAAGAAATTTTGTGTTGGTCCAAAAGTCCTGTTCTGATGAAGAGTTGCCAGCTAAAGTTGACATTGACAGTTGAACAGCCAGTTTCACAGTCCTCAGTTTTGCAGACAGGTTGAGGGTCTATAGTTTTGATTCCTTTTAACTGTGATCAGTTTCCAGAATTCAGGGTGAGAGACGGACCTTTTGTTGCCCGGTTTTCCTTTTATCTGGATGCTAGCTGCTGCCTTCTGATGCTCTATCTTTACCTGCGATGCAGAGGTGGCTAGGGGATAGTTCTTCAATAACAGTGACCTTCACAGCATACTAACACTTAAACCTGGACAGGTACACAAAAATGTTCAAAGACTGGCTATTTAAAACCCTGTCCTTGTGTATTGTTTGAAGGTATTATACCAAAATATCTGCAGCTTGATATATTATCAGCCTGCAGTTGGGTAGGGATCATCTGCACCTCATTATCATTGTAGTCATGACATCACAGTTTGGTCTGTTTTGAATTCCCCCTTTTGAAGGAGTTGTTAGTTCCCTGAATAGCTAATGGTGTGACAATCCATGGATGCTCTCCCTCTCGTGCGCTCGCTCTCTCTCTCGCGCTCTCTCACTCGCACTCTCTCACTCGCGCGCTCTCTCTCGCTCGTGCTCTCGCGCTCTCTCTCTCTCCATCTTGCAATTCCAACATAATGTCCACACTGCTTCAGAGTTCAGACCATTGGTCATGACAGTGTCCATTGCCTCCCTCTCTGCAGAGCAGAGGTGTTATATTCAGACAATAATGGGCACCAGATGATGTCAACCCTTTCTTAGCAATCTAGTACAAATGTATTGCCTCACCATTGCGTGACAGATCAGTAGCATTAATCCCAGCAGTAGTGAGATGCTTTCAACCAATTAAGTTTTGATTAGAATTATGTATCAGAAGTTTAAAAAAAATTGTAATATTCTTTGTAGGTTATTTTTGTTGTTTCAATGTTTACATTCTGTAATTAGACCCACAGTTTTGTTTACTTTCTCCTTTAGTTGTTTACATAGCTCCTTCCTGCAGCTTCCTCTGTTGAGAATCTGAAGAAATCCTGTTGCTCTGTCTTTGTTCCTTTGCATTTGTTGACTGTAAATTTATTTTAGTACAGCTGATTTGTAAATGGACCCAGTCAATTAAATTAGTTTTGATCAACCTTGTACATGCAATAACGGTGAGGTCAACGAGCTCTTCAGTGCCAAGGTTTTTTCCCTTCGTCTCCTTAAGGTGGTGATTCATAATCGGCAAGCTCCATCTTGATTAAATTTCCTCCTGCATCTTGCCTCATCCTAATTTGCTGATGACACAATGTTAGGCAGCATTGTAGACCATGCAGATGCCATAGATGCTATGCAATTACAAGGGGTTTCTGATAGACTAAGTAAAGCAGTGGCAGATGGAGTTCTGTGTAAGCTGTGTGAGGTTATCCATTTTTGACCAATGAAGAATATATCAAGGCACTACCGAGATAGTTTGGAGTTAAATACAGTGAATGACCAAAGAGGTTTGGGTGCAGAGATCTTTAAAATGTCATGAACAGGTGCAGAAAGCGAACAAAAAAATTAATGAAATGCTGGCCTTTATATCCAGATTTGGAGCACATGGATGTGGAGGTTATGCTGGATTTATACAAAATCTTGGTTAAGTACCACATGGAGGAGAAAGTGAGGTCTGCAGATGCTGGAGATCAGAGCTGAAAATGTGTTGCTGGAAAAGCGCAGCAGGTCAGGCAGCATCCAAGAAACAGGAGATTCGACGTTTCGGGCATAAGCCCTTCTTCCTGAAAAAGACCCAGTACAACCCATGGACAAAACCAATGTTATCTATAAAATTCCATGCAAGGACTGTCACAAACACTACGTAGGACGAACAGGAAGAAAGTTAGCCACCAGGATACATGAACACCAGCTAACCACAAAAAGACACGACCCTCTCTCCATCGTAGCCCTACACACGGATGAAAAAAAACACAATTTGACTGGGACAACACACCTATCCTGGGACAGGCTAAGCAAAGATATACCAGAGAATTCCTAGAGGCCTGGCACTCCAACCACAACACCATAAACAAACACATAGATCTAGATACCATCTATCAACCCCTCAGAAAACGAACAGGAAATGACATCACCACAAACCCCAGGAACCCCATCCAGGAGAAAGATATAAATAGAAAGCAGGAGACAACAGCTTCGCTTCACTTGGAGGTCGCCACTGATGATGTTACCTAGCCAGGTAATGAAACGTCTGGATATCAAACCTACAGCTCAGCGAGCAAACCTACATCCTAAACCTCAACCTGAGCTACAAACCTTCACAAACCTTGCAAGAACATAACTACTGTTCAAGAGTATGTCATTGACTGTTAAAGCATTTGGAATGTTTGAGATTATTGTGGGTGTTATACAAAAGCAACTTGTCATCTTCTATCACTGTTGAAACATTTTGGCTGAACATTTGCAATGCACCTCTCTCGAATCCTTGGATTTCCATCTTTTACAAATTCCTGGCTCAAACCTCTACAACTTGCTTTTTGTCCTGGGTTAAGATTCACTTCTAGTGTTAGCAGACAGGAAGAAACTCTCTGATCCATTCAGCCCATCACTTGCTCCCGGCCATTTTCTACATACCCCCAATTCATAAACTTGACGTTCATAACATCATGTCCCATTCACCCAGTGTCTCCCCTCTCATTCCTTTGATTCTGATATCAACAACAGGGTCTTCTGCCATGTCAACCTTGCTCTTTAAAAGCCTCTTTGTATATCCTTCATCATTCAATTGTTTCTCCCTTTTAAAAATTTGCCTTTAAACATAACTTTTTGATCATCTATTTAATCATCTTTCCTAACTCTTTCACAACTCCTTGTTTTCACGTTAAAAACATCATGTCAGATTTTATTCATCTTCTGTAGCCATTATGGACTAGAAGTTGTTCCATATCCTTAAAACTTTGAGATTTTCTGTTAATTAAGCTCTTGCCTCCACTCAATTTTAAGTCCATGAGTTAGTGGTTAATCTGAAATATCATCGACGTATTAATGAATCATCCCTCATTTCCCTGAGTGTAGACGTTTCAGGCATCAAATGTTTCTGTATACACCATTAGTTCTGAATTGCATACTTTGAAAGAGGAAATACTGACGTACAATTAGTCCAAAATGTCAGTGACAAAGCTTTAAATGTGGCAAAATCTTGACCTTTTAATGCAATGTGGAATTGATGTTGCAATCATTTTCCCTTTGAAATTTTGCTCCAGTTGATCATTAAGGCATTGTCTCATACATTTGTGGATACATCATCAGACATCAAATTCTGTCTGAGTGACCCTGGAGTATTAGCTTCCCAATTACCTAACCGTAAGAGATTGACCATTCCAAATCTGTATTGAACCAGCAAACAACTTTTCCCTTCAGGGACACTGGGTTACCCAACAATTAAGAACCAGGGCCATGTGCAGTTTAAAGACAAGGAATCCTCTTTCCAAATCTCAAGGTGCTAAGGCCAATTGTAGTGCTGTTGCTGAATTCAGAACAAAGACACCTAACTCAACACAGACTGGGCAAAAGTAGATTAACATAAAGACAGTGAATAAATTGCATTTTCTTTCTTTTGTGTGTGAAAATTGGACATCATTTTCTGTGCACTCTGTCGGACTTTCTGATGACAGAATGTGATGAAATTCATTCAATCGCCTGCTAGGACCCAGCATCACACAAAAGCGGGGTTTCACATCCCGTCTACAGAGAGCAGTTGATCCACCTTTACCCACAAGGGCCTATAAGATCATAAGACGTGGGAACAGAAATTAGGCCATCCAGCCCATTGAGTTTGCTCTGCCATTTATACAACTTATCAGCCATGATTGAATGGCGGAGCAGACTCAATGGGCTAAATGGCCTAATTTCTGCTCCAATGCCTTTATGCTCTTATAAGCCCTTGTGGGAAACAGTGGCTCAACTGCTCTCTGTATACGGGGTGGGAAACCCCATGTATTAGTGCATTTACTACCCATCTCTCTCATTAACCAGACAACAAACTGAGCTGATTTATTGATTACTGTACTTCTATAAACAAGGCAACATGGCCCAAAGAACAAGTGAAGGATCCCACATGCCATCTGTCTCCAGCATTGATATAAATAAATGATGATTAAAGAGATCTTCAAAAGAGACATCCTTGCAGGGTGGAAGCTCATTATTAAAATTTGTTGATTCTAATCAGCCATGACGCATTAGGGAGATTGAATATTAAACAGTCAAGGATGAGGGCCATGTGTGATGTTGGGGAAAGATGTTAAATGATCAATTTAAAGAAAATTAGAAATGTTTGCTTCTGTCAACTTCCTTGGGTGAATCTCGAAGATCCCACATCACTGTCTCAGGAAGAGCAGAGGAATTCTCCCAACAATCTCTTATAAAGTACATTACTTGGTTATTTAATTCAAAAATAGAAATTGCTGGAAAAACTCAGCAGGTCTGGCAACATCTGTGGAGAGAAAACAGTGACCCTTCCTCATTTCTCTTTAACAGCCACTGCAATTCTTTTGGTTTTTATTTGGTTATTTAATTATTGTTTCTGAATATAGTGTTCTGATTAGTGGCAAATTTCCAATATTACATAGAATCCCTACAGTGTGGAAACAGGCTATTTGACCCATTGAGTCCACAGCAACCTTTTGAAGAGCCTCCAACCCAGACCCCACACCTCTCTCCATATTTCCCATGGCTAATCCATGGCCTACACATTGCAGGACACTATGGACAATTTATCATAGCCATTGCACCTAAACTGCATATCTTTGGACTGTGGGAGGAAACCAGAGTACCTGGATGAACCCCACACAGACACAAGGAGAATGTGCAACCTCCACACAGACAGTTGTCTGAGGTCCCAGTTTCTGGTACTGTGAAGCAGCAGTGCTAACCACTGAGCCGCCATCCTCACTGTCTGGATATTGCTTTTGTACATCCAGAGATGATGACAGGTGCCATATTAAAGGTATTTTCATCTTTTGCAAGATTTCAAACTGGTGTCTGTGGATCTTGGGGAACTCATGAAGGATTCCCAGGAGGTTCCTAAGCTTATTACACATCCAGCTGACTTGGCCAGACATGTCTGAGCTGCAAGGTGGCTGCCAAAAGAGGCTGTGTTTTATGTTTTTGGTTTTGTTGACTTGCCAATGTTGCTTCTGCATTTTGCCGTGGATTTGTAGGAGCCGGTGTTGGACTGAGGTGGACAAAGTTAAAAATCCCACAACACCTGGTTATAGTCCAGCAGGTTTATTTAGAAGCACTAGCTTTCAGGCACTGCTCCTACATCAGGTAGTTAAGGTTTTTCATCACCTGATGAAGAAGCAGCATGTTGAAAGCTCATGCTTCCAAATAAACCTGTTGGACCATAACCTGGTGTCGTGTGATTTTTAACATTTGCCCTTGAGTTAGACCATGAATGACAAAGGGGGAAGAAAGATAAGAAAGTTGCTGTTTCCTCCAATTAAAAGTGGTTCAAGAGCAGGTTGGGTAAACCCATCAGTTTGTGGGTGAAGCAAATGTCAGAGAATAAAAACAAAAATCACCTGGGAAAGGTATCATGCATCTAAATTGAACTCAATCTCAAACATTCAGGAAATAATTATCTATTCTAATCCAATTATATAGTAATATCTGATGGATGGCCTCTCTCTTTGATGATATTAATAACAGCCCCACATTACCTTCACTCCTTCATTCAATTTAAATCCATTTACGAAGCAAAGTCTTTGGAATCACACTCTTCAAAGTAATGCACGGGAATGCAATGTTTTCTAATGTTTCTGGGCAGGATTGGAGAATACTATACAAAGGTTTTGCTTTACCCAGTGATATAACTGTTTGAAAACCAATATTCATCCAGTGCCTTGAAGATGGATGGCTTTATGAAAGTGTGACCTCTCCCCGATATGAGCTCTCTACCTCTTCTTATTGGAGGAGGAATCCTCACTGAGATGTGTTTAGGCACCCTCAGCATTAACAACAACAATTTGTATTGGTATAGCATTTTAAAAAGTAGCCTAAAGACCATAAGAATGTCATCAAATGAAATTTGAATATTCCAGAGTGATTCCAGGGTCATTGGGTTAAATTATGAGGACAAATTTATTGATTAGGTTTGTATCCCCTTTAGTGATTAAGATTAGGGTGATGTTTAAGGTTATGAAATGAATTGATAAGATATTCTCTGATGGGAACAGCCCGGAACAGTCTTTGTCATGATGGTAGCCATTAACTAGTCCATGTAGGACCATATTCACAATAAATGTTAACTATCTGGACAGGGGAACTGGGAGCATTGCTGCTAAGTTTATAGATGACACAAAGACAGATGGAGAGACAGATAGTGTTAAGGAGACTGTGGAAGGACTTGGATGGCCAGGGGAGTGGGCAAAGAAATGGCAGATGGAATACAATGTGGGCAAGTGTGAAGTCATGCATACTTTGATCAGAAGAAAAGAGGCATAGACCGTTTTCTAAATGGGGAAAGGCTTTGTAAATCTGAAGGCAAAGGGACTTGAGAAACCTGGTCTAGGATTCTCTTAAGGTTAATATGCAGCTTTATGTGGCAGTTAGGAAGGCAAATGCAATGTTAGCATTCTTTTTGGGAGGGCTAGAATACAAGAGTAGGGATGTCCTGCTGAGTCTGTATAAGATTCTGGTCAATCTGCATTTGGAATATTGTACACCATTTTGGGCTTGGAGGGGCTAGAGGATATTTACAAGAATGATCCCAGGGCTTATATGTGAGGAGCAGGGTTTGTATACAATGGAGTTGAGAAGATTGAGGGGAATACCAACTATTGAAGGACCTGAGGAGAGTGGACGTGGAGAAGATGTTTCCACTAGCATGTGAGACTAGAACCTGGGGGCACAGACTCAGGGTGAAGGGACAACCCTTTAGTACTGAGATGAAGAGGAATTTCTTCAGGCAGATGGTGGTTAATCTGCGGAACTCATTATTACTGAAGGCTGTGGAGGCCAAGTCGTTACGTGTATTTAAGACAGAGATATTTAGGGTCATGATAAGTAAGAGGATCAGTGATTACGTGGAGAAGACAGGAGAATGGAGTTGAGAAACAAATGATGGAGAAGACTCAATGGGTCAAGTGGCCTAATTCTGCTCTTATATCATATACTCTTATGGTCTAACAAAGAAGGCATAACCTCACAATTAGATTTATAACCATTCGAGGTTCAGGTCAGAAGTACAGCTTCAGGCAGTGGATGATGGAAATCTGGAATTCTCTCTCCCAATAGTTGTTGAAATAAATTGTCAATAGAAAATTTCAAAAGTGAGATTGTTACATCTTATTAGGAAAGAATAATGAGGGTGATGGATCCAAGTGGGCAGATTGAGTTAAGATACAGGTCACTTATGATCAAATTGAATGGTGGAACAGGCTTGAGAGGTTGATAGTGTGTTGCTGGGAAAGCACAACAGGTCAGGCAGCATCCAAGAAGCAGGGAAACCGACATTTTGGGCCAGAGTTGAATGCCATGCTAACCCTATTTTCCCACTGCTTGGAAAATGGAGTTTGTTAGGCAATTTTATTCAGAGGCTCCAAATGACTGAGAGGGGAATTGGAGGCAATGTCACATTCTTTGAGGTTGCTTTGTAATTTTGTTGGAGCTGAACGGAAGACACTTTGGACCCTAATCAGCACCACACCTAATGCTGATTCGAGACACATCAAAATAGGAAATGTTCCATTTCCCACGAAAAACACCCCTCACCCCAATGGGTACAAAATTCACCAAGTCCATGTTTATATTGTGAATGGAAACCTATTCACATATTCCTATTTGAATGAGCAAGCAAATTCAGAAATGAGTCAAACCAACACTTTGTCAGGCATCTTCTTATGACCTTTATTGAACAACAATAGGAACAACAACTTTATTGAGCATGTGAAGCAGTCCTTGTCCAAATGCAGCAAGACAGAGATAATGCCCAGGTTTGGGTTGACAAGTGGGAAGTAGCATTCATGCCACGAGGGTGCCACACAATGGCCATCTCCAACAAGAGAGAATCTAACCATTACCCCTTCACTTTCAACATCCTGGAGACTTGCCATTGGTCACAAACTGAACTGTACTAGCCATATAAATACTTTGACTACAAAAGCAGGTCAGAAGCTAGGAATCCTGCAGAAAGTAATGCACTTCTTGGCACTCCAAAGCCTGTCCACAACCTTCAAGTCACAGGTCAAGAATACGATGGAATGCATCCTACTTGCCGACTTGCGTGCATCTCCAACAACATTCAAGAAGATTAGATTAGATTACTTACTTACAGTGTGGAAACAGGCCCTTCGGCCCAACAAGTCCACACCGACCCGCCGAAGCGCAACCCACCCATACCCCAACATATACCCCTTACCTAACACTACGGGAAATTTAGCATGGCCAATTCACCTGACCCGCACATCTTTGGACTGTGGGAGGAAACCGGAGCACCTGGAGGAAACCCACGCAGACACGGGGAGAATGTGCAAACTCCACACAGTCAGTTGCCTGAGGCGGGAATTGAACCCAGGTCCCTGGCGCTGTGAGGCAGCAGTGCTAACCACTGTGCCACCTTAGCTTGATGTTATCTAAGAGAAAGCAGCTTGTTTGACTGCACTGCATCAACCAACACTTAGTCCTCCACTACTGATGCTCAGTAGCAGCAATGTGTACCAATGGCCAGAAATTCACCAAGGTTCCTTAGACAGTGTTTTCCAAACCCAAGACCACTACAATTGAGAAGGTCAAGGGCAGCAAATACATTGGACAATTAACACTGCAAATTCCTCTCCAAGCCACTCACTATCCTGACCTGTAAATATATCATGTTCCTTCAGTGTTGCTGGTTCAAAATCTTGTGGCTGCATCCCTAACAGCATTGTGGGTGTAACTCTACCGATGGACTGCAGTGATTGAAGAAAGCAGCTCGCTATTACTTTCTCAAGAGTCAATCTGTGCAATAACCACTGGTCTAGCCAGAAACACCCGCATCCCATGAATGAACAATTATAAGAAAAGGTAATTGGAAATGGTGACTGACAAGGGCAAAACCAAATAAAAATATAGTTGACTATTAAGAAAGAACCAGAAGATAGAAGGTATTGTAAACACCATGATGGTACAAAAACACCTACTTGCCCAATCCCTACATCATTGAACATTTAATGATTAAACAAACTAGGAATGAATTTCCTGGAAATTTAGAATGTTTTAGGGTGATTTAGTTTCTTGGTTCTTCTATGGGATTCAGGTGTCACTGGCAAGGCTGGTATTTATTGTACTAGTTACCCTTGAACTGATTGGCTTCCTCGGCCATTTCAGAGGACAGTAAAGAGTCAACCACATTGTTTACATCTGGAGTTACACATCGGCCAAACCAGGTAAGGATGGCAGATTTCCTTCCCTACAGGACATCAGTGAATCACGTGGATCTTTCTCACAAGTGATAATAAGATTACCATTAGACTACATCTATCTGAATTCGAATTTCACCATCTGCCATGGTGATATTCAAACCCCAGAACAGCCTCGGGTTCTGCATTAGTAGTCCAGTGATATTTTCAATAGATCACTGCCTGGCCTGTTTAATGAAATCTTTCAAGATTTTAAAGGGAACAGATATGATTGATTTCAAGAAAGTGGTTCCACTTGTTGGGAAGTCGAGGACTAAATACACAATCCAAAAATACAAACTTTCAGCAACGACATTAGGAAGCACATTTTCATGCCAAGGTTGGTAGTGGTTTGAAATGTTAATTGTATGTGAAGTAAATTGTTAATATTAAAACTGAGATTGGTAGACTTCTGTTAGTCAAAGATATTGAGAGATGTGGAGCAAGGGAGTGTGTGTGTGTGTGTGTGTGTGTGCGTGTGTGTGTGTGTGTGTGTGTGTGTGCTGCGTGTGCGTGTGTGCGTGCTGCGTGCGTGTGTGTGTGTGTGCTGCATGTGTGTGTGTGTGCTGCATGTGTGTGTGTGTGCTGCATGTGCGTGTGTGTGCTGCGTGTGCTGCATGTGCATGTGTGTGTGTGCTGCACGTGTGTGCTGCGTGTGTGTGCTGCGTGTGTGTGTGTGCTGCGTGTGTGCATGTGTGTGTGTGTGCGCGCGCACACACTCATGTGGGGTTAGGTTTTAGACCAGTAATGATTTCAATAAATGCCTGAAGAGACTTGAAAGGTAAATGACCTGCTCCTGTCTGAATCAGATCACTGTCAGGAATACCCCTGACACCTTACCTCCTGAACTACCCATTCAAAGAGATGAATGAGGGCTTTAGTGACATTAATAGATCTGTCTAATTCACTGTCTTTAGGAAGCTTGGGACTGCAGTGGGGAAGGAATCTGTGTTTGAGATTGTTCTGAATGGAATGTTAATGTATATACATGATGAACTGTGAAGTGCTTTTTTATTTCAAGCCTCCTCCTTCTGTTCGAACACACACTCTTGAGCATTCATGTTTAATGCAGCATTCAATGAAATCTGGGAGGCAGAGGGATATTTCCGGCGGCTCCTGCAGCAGTGATGGCGGTTCCTTGTGGCTGTTGGGGCCATGTCCGCTGGCGGTCTGCTTTAGCAGCACAGCCTGGGATTCCGTCGGATGGGTTGGTCGCGGCCTTGGCAATGAGGTGATCAGAATCCGATGGCTCGGGATTCTTTTGGACGGTTTTTGTAACGTCTTGCTTCCCAGAATCGGTGACGAGATTGTTGATTGGAGTGGCTTCTGCGAAGTCTTACGGCCCGAGATTCCGATGCCCCGACACGGGTCCCCTGCTGGGGGGCAGCTTCTGGCCTCTAATTCCTACAGCACGGTGTAGCAGTCTTGTAGCAGTACCGGATGTTCCCAAAACCAGGAGCTTGAGATTGAACTAAGATGGACTTTGTCTCAATTTATAAAACTTTATTAATACCTGTCTGGTATTAATATAGTTGTCGTGGTATGGTGACTTCACTGTATTTTTTTAAATGATGAGGCAAGTGACAATAATTGACTATTCTAGTCTATTCGTTTGAAGTTGATTCAGAGCTCACAAAAATCAGCGAGCAAGGAGAAATCTGAGAAGAATTTTATTCTGGCGTTGAAATGTAGAAAGATGTAAGATACACTGTAGTAATCAGGGACCATATAAATACTTAATTGAAGCAGTAATTAGACATTAACACAAAGTTATCAAAGTTCCTGGTTTAAAAATGGTTCTGATCATTATTTTTTAAAGTTACATTTGGCCACCTGCAGTTTTGCGCTTCTGTAATACATCACTTCTAATTCTTGAGATATTGCAATATTTATAATGAGTCTATTTTTAAGTGCAGTCAGTTTTTTTTTTGACAGTGCATGCTGCTGTATTGATAATTACTGCAGGCACTTGTTGGAAATGGAATGCATCAGAAATGAATGGAAGAAACATACGAAGAAAGAGAGAAAAAAAGAAGAGACATCAGGATTTGAAAACATAATTTGGGTTGATTTATGCCAGCAAAGCTTGGTTGGTAATACACTGACGACATTTCCTACAGATTCAATCTTCAGGCTCAAGGACCCAAGTATGGAGAGAGAGAGTCACAGAGAAGCCTATCTCTGAGCCACCATTATTCTTGGAAATGTTGCCTTGCATTTGAGAAAACTCACCCAGGTCCTTCTGCCAGTGTATGGCAGAAGCTTCTAGAAAACTATTTGAAGAGAAGCTTCAGATTTGGCAATTTGGCCGGTTTTCTTGACTGGTGAAAAATTGTAATTTTTCTTTAAGCAATGGTTAAGAAAGTAAATCCACTAGCAAATCACTCATGGATGTTTGATCCAGGAAAACTATTTACAAAAATCAGAGTTAAAGTTTCGGGTTAAGTGACCCTCCCTCAGATTGATTTGCACTAATTTACAGCATTCATGGCTCTTTTGGTCTTGACATGATGAGAAGCTATGTCATGTCATATTCATTCCAGCCTCATCATTTTTTTCCTTTCCTGAACAAATGAAAGGGCTTACCAGAAAAGGATCTTGATCAGCTGGGGAAGTGGGCTGAGAAATGGCAAATGGAGTTTAATATAGATAAATGTGAGGTCTTGCATTTTGGAAAGTCAAATCAAGGTAGGAGTTTCTTGGTAAATGGTAGGGCCTTAATGAGTGTAGTGGAACAGAGACACCTTGGAGTTCAGGTGCACGGTTCTCTGAAAATGGAGTCCCAGGTAGACAGGGCAGTGAGGAAGGCTTTTGGCACACTGGCCTTCATCAGTCAGGGCATTGAGTATAGAACTTATGACATTATGTTGCAGTTGTATAGGATGTTGGTGAGGCCACACTTGGAGTATTGTGTTCAGTTTTGGTCACCTTGCTATTTGAAGGATGTTACTCAACTGGAAAGAGTGCAGAAGAAATTCACAAGGATATTGCCAGGACTCAATGTCCTGAGTTATGGGGGAGGTTGGACTAGCTAGGAAACTTTCTTTAGAGCATAGGAGACTGAAGGGAAACTTGTAGAAGTGAATAAGATCATGAGAGGCATGGATAGGGTGAATGCACTCAGTCTTTTTTCCCAGGGTAGAGGAATCGAGGACTACAGGGCATCAGTTTAAGATTAGAGGGGAAAGAATAAAAGGGAACTTGAGGGGCAACGTTTTTTACACAGAGGGTAGAACACCTATGGAATAAGCTGCCAGCATAAGTTGGTCCATTTTAAAGAGTATTTGGACAAATACATGGATAGGAAAGGTTTAGAATAATATGGGCCAAGTTCAGGGAAATGGGGTCAGCGTTGACGGACACTTTGGTCAGCGTGGACCAGTTTGTGCCAAAGGCCCTGTCTCCGTGTTGCAGGACTCCATGACTTCATGACTCGATGACTCGATGACTTCTACATGTGATTTAACATGAGAATATTTGTGTATTTAACAGTATGCTCCTAGGTCCATGCTTCTTGGAGAGACTTGCTGAGTTAATCCAAAAGAGGGTGTAGGGTAGGTGGAGAGATACGGAATGGATATCATGGAGGTGAGTTCATGATGAATGATTTCTAAAGTGGAGAAGGAAAGGAACATAACTAATCAGCCCATCAAGCCTGCCATGTCATTTTGCATTATTGCTGATTGTCTAACTCAATGCCATTTTCCCACACTACCTCCTTAACTCTTAATCTTGTTAGTCACTACAAACCTATCATCTTCTGTTTTGAACATACCTAATGATTGAGCTACTGCAGTCCTTTTGAGGTGGAAAATTTCAAAGATTCACCACCCACAGAGTGAAGAAATTTCTTCCTTATCCCAATCTTGAATGGCCCATCCCTTCTTCTTTGAGATTATGCATCTAAAAGTGTGGTGCTGGAAAAGCACAGCAGGTCAGGCAGCATCTGAGGAGTAGGAGAGTTGACGTTTCTGGCATCAGCCCTTCATCAGGAATGTCCATTGGTTCCAGATTCATCAGCCATAAGAAACATCCTATCCAGATCTGCCCTCTCATTGTGTAAATTTCAATAGGATCACCTTCATTCTTCAAAACAACAGAATACAAATTCATTCTCTTCAATCTCTCCTCATAAGACAGTCCCACCATCCCATGGATTAAATGGGTGAATTTTCATTGCACTGTCTCTGTGGCAAGAATAAATTTTGTTACAGAAGGAGACAAAAACCTGACACAATACTCCAAGTATTGCCTCACCAAAACTTGATACAACTCCAGCAAGACATCTTTGCTTTCGTATTGAGATCCCCTATTGCTCAGCCTCTGTTGGATGGACATACCAAATCCACTCAAGACACATAGTGCTTAAATTTTTAACTGCACATGTATACCAGCTTTTAGTGACTCAAGGTCATGTAGATCCCTTTGCCTTTAGATTAGATTAGATTACTTACAGCGTGGAAACAGGCCCTTCGGCCCAACAAGTCCACACCAATCCGCCAAAGCGCAACCCACCCACACCCCTACATTTATCCCTTATCTAACACTACAGGCAATTTAGCATGGCCAATTCACCTGACCCGCACATCTTTGGACTGTGGGAGGAAACCGGAGCACCCGGAGGAAACCCACGTAGACACGGGGAGAACGTGCAAACTCCACACAGTTAGTCACCTGAGGCGGGAACATTCTGTTTTTTGATACCAAAGTACGCACTTAGATTATATTCCATCTGCCATGTTCTAGCCCATTCACTGAGCCAATCCAAGTCGTCTTGAAGCCACATTGTACACTCCTCACAATTTGCATTCCCACCCAGCAGGGGGACCTTCAGCACTTCAGTAACAGGGAAGGCCGCAAGTGCAGGTACAAAAGGACCTCCCGAGGTGCCGGGGATTTTAACTTAAGAATGGGAGATTTGGAGTGCCTACTGATCTCAGTAATCAGACACAGTAAGGCTATTTGCAAGACAGCTGTTCCAAACATTCTTTTCTCATAAATGACAGAGACATTACGAGATATTGAGGTATCTTCAAAGTTGTGCTATTGAGTAAGACAAACATCTTCCCACTACTGTTGGATGGTAACACCTCACAAACAGGCATTACTTATTGTCATGCATTCCTAAAGAAAGCCAAAGAAGTAATCTGACAAAAAAAGGAATCTGCGATTTCTATCTTTAATGCAGTTTAATAGGGCAAATATCAAGCTTGTTCAAACCAGGTCTGCTTCAGTTTTATCCAATTTTTCTAAATTCATTCACATTTATAAACAGAAGGAAATCAATTTGGAGTTAGATTTCTTCCTGATTAGATTAGATTCCCTACAGTGTGGAAACAGGCCCTTCGGCCCAACAAGTCCACACTGACCTTCCGAAGGTAACGCGCCCAGACTCATTTCCCTCTTACTAATGCACCTAACACTTTTGGCAATTTATCATGGCCAATTCACCTGACCTGCACATCTTTTGGACTGTGGGAGGAAACCAGAGCACACGGAGGAAACCCATGCGGACACAGAGAGAATGTGCAAACTCCACACAGACAGTTGACCGAGGTTGGAATCAAACCTGGGCGCCTGGTGCTGTGAGGCAGCAATGCTAACCACTGAGCCACCCTGCCGCCCCTCTTCACTTCCTGTTAAATGGAGTATGGATGTATTTTCACCATGCTGATAGGACTTTCACCATGTTGTATGACTGAAAATTATAAGACAACAGGCTACAATTGCCACAATAGTGAGACCACATCTTGAGTACTGTACATTGTCCTGTCTTCCATATATAAGGAAGGATGTGCAAGGGGTCCTTGATTTGTGAACATCAGATTTACAAACGGTTGTACTCATGAATATGATTCCAAGCACAGATATAAATTTAATGATCCAACATACAATATTCCCCGTACTTGCAAATGTCTGCTTTCTATAATCCCGCATTGTGTTCTGTCTTATAAACAAATCGACTTGAGTCTGGACTCCAGAATAAAACCGGTTTGCCAATTCGGGGACTTGCCTGTATATCATACAGTCATAGAATCATAGAGAAGTACAGCATGGAAACAGACCCTTCGATCCAACTTGTCCATGCTGACCACATATCCAAACCTAATCTAGTCCCATTTGCCAGCACATATTGCTCTAAACCCTTCCTATACATATATCTATCCACCCTGGGCGGCACGGTGGCACAGTGGTTAGCACTGCTGCCTCATAGTGCCTGAGACCCGGGTTCAGTTCCCGATTCAGGTGACTGACTGTGTGGAGTTTGCACGTTCTCCCTGTGTCTGTGTGGGTTTCCTCCAGGTGCCCCGGTTTCCTCCCACAGTCCAAAGATGTGCGGGTCAGGTGAATTGGCCATGCTAAATTGCCTGTAGTGTTAGGTAAGGGGTAAATGTAGGGGAATGGGTGGGTTGCGCTTCGGCAGGTCGGTGTGGACTAGTTGGGCCGAAGGGCCTGTTTCCACACTGTAAGTAATCTAATACCTTTCATATATTGTAATTGGACAAGCCTCTACTACTTCCTCTGGCAGCTCATTCCATAAACACACCACCCTCTGCGTGAAAAAGTTGCCCCTTCTGTCCCTTTTAAATCATTCCCCTCTCACCCTGAACCTATACCCTCTGGTTCTGGACTCTCCCACTCCAGGGAAAGGGCTTTGCCCGAAACAGTAATTCTCCTGCTCCTCGGATGCTGCCTAACCTGCTGTGCTTTTGCAGCAGCACACACTGGACTCTGGCTCTCCAGCATCTGCAGTCCTCACTTTCTCCTTATCCTATGAAGACAAAGGAAGGGCTGTTGTGCTACAATGCCAGTGTCCCTACTTCCGAGTCACACAGTCTCAGTTTAAATCCCTCCTTCCCTAGAGGAGTGTGTTTGGAGAGGTTGATTTATAAATCCAGTGAAAGAAGGGAGCGCTGAGTGTAGGTCAGTGTAAATTTTGTACAATTTCTCCTCTGAGTGGGACCCACCGCTGAGTATTGAATGTCGATTGTTGCAGTTTGGACTGATATCCTGGCTCAGGGAAAGGGTGTTGTTTCACTGCAAGATAGATTTCCTTTTTAAATATTCCTTTCCCTGGCTTATAGTGACATTAGGATGATTTCAGGGCTCCTCAACTCCATAGAGATAGACACAGTCTGTGTGTCTTAATCAAAATGAACATGAAATAATGTGATCATAAATAGTAAGCTCCACACTTTAAAGCTAGTGATAGTGTTTCAATAATTTAATATATATATATAATATTTTAACAAACACTGCTGTCATCAGGCAGTCATCCTGGAGGATTTAATTGGGATTATACCAGTGTATCTTTTTTAATTCGTGATTTAAACGAGGAAGGATTAACACTGGTTTGCCTGTAAGGAGCCTAGCTTACTGTTCAGGGGGAAGAGGGTGTGTTAGTGTTGTAAGCAATCCCGAGCAGCTCCAACCCCAATGTGGACAGAGAGGAGAGACCCGACCAGACGACAAAAATCCTATTTCTCTTGCAATCCACAACCGCGGATAGAAAGGTACGTAAAGGATTACTGAGGAATCGATTTAATAGATTTGATTTTTATCTTCTTTTTTTTAAAAAAAGTGCATACGATTTATTGCTGCAGACTTGCGTTATTTTGCCGAATTTATTTTTAACGCAAAATGCATCACGCATATGCAAAAAGGGTTATAAAAATATGTTTGGATGTTCAGTTGTGTGTCTTTTGTCGCTGGAAGGACTGGGCGCAGTAAGGGGGGGAGCAGCCTTTCATGATTTCGCGGCTCTTGTGTTATGTAGCATGCCTCTTTCCAAGGGCATCACCTTTTTAATATCTGCAAATGGGTTTTCGGCAGGAGTCCGCTCTTTCAGAAAGGTGAACGGAATTTGTTGAGGTTTGAGGGAGTATTGGGGCGAAGCCGGGGGTGTGATGCACAATAATTAGAGGATGTGTTCTGTATGGAGATGAACAGTTTTCTAATAAAATAAATTAAAATGCCCCTTTTTTAAAAAAAAAGTAAAATGTTAAACCATTCGCTAGTCACCGTGTCACAATAATGAGTGGCTTCCAACGAAATGGAACTGTAGTTCTGAGCTTTTTATTATTATTTAATTATAAAGGTTGCAGCCTTTTGTTGAAGATGTTGCACTCTACATCCAGTAAGTGTTCACTGTTTGGCAGTCATGCAATCAATTAATCACTGAGATCTGTTTTAAATCAATATTCTTACTCAAGAGTTTATCTCCGTTTCCTGCCACTCCCATCCCTTCAAGTGCCTGACCACACGCACCCAGTGCTGGTGAGGACTTGGTTCACTGATGTGATCTCGGAGTGTTATAGTTTAAACACCCGTTGGTGTTCGCTGGCTTTTTCTCAATCTGCTGTCACTTACACTGGTACACTTCTTGTCCATCCACCGGTCAAGGAATGACCCATACAATAGAGCAGTGGACTGGTTGGTGCATGACAGTGAGATCGATGGATCATTGAGTGGAATACTGAGTCCTACTAAGTGGACAGTCACTGGCATCAATCCCAGGTCTGTGGTGAGTTAGCTGATTCAACTTGTGCCTCTGGAGGTCTCTCTGTAGAGGAAGGCAGGTATCTCCTTCCTCGTTGTGTCCTCGATCTGCCATCTAATGCTGGAAGTATCTGTGTGCCTGGGGAACAGGCACACGGTTAAGCTTGTCTGTCAAGCTCCTATACGACAATATTCACAGTCTAGACTTCAATGTGAAGACTAGTTACTTGGGCAGGGTGTTAGGGAGCTGTTAACACTTGCTTTTTTCTCCTCATGAGGAACCCAGCTTCTAGAATTAGATTAGATTTGATTCGATTCCCAACGGTGTGGAAACAGGCCCTTCAGTCCAACAAATCCACACCGACCCTCCAAAGAGTAACCCACCAAGTCCCATTTCCCTCTGACTGGCAATTTAGCATAGCCAATTCACCTGCACATCTTTAGACTGTGGGAGGAAACCCACGAAGACTCTGGGAGAATGTGCAAACTCCACACAGACAGTTGCTTGAGGCTGGAATCGAACCTGGGACCCTGGTGCTGTGAGGAAGCAGTGCTAACCACTGAGCCACCATGCTTTCCCTGTTGTGTCCTCTATCTGTTGTCTAATGCTGGAAGTATCTGTGTGCCTGATGAGCAGGACTGCTTTAAGCTTCTCTATGAAGCTCCAATACTACAATATTCACAGTCTGAACTTCGATGTGAAGACTAGTTACTTGGGCAGGGTGTTAGGGAGCTGCTATCACTTGCTGACTTTTTTTTCCCTCCTCATGAGGAACCCAGCTTCTAGAGTTATTAAGGGAAACAATTAGAAATTAGCCCTGCTTTTGTTTTGTTGTGAATTAGTACACAGGGAATACTATTTATACTGTATATAGAGATGTACAGTATGGAAACAGACCCTTCAGTCCAACCCATCCATGCAGACCAGATATCCCAACCCAATCTAGTCCCACCTGCCAGCACCCGACCCATATCCTTCCAAACTCTTCCTATTTATAAACCCATTCAAATGTCTCTTAAATGTTGCAATTGTACCAGCTTCCACCACTTCCTTGACAGCTTCCAAGGCTGAAGGGTAAGAGCTGGAAAATGTGATTTAGTCTTGGCAGATATTTGTTGACTGGGGTGGACATGATAGGCAAATGGCTTCCTTCTGTGCTGTCAATAACTGACTGCATTTTGGGGACAAAAGTGTTTCATCAAAACTTCCTTTGAGTGGGCAGGACTCTTGAGTGAGAAGGATGAGGTTCAAGATCCACTCCAGTGACAATTTATTTGGCATTGCATTAAGTTCTGAAAAAATCCTGCCTATCTGATTAAAATATTCAAACGAGGACTTATTTTTCTCCTCAGGTGAATCTAAAAGTTCAGCTAGTGGCATCTACAACCTTAATTTCTCAACCAATGCATAACATTACATAATCTGGTCATTTATTTAATTACTGCCTTTGGGAACTTACTGTGTCCAAGTTTGTTGTCGAGTTTCCTGCATTGCAGTATTGGCTACAATTCAGAAGTGCTTTGTTGGCTGTAGAACACATTGGGACATAGTGAAAGAATTTATATGAATGCAGGCTCTTCCATAAGGTTGCAACTGGGGTCTGTGTACAAAGGGACCCAGGCGGGATGTCCAGGAAGTTCACAGACTCAATGTATCTCTGCCCTTCTGAACCAGGCCTACTACCACTCATGTAGGGCCTCAAGAATTCTGTATTTCATGGGATAAACTCTGCATTCTATTGATTTCCAATTTTTTTAAAAGATGTTATCCCTTTGTATTTTATCAAATGAGAATGTGAATGAAAGAGAAGGGATTGACATGAGAGTTGTTCCCGCTGACATCTGGTTTGGGATAGGACAGACTTATTTTGGAGAGAAACTAAAGACTACCTGAAAGAGAATAAGATTAGATTACTTACAGTGTGGAAACAGGCCCTTCGGCCCAACAAGTCCACACCGACCCACCGAAGCACAACCCACCCATACCCCTTTGCTAACACTACGGGCAATTTAGCATGGCCAATTCACCTGACCCGCACATCTTTGGACTGTGGGAGGAAACTGGAGCACCCGGAGGAAACCCACACAGACACGGGGAGAACGTGCAAATTCCACACAGTCGCCTGAGGTGGGAATTGAACCCGGGTCTCAGGCGCTGTGAGGCAGCAGTGCTAACCACTGTGCCACCGTGCTGCCCACAACCCAGTAATCTAAAAATAAGATGTGTCCAGGTTACACTCAACTTCTAACATTCAGAAAAGGTTGTCCATTCTAATCCAGTCAGGCATTAACTTCTGATGCATTTCGCATCCCTTTGATTTCATTTGCTGAACAGTAGTTATTTTTCTTCTTCACGCAGTTCAGTTCCACTGATAAAGGAAAGCCCTTAGAAATAGCCTTCAAGGAAATATTTACTGAACAATTATCTCCACACACAACATTGAGCAGCTGTAAGTTTACACAGTTAAGGCAGTTATGGAAATGAGGAATATATTAAATTTAGCAAACAGATTTCTTATAAAAAAAACATTAAAAGCTAGTCAGGAAGGTTCTCAAACTTGGAGCTATTGTGGGAATTGACATCTCAAAAGTTATTAGCAATCCCTTAGATCTTTAATACTGATGTGTACTTGAAAAGGAATGGAGGAGAATGGTGGCAGTGCCTCTGAGAAGGAAGAAGCAACAATACTGCCTTCAGAAAGAACGAGAAATGTTTAGAAAGGTTACCTGGGATTGCTTGTATGAAATGGGGATGAGGAGGATTTTATTTTGGAGAGTTGGGCGTTTGGAGTTTCTCCCCAGAGAACAGAGAAGGCAGAGGTAGATAGTTTTTGATTCCCTTGCTATTCAAGAAGACTTTGTCTCTCCTGTTAGTCAGGAATCTTTAGGGGATAAGGGGGAATATGGATTTGAGGCATCAGTTGGATCGTATTGAATGGGAGAGCAGACTTGAGGTGCCGAATGGCCTTTTCCTGCTCCTCATTTTGTTTGTGCGGCACAAAACAGCAAGAAGCCGTCAACAGTCTGTAGAAGCCAATGTCTGTCACTGATGTATACTGCTTAACATGGTACACCAGGCATGTGTTGGGTGTTTCTTTTTAAAATATGATAAAATATAATTGCACATAGACCATGCTGTCACACTTAACACATTAGTATATTTATACAAGTTTATAAAAATGATTGTGTATCGTTCATGAGTTGATTCTTTGGGAATCACTGCTGGATTTGTCAAGTTAATGAAACATAAAGGAATCTACGTATGGTTTAGTGAGTGAGTTTATTAAGTGAGATGGCAAAGTTCTGGCAGATGGAACACAATGGTATTAAATGTGAAGTCACCCATTTTGGTAGAAATCACTGTAAAAAGGATTATTTGAGTCATAGAGATGTACAGTATGGAAACAGACCCTTCGGTCCAACTCATCCATACTGACCAGATGTCGTAACCTAATCTAGTCCCATTTGCCAGCACTTGGCCCATATCCCTCCAAACCCTTCCTATTCATATGGCTAACCAGATGCCTTTTAAATGTTGTAATTGTACCAATCTCCACCATTTCCTCTGGTGGCTCATTTCATACACACAGTATCCTTTGTATGAAAATGTTGCCCCTTAGATCCCTTTTAAATTTTTCCCATCTCACCTTAAACCTATGCCCTCTAGTTCTGGACTCCCCAACCCCTGAAAAATTTCCTTGGCTATTTATCCTATCCATGCCCCTCATGATTTTATAAACCTCTATAAGGTCACCCCTCAGTCTCTAACGCTCCAGGGAAAACAGCCCCAGCGTAGTCAGCCTCTCCCTGAAGCTCAAATCCTCCAACCCTGGCAACATCCTTGTAAATCTTTTCTGAACAATGGAGTTTAATTTAGATAAAGGCATGGTGCTGCATTTGGGAAAGCAAATCTTAGCAGGACTTATAAGGTCCCAGGGAGTGTTGCTGAACAAAGAGACCTTGGAATGCAGGTTCATAGCTCATTGAAAGTAGAGCCGCAGGTAGATCGGATAGTGAAGAAGGTGTTTGGTATGCTTTCCTTTATAGGTCAGAGTATTGAGTGCAAGAGTTGGGAGGTCATGTTGTGGCTGTACAGGCCATTGATTAGGCCACTTTTGGAATGTTGTGTGCAGTTCTGGTCTCCTTCCTATCGGAAGGATATTGTGGAACTTGAAAGGGTTCAGAAAAGATTTAAGACCATAAGACCTAGGAGTGGAAGTAAGGCCATTCGGCCCATCGATTCCAGTCCGCCATTCAATCATGGCTGATGGGCATTTCAACTCCACTTACCAGCATTCTCCCCGTAGCCCTTAATTCCTCGAGACAACAAGAATCTATCAATCTCTGCCTTGAAGATATTTAGCGTCCCGGCCTCCACTGCACTCCGTGGCAATGAATTCCACAGGCCCACCACCCTCTGGCTGAAGAAATGTCTCCGCATTTCTGTTCTGAATTGACCCCCTCTAATCCTAAGGCTGTGTCCACGGGTCCTAGTCTCCTCGCCTAATGGAAACAATTTCCTAGCGTCCACCCTTTCCAAGCCATGTATTATCTTGTACGTCTCTATTAAGTCTCCCCTTAATCTTCTAAACTCCAATGAATACAATCCCAGGATCCTCAGCCGTTCCTCATATGTTAGACCTGCCATTCCAGGGATCATCCGTGTGAATCTCCGCTGGACACGTTCCAGTGCCAGTATGTCCTTCCTGAGGTGTGGGGACCAAAACTGGACACAGTACTCTAAATGGGGCCTAACCAGAGCTTTATAAAGTCTCAGTAACACATCTCTGCTTTTATATTCCAACCCTCTTGAGATAAGTGACAACATTGCATTCGCTTTCTTAATCACGGACTCAACCTGCATGTTTACCTTTAGAGAATCCTCGACTAGCACTCCCACATCCCTTTGTACTTTGGCTTTACTAATTTTCTCACCATTTAGAAAGTAGTCTATGCTTTTATTCTTTTTGCCAAAGTGCAAGATCTCACATCAGCCATTTCCTGGACCACTCTCCCAAACTGTCTAGATCCTTCTGTAGCCTCCCCACTTCCTCAGTACTACCTGCCTGTCCACCTAACTTCGTATCATCTGCAAACTTCGCTAGAATGCCCCCAGTCCTTTCATCCAAATCATTAATATATAATGTGAACAGCTGTGGCCCCAACACTGAACCCTGCAGGACACCGCTCGTCACCAGCTGCCATTCCAAAAATGAACCTTTTATCCCAACTCTCTCCCTACTGTCAGACAGCCAATCCTCAATCCATCCCAGCAGCTTACCTCAAACACCATGGGCCCTCACCTTGCTCAGCAGCCTCCCGTGTGGCACCTTATCAAAAGCCTTTTGAAAGTCTAGATAGACCACATCCACTGGGTTTCCCTGGTCTAACCTACCTGTCATCTCTTCAAAGAATTCCAACAGGTTTGTCAGGCATGACCTCCCCTTACTAAATCCATGTTGACTTGTTCTAATCAGACTCTGCTCTTCTAAGAATTTAGAAACCTCATCCTCAATGATGGATTCTAGAATTTTACCAACAACCGAGGTTAGGCTAATTGGCCTATAATTTTCCATCTTTTGTCTTGATCCTTTCTTGAACAAGGGGGTTACAACAGCTATCTTCCAATCATCCGGGACCTTTCCTGGCTCCAGTGACTCTTGAAAGATCTCAACCAATGCCTCCGCTATTTCCTCAGCCACCTCTCTCAGAACTCTAAGGTGTATCCCATCGGGGCCAGGAGATTTATCAATTTTAAGACTTTTTAGCTTTTCTAGCACTATCTCTTTTGTAATGGCAACCATACTCAACTCAGCCCCCTGACTCCCTTTAATTGTTGGGATATTACTCATGTCTTCCACTGTGAAAACTGACGCAAAGTACTTGTTAAGTTCTCCTGCTATTTCCTTATCTCCCATCACTAGGCTTCCTGCTTCAGTTTGAAGTGGCCCAATGTCTACTTTTGCCTGTTGTTTGTTTCTTATGTACTGAAAGAAACTTTTGCTATCATTTATAATATTACTGGCTAGCCTACCTTATAGAACATAGAACATAGAAGGATACAGCGCAGTACAGGCCCTTCGGCCCTCGATGTTGCGCCGACCGAATCCTACCTAACCTATACTAGCCCAATAACTTCCAAATGCCTATCCAATGCCCGCTTAAATGACCATAAAGAAGGAGAGTTCACCACTGATACGGGCAGGGCATTCCATGAACTCACAACCCGCTGTGTGAAGAATCTACCCCTAACATCTGTCCTATACCTACCACCCCTTAATTTAAAGCTATGTCCCCTAGTAACACCTGACTCCATTAGCGGTAAAAGGTTCTTAGTATCTACCCTATCTAAACCCCTAATCATCTTATACACTTCTATCAGATCTCCCCTAAACCTTCTCTTCTCCAATGAGAACAGCCCCAAGTGCCTCAGCCTTTCCTCATAAGATTTTCCTACCATTCCAGGCAACATCCTGGTAAACCTTCTCTGCACTCGTTCTAAAGCTTCCACATCCTTCCTATAGTATGGCGACCAAAACTGCACACAATACTCCAGATGAGGCCTCACCAGAGTCTTATACAACTGCAACATGACCTCAGGACTCCGGAACTCAATTCCTCTGCCAGTAAAGCCCAGTACACCATATGCCTTCCTCACAGCACTATTTACCTGGGTGGCAACTTTCAGAGATCTGTGTACATGGACACCAAGATCCCTCTGCTCATCCACACTACCAAGTAGCCTACCATTAGCCCAGTAAAGCCTACCATTAGCCCAGTTACCTTCATATTTGATCCTCTCCTTTCTTATTACACTCTTTGTTAACCTCTGTTTGTTTTTGTAGCCTTCCCAATCTTCTGATTTCCCACTGTTCTTGGCCACTTTATAGGATCTCTCTTTTTCTTTAATACATTTCCTGACTTCCTTTGTCAGCCGTGGTTGTCTAATCCCTCCCCGGATAATCTTTCTTTTCTTGGGGATGAACCCTCTGTATAATGTCCTCAATTATACCCACAAACTCCTGCCATTTTTGCTCTACTGTCTTCCCCGCTAGCCTCTGCTTCCAGTCTATTTACAAGGATGTTGCCAGGGTTGGAATATTTGAGCTATAGGGAGAGGCTGAACCAATTGAGGCTGTTTTCCCTGGAGTGTCAGAGGCTGAGGGGTGACATTACTGAGGCTTATAAACTCATGAAGGGCATGGATAGGATAAATAAACCAAGGCTTTTCCCTGGGGTGGTGGAGTCCAAAACTAGAGGGTGAGAGGGGAAAGATATAAAAGAGACCCAAGGAGAAACTTTTGCACGCAGAAGGTGGTACGTGTATGGAATGTGCTGCCAGAGGAAGTGGTAGAGGCTGGTACAATTGCAACATTTAAAAGGCATCTGGATTGGTCAATGAATAGGAAGGGTTTGGAGGGATATGGGTCGGGTGCTGGCAGGAGGGACTAGATTGAGTTGGGATATCGGGTCGGCATGGATGAGTTGGACCGAAGGATCTGTTTCCGTGCTGTACATTTCTATGACTCTATGACAACATCCTTCCAATAGGAGGGAAACCAGAATTGCACACAATATTCCAAAAGTGGCTTGAACAGCCACAACATGATGTCTCAATTCCTATACTCTATGTTCTGTGCAATAAAGGAAAGCATACCAAACACCTTCACTATCCTATCTACTTGCAACTCCACTTTCAAGGAACTCTGAACCTGCGCTCCAAGGTCTCTTTGTTCAGCAACACTCCCCAGGACCTTACCATTAAATGTATAAGTCCTGCTCTGATTTGCCTTTCCAAAATGCAGCACCTCGCATTTATCTAAATTAAACTCCATCTGCCACTCCTATTACTTGAATGGTAAAAAGTTGCAGCACGCTGCTATGCAAAGGGACCTGGGTGTCCTTGTGCATCAACCACAGGAGGTTGGTCTGCAGGTACAAGTAATTAGGAAGGCAAATGGAATTTTGTTCTTCATTGCGAAAGGGGTTGACTTTAAAGCAGGGAGGTTATGTTGCAGCTGTACAGGATGCTGGTGAAGTCATACCTGGAGTATTGCATGCAGTTTTGGTCTCCTTACTTGAGAAAGGATGCACTGGCATTGGAGGGGTTGATTCCGGAGTTGAGGGGGTTGGCTTATGAGGACAGACTGAGTAGACTGGGATTACATTCACTGGAATTCAGAAGAATGAGGGGGGATCTGACAGAAACATATACAATTATGAAGGGAATAGATAAGATAGACATAGAGAGGTTGTTTCTACTGTTGGGTGATACTAGGACAAGAAGGCATCACTTCAAGATTAGGAGGAGAGATTTAGGACTGAATTGAGAAGGAACTTCTTCACCCAGAAGGTTGTGAATCTGTGGAATTCCCTGCCCACTGAAGTAGTTGATGCTACTTCACTAGATGTCTTTAAAGCTAACATAGATATTTTTTGAACAATGAAGGAATTAAGGTTTACAGCGAGAGTGCTGGTAAGTGGAGCTGAGTCCATGAAAAGATCAGCCAGGTTCTTATTGAATGGCGGAGCAGGTTCAACGGGCCAGACGGCCCTACTCCTGCTCCTAGTTCTTATGTTCTTATGGTAATACGCTGTTTCTTATAAGTTACTTGAAATTCATAGGATTCAAATGAAGATTTTAATCTTAAATGCATAAATAATATATATTAAAGAAATGCAATTTAAATTTGTCCATAACATTTCTGCTGGACTGTTTAATATTTAATGTTTTCATTCAAATGTGTGGTCCTCTGGCAAGTCTTTCAATTGCAGGTGTACGGCAGACCTGTCCAGTTTGTCGTTATGCTGTTTGGACAGCCAGACATACCGTGTGCTCTGCAAGTATGTCTTTGGTTAGAAGATTGTTCCCATGTCTTGCATTACAGTCAAGTAACAGATTATCAGATCCTTAAATGGATCTCTTGTCAAATCCTGTCCTCCTATTGCCTTGCCCAGTTTATGTACCCTTTCTGAATACACATTCTTCATCCCCATTACCTCTATCTTGCTATGTTTTCAGCACTGAAATGGTGATGCAACACATGGCTGCTTAAGACAATGCAATGTTCTTTTAAGATATTTGTTGACGTATTACATTTACCGCTTTTAACTTTGTTGTAAGAAACCCCTAAACTCCCTCACTTGCACACACACTCCCTCCATCTCAATGTTGACTGCCCACTTTACCCTATATCATACAAGCTTCAACATCAGTGTCAAACTGTGACCATATCCAGAGTAAAAACGAGAGCCCAACACCTACACATTTCCACATCCTGAAAGGCCTTTGGATTCTTGTGGGAATAGTCTAACATCAAAAGCTATAGTGGCATTGTTCTCAATGGTCCCAATATTTCCCATCAGCCCTTCACAATGAGGGGTCAGCTCTAGCTCAGAAATAAAGTTTCTTGCAGCTTCTAACACATAATCCATCAGGAAATTTTTTGCTGCAGAACGGAAAGGGAATTTGCCACCTGTTACTAAATGTACAATTTCCTGTTATCCCTCAGTATTTCAGCAATGGGGCCATTTACTGATGTGGATTTATTTGGGTTAGGAAGATTGATCAGAAAAACTAGAGGGGCTCTTTGCTTCTGTGAATAATAGAGGGGTAGCTGTGTGACGGAGGCCTCACTTGACATCAGCACAACTTTGGAGCACAGATAAGATTGTGCTGTGCAAGATGGGCTTTTACATTTGTAAATACAGATGCCTGATGGCATAATGCCACAGAAATATTCCAATTTATAAATTATAATCCAATTTGAAAATAGTTATTCTCATCCTTTCCCTTTTCCAGAATGAGGCCTGGAATGAGAATAGCACAAATATCAAAAGAAGATCAATTTAAATTTGGTTCAGGATACTTTTATCTTGGTAATAAAAAAAGTACTTAATCTAAGTGTTTCTGTTTGCTGCAGGCATTTAAATGAGTGTAAGTTATTGATCGGAGCAAACGTACCTTTTGGGCAGACACGTCCAGCATGGAGTTAAACTTCCAAACACTGTACACAGTTTAGACAAGATAGGTGAACAAATTTAGAAGTAAGAGATACGGCATTGCCCTGACACCTCTCTCCTCTGTAGTTGCCTATTTGTCTCCAAAAAGAGAACCATTATTAATAATGTATCTCGACATTCATGCATTTTAAGTTCCTTCATGAGTTATGGGCATTTACTGCCCGTCCCTAATTGACCTTGAAAGGAATGGCTTGCTAGGCCATTTCCGAGTGAACCAAATTGAGGTGGGTCTGGAGTTACATGGAGGCCAAACCAGAAAGTGGCGGATTTCCCTCCCCAAAAGCACTTCGTGAACCAGAGGCATTTCTACAACAATTGGTGATAGCTGTCATGGTCACCACTGCTGAGACTAGCTTTCAATTCCAGATTTATTAATTGGATTTAAATACCACCAGCTGCTGTGTTGGGATTTGAGCCCATGTCCCCAGAGCCTTAGTTTGAGCCTCTGGATTGCTAGTCTAGTGATATTACCTACCTCTCACATTCATTCATAAACTTATATATCTATGTGCACATATAATATGTAGAATATATAACACAGGAAGAGGCAACCTGGTTCACTTGTCCATACGACTTCTTTCCACACATCCTCCTGGTTCAGGTGTGTGTGTGTGTGTGTGTGTGTGTGTGTGTGTGTGTGTGTGTGTGTGTGTGTGTGTGTGTGTGTGTGTGTTTTTGCACAAACTACTTAAAATGAGGGGCATCACTATATACTCCAGCTCTCTGTAATAATGGCACCAACTATTTCCAACTGGCTTTTATTAAGTGGAGATTAGGAGCTATCTATAGGGCTATTTCCCCCTGTCCATGTGCACTCATCCCCTAGTGAATAAATCCAATGGACCTGGTTGATCCGCCCATCCCCAAAAAGCCCAAATATCTCACATTGCTCCTTGACAGCAAAGGTGCCTGTCATTGGGAATTGTTTAGTTACTCTCTTTAATTGACTTTCTCCTTTTAAATCCTCATACCCCTTTCTTGGAACCTCCGTATACAATGTGTCAATGCCAGGTAAAAGGTGATTGGGGTCCTATTTTGTAGACTCCCTCCAATGATTGGCTATCGGAAGAAGTGCAAGAATGACCCATGATGAGATGTTGATGATTTCTCTGGCCACCATCTTGTGCCTGGGGAAGGACACAGCTTCAGCATAACAGTTTTCCCTCTCAGCGAGGATTATTCATTTACCAAGTCCTTGCAAATTTACTGGTTTGCTTTCTCTTCCTCACTTGCATGGCCTCTGTCTGTGGTCATACAGCATGGAAAAAGACCCTTGGGTCCAATCCGTCCACACCAACCAGACATCCCAATCTGACCTAGTCCCATTTGCCAGCATTTAGCCAATATCTTCCATACCCTTCCTATTCATATACCCATCCAGACGTCTTTTAAATGCTGTATTTATACTCGCCTTCACCATTTCCTCTGGCAACTCTTTTCATACACCCACCACCCTCTATGTGAAAAAGTTACCCTTCAGCTCTTTGCTTAAATCTTTCCCCTCTCACTTTAAACCTGTGTTGCCTACTTTTGGACTCCCCCACCCTAGCAGAAAAACCTTGGCTATTCACCCTATTCATTCCCCTCATGATTTTATAAGCCTCTGTAAGGTCATCCCCCTCAGGCTCTGACATTTGATTATTCCAATAACTCAAACCTCCCCAGATCCATTTACATCCTTGTAAATCTTTTCTGCACTTGCTCACCAATATCCTTCTCATAGAAAGGTGACCAGAATTGTGCGCAGTGTTCCAAACATGGTCACACTAGTGTCCCGTGTGGTCGAACATGACAGCTTAACTCTTAAATGTTCTGACAAATGAAGGCAAGTGTGCCAAATGCTGTTTCACTCCCTGTCTACTTGTGACTCCATTTTCAAGAACAATGCACCTGCACTCCTAGGTCTCATTGTTCAGCGACACCCTCCAGGGCCCTACCATTGAGTGTATAAGTCCTGCCCTGATTTACCTTTCCAAAATGCAACCCCTCACATTTATCCCAATTAAACTCCATCTGCCACACCTCAGTCCATTGGCCCATCTGATTCAGGTGGGGTGGCATGGTGGCTCAGTGGTTAGCACTGCTGCCTCACACCTCCAGGCATCCGGGTTTAACTGCCTGTGTGGAGTTTGCACATTCTCCCCATTTCTGCGTGGGTTTCCCCCGGGTGCTCTGGTTTCCTCCCACAATCCAAAGATGTGCAAGCCAGGTGAATTGGCCATGCTGAATTACCCATAGTGTTAGGTGCATTCATCAAGGGTAAATATAGGGTCTGGGTGGGTTACTGTTCGGAGGGTTGGTGTGGACTTGGGCCGAAGGGCCTGTTGTCATATTGTAGGGGAGCTAATCTAATCAGGTCCTATTGTACTCTGAGATGATCGTCCTCACTGTCTACCACACCACTAATTTTGATGTCATCTGCAAACTTACTGACTATACCTCCTATATTTACATCCTAATCATTTATGTACATGACAAAGAGCAATCAACCCAGCGCCTGTCCTTGTAGCACACTGCTGGTCATAGGCCTTCAGTCCAGAAAGCAACTCTCTATCACCATGCTCTGTGTCCTACCTCTAAGCTAATTTTTTGTCCAGTGAGTAGCTCCCCATGGATCCCATGTGATCTAACCTTATGAACCAATTTACCAAGCAGAACCTTGTCAAACACTTTGTAGAAGTCCATATAAATCAGGTCTAAAGCTTTAACTTCATCAATCTTCTTTGTCACCTCTTCAAAAAACTCAGTCGTTAATGAAATACTATTTTCAACTTCTACCAAGACTGCATTGCGGAAATCGATTCTTTTCAAAATTTTTAATTTTTAAAATTAATTTATGGGACGTAGTTATCACCGTAAAGTGATGGTGACTTTCCTGGTTCTGCTGCATGTACTCTCACAGCAGTGAGTTTAAATTCAACGTAGCAAGTGGGGCAATTAACAAGTCCACAATTAAATGCCAGTCTCATTAATAATCATTAGATTAGATTAGATTACTTACAATGTGGAAACAGGCCCTTCGGCCCAACAAGTCCACACCGACCCGCCGAAGCGCAACCCACCCATACCCCTACATTTACCCCATTACCTAACACTACGGGCAACTTAGCATGGCCAATTCACCTGACCCGCACATCTTTGGACTGTGGGAGGTAACCGGAGCACCCGGAGGAAACCCACGCAGACACGGGGAGAATGTGCAAACTCCACACAGTCAGTCGCCTGAGTCGGGAAGCATTAAACCACAGGATTGTTGATAAAACCCAACCAGTTCTTCAGGGGAAAACAAAATCTCCCATCTGTTCTTGGTCCAGCCAACTTCTTATTTCAGATCCACAGGTAAGTGATTGACCTTCATCACTTTTCAAATTGCATTGTGTGTTGTCCTTCACTTTATAACATGGACTAATGTCCGCAGTCAGGGCTCATTACTACCACCTTCTCAAGAGCAATTGTAAATGGGAATTAAGTGTTGGTCTTGCCAGCAGTGCTCAAGAGTGGATTTTGAAAAAAAATGTTTTCAGTTATTGATGCCTGATAACAGTAGTTAACAAAAACAAAAATTGCTGGAGAAGCTCAGCAGGTCTGATAGCATCTGCGGAGAGAAAGCAGAATCAATGTTTCAGTTCTGAAGAAGGGTCACTCGACCCGAAACATTAACTCTGCTTTCTCCCCACGGATGCTGCCAGATCTGCTGAGATTTTCTAGCAATTCCTGTTTTCTTTCTGATTTCCGGCATTCACAGTTCTTCCAGGTTTTTTTGTTTCCTTGTTATAGTATTCTTTCCCAATCAATATCATTGCAAGATATGGTGGAATTCAGAATAAAATTAATGAGGTGAAGCATTAATTTACATCTGGAAAAGAAATAGCAAATTATTAGGAAATAATCATCAATGCTTAAGGGAGCTTCTTTCTTTAAGGAAGTGACTGTGTTTGTTAATTGCTCTCATGGCTGGGTCGCTCTCCAGGGTGTCTTCCCAAAGGGAATCTCTTAATCATCACTGGGAGCAAAATCATTCTTGTTTCATTCATCTTTACAAACTCCTCAGTAGGGAAATGCAACTCTACATATTAAGAAACCTAAGTGGAGATGCATTGTAGGAATTAGATGTAGTTGGCTGGAACCGAGCAGAGGTTGCATGTGGCTGTTTTTTGTGAAAAGAGAAGAATTTTGATTGTTTCAGGGCTTGGGAACGAATGAGTTGGCGCAGGAGGCAAGTTTTTGGTTGTCCCTTGAGTGGCCGTCTTGTGCTGAACTATCACCAGAGGATGTCAATCCCACAAGCAATGGGAGCAAGGGGTACTGCAGTGATTATTAAAAAAACAGACTGGGAATAATGCAGAAAAGCAAAAAAATAAATGAATGAAGACGGGGCACATAAATTATCATAAAATAGATTTGTAAAATGAAGGCTCTTAGGCCCTCTTGGTCTCATTCTAATGCAGCAGTGTTACTGCCTTTTCATCGAATGAAACAAGTCCTAGTATCAGTTGTCCTTCCTGATGACTGGTTTCCAGCTATTGATTGTCTTCTTCCTGACAAATGTTTAACCACGATCTTTTTAATGAATTCTGAAACTGCAGCGTCATGAACAAAGGGGTCATGGTAATGGATTTTTTTTTCGTAAAGAGCTAATGTGACTCTAACCAAACTCAGAGTAGCTGGAAGTCATCTGATTGTATAGCTACAAGCTCTAACAGAAAGTAGTGTCTGGATGGGTTAAACATCAGGAGTTTGTTTTCATTCATTCCTAGGGAGTGGGCATTGCTCAGCCAACATTCCTTCATTGCCCTTGAGAGACTGGCCTCCTTGAACTGCTGCAGTCTTTGGGGCATAGGGACACCCACAGTGCTGTTAGGCGGGATGCATCAGGAGTTTTGCCTGAGTGAGTGTAGGAGCAGTGATGTCGTTCTAAATCAGGATAATATATGACTGGGAGGGAAGCATGCAGGTGGTGGTGGTAATACTATACATCTGCAGACCTTGTTATTCTTAGCGGAAGAGGTCACACATATGGAAAGTGCTTTTAAAGATGCATGGGTGAGTCACTGCAAATGATGTATACTGTTAGCACTATGCATCATTGGTGAATGTTGATTGTGGTGGATGGAGCTTGGCTCTGAGTGTTCTCAAATGTTTTGAATGTTTTTGGAGCTGTACCAATTCAGGAAATTGAAGAGTATTCTATTACAATCCTTAGTTGTGCCTTATGGAAGGTAGACAGGCACTGGGGAGACTGGAGGTATTTACTCATCAAAACTATGCCAGTGTTTGACCTGCTGTTGCACCCATTGTATTTGTTAGACTTTATTCCTGATGAAGGGCTTATGCTCGAAACGTCGAATTCTCTATTCCTGAGATGCTGCCTAACCTGCTGTGCTTTGACCAGCAACACATTTGCAGCTGTGATCTCCAGCATCTGCAGACCTCATTTTTTACTATTTGTTAGACTAGTCAAGTTCAATTTCTGGTCAGTAGTAACCTCCAGTATGTTGATAATGGGAGTTCAGCAATGCTAATACCATCGCATGTCAAGGGATGCTGGTTAGAAATGTCTCTTATTAGATGGTCATGGCTGTCACACAAGTACCAGGCAATGTTACTTATCACTTATCAGCCCAAGTTTGGATGATGTTCGGGAATTGGTGGATATGGATAGCGATTGCTTCAGTATCTGACAGGCAAATGGAGGTGTGAGAATTCTAACATTTGAGAGCAACAGCAGATGGCTTGAACTGTAAAGAGACTCAACATAATTAATATCTTTATGTTGCACATCCTCAAAATTAACATTGAGCTGTATATGGACACCTGCCTAAGAATAACCAGTGGGCAAAATTCCAAGTAGAAGTGTGTAAGAATGACCCTTAGAGAGCAGAGATTTTTTAAACCATAGGAGGACAAAGAAAAAATGTCGACTGAAATCATACACTGTTCTGTTGAATTTGAAAATGCTAGAAGTACGGAACCAGTGAAAAAAGAATCTTCTCTTCTTCCAAAGACCTCCTAGTCTTCCTGTGCAAGAAAAGACCAAGCATGCAACTGCAGAAGCCAACACAGCCGCTGGGTCTGACTTCAAGCGTTAACTACTTTGCTTCAGCAATGAAGAACTTGAGCAATAGGCCCCAACTGTCTCCCACAGAGATCCATTGGGATTTTCATTTCATAAGATTTTCTTTCATCTTATTGGTGCTTATTTTAATCCTGAAAAACTGGATTAATTTCTTGTCAACAACTTATCTCATTATCAGAGAACAGTACAGCACAGGAGCAGGCCCTTCGGCCCACCATGTCTGTGCTGACCATGATGTTATTCTGAAGGAATCCCTCTGTTCTCTGCCTGAAGGTAAGGTACAAAGTGAAAAAGGCTTTGACGTCTCCAAGCTTAATTCCTGATCAATGCTGCATTAGATGAGCGAGACAAGGCAGTGATTAAAACCCCTATAAAATTCTAATCCAAGCTTAATTTCTGGTCACCTATTTTGAACAAGGATGTATGTGGATCTTTGCCTTGCTTTTGATGAAGAACCTTTTGGGTTCAGTGTAGGACGGTTACTGACAGTCATAGTTTTTTTTTAACCAAAGGAACCTTCAGTCACACTAGTAATAAATTAACCTTTAACCTGTTTATTCAAAATGCTTGATTCTAGTCTGCTATAACTTGAATCATGATCAAAAGAAAGGGAAGTACACAAACAATATTAATCTAGAACTTACTGACTACGTGGCTGGTGATCATGACAGTGGTCTTGTGCTGCTGCTTTAGAAGATCTGAAAGTCCTATTTCAGCTTTCTCTGCATCACCAGAGGTCTCCTCTTGACAATACCTTCCCAAAGAAGTGGAACTTCTGGCAGTAAGTTCTTTTGGGCTTCAGTCTTGTTTTCTCTGAAGCAAAAATGCAAACTTTCAGTTCTGGAATAAGGTCATTTTTGAGTCACTGACACCTCAATGTATTCTCTTCACTAATCTATAAAATTGCTAGGAAACACAATTTGCCAGTTGACATAGCAGCATCAAGCAGTATATTTGGGACCACGGAACCTATCAATCCCTAAATTTCTGTAACCTTTATTGAATTGATTCATTTGGATATGGGCATCACTGGGTAGGCCAGCATTTAGTGCCCATCCCTTGTTACACAGAAGACAATTAAGGGTCAACAGCATTGATGTTAGTTCAGAGTCAAGTAGTAAAGCAACAGTTTCCTTCCATAAAGAACAATAGTGAACCAGATGGGTTTTTCCAACAATGGTTTCATAGTTGTCATTAGACACTTATCCCAGATTTTAATTGAACTCAAATTCCCCCGACTGCTGACTTGAACCTCCCTGATGAGCCTTCTTTGTGAACACAACTGAATGGCTTGATAGGCCCTTTGAGAGGGCCGCATGGATCAGAAGTCATGTACAGGCCAAGAGAGAGGACAAAGTGAGGTCTGCAGGTGCTGGAGTATCAGAGCTGAAAATGTGTTGCTGGAAAAACGCAGCAGGTCAGGCAGCATCCAAGGAACAGGAAATTCGACGTTTTGGGCATAAGCCCTTCATCAGGAAGGGCTTCATTCCTGATGAAGGGCTTATGCCCGAAACGTCGAATTTCCTGTTCCTTGGATGCTGCCTGACCTGCTGCGTTTTTCCAGCAACACATTTTCAGCAAGAGAGAGGACAGTAGAGTACTTTCCTTTAGGGAAATTCATGAAATAGATTTAGTTTTTACAACAATGCCATGGTTTAATATCACCATTACTGATGGTAGCTTTTTGCCCCTGATTTATTCAATTAATAGAATTTAAGTTTCCCAGTTCCAAGGGTGGAATTAAAACTCATGCCTTTCGATAGTTTAGGTCTGGAAGCTGCATAAATGCATGAGGGACAAAAGATATAATGTTAGGATTAGTAAAAAATGATGGAAGGAGATTCCCATTGAGGAATTACGTTAGCATGGACTAGTCAGACCAGACAGCCTGTTATCTACATAGAAAGCCTGCGACACCTTTTTTTTAAAAAATGGGGATCAGGATTACCTCATCCAATTCTCCCCTACTCCATAGCTTGACCACCTGAAGAGAATAGGAGAAAGTGAGGACTGCAGATGCTGGAGATCAGAGCTTAAAAATGTGTTGCTGGAAAAGCGCAGCAGGTCAGGCAGCATCAAAGGAACAGGAGAATCGACGTTTCGGGCATAAGCCCTTCAGGCATTCCTGAAGAAGGGCTTATGCCCGAAACGTCGATTCCCCTGTTCCTTTGATGCTGCTTACCTGCTACGCTTTTCCAGCAACACACTTTTAAGCAACTGAAGAGAATACTTGGTCTTGATTCCAAATTTGCAATGTTGCAGGAGTTTGTTTTAACATATATTTCAACTGTTGTTCAAAAGGCAAATTATTAGCAGAGATTGCAATAGCTCCTGCACCAAGACTGGTTAAGATACATTGCTCTTTGAACTCACCAGCATCATAAAATAAGTGATTTATATTTGTTTGCAATGTAAGTGTATAATGACTTCATGGATGATATTAAACAAAACCATTCTGCCACAGCTTTATTCATACTCACATTTAGACCTTACTAAACTGCCAATGTATCCCAATTGCATGATGTCATTTGAGTTGAATTTGAAAAGATGATTGGTACGTTTCCTTTTAGAACACGAAAGCTCATTGTGTGGGATAGACAGAAGATTGGCTGTCCAGTAGAGAATAGAGACTATATATAAACGGGTCTTTGGCTGACTGGCAGGATGTGATGAGTGGAGTCCTGCAGATGTCTGTTCTGGAGCCTCAATGTTTTTGAAAACTTACATCAATAACCTAGATGAGAAGGAATGAAGGTGTGGTAGCTCAACTCACAGACAGCACAAATATAAGGATGTTGTGAAGGAGGTATAATAAGGTTGCTGATGAATGTAGATAGTTTGAGTGAATGGGCAAAAATCTGGCAAATGGAGTGTAATGTGGGAAAATTATTCACTTTGGTAGGAAAAATTAAAAAGCATCAAAAATATTATTTAAATAGACAATGACTACAGAATTCCAGGTTACGGAAGGATTTCAATGTTCTAGTACATGAGTCACAAACATTAATATGCAAGTCAAGCATGTCAGATGCAGTCCTTTTTTATGAAGAGATGATGTCTTGCTTCAGTTTTATAGAGCGTTGGAGAGACCACATCTCAAATGCCACATAGAGTTTTAGTTTCCTTGTTTAGGGAGGAATGTAAATACACTGGAGGCGGTTCAGAGGAGGTTTGCTAGATTGATACCTGAACTGAGTGGGCCTCTTTAAACAAGCTTGTTTCCACTGGAGTTGTGAAGAGTGAGGGGTAACTTGAGCGAAGTATTCAAGACCCTGAATGGTCTTCACATGGTAGATGTGGAGAGGATGATTCTTCCTGTGAATGCATCCAAAACCAGGGGGCACTGTTTTAAATTTGGGAGTCACCCATTTAGGACAGAGATGTGGAGACATTTTTATTTTGGAGTTCTCTGCCTCTGAAGGTGATGGAAGTAGACTCAATGAATATTTTAAGACAGTAGCAGACATTAGTGAGTTTTGAGACAATTTGTAGCTCAGGTTGAGGTTCTGGATGTAGGTTTGCTCACTGAGCTGTAAGGTTCATTTCCAGATGTTTCATCACCCTACTAGTTAACATCTTCAGTGGGCCTCAGGCGAAGCACTGCTGTTAATTCCTGCTTTCTATTTATTTCTTTGGGTTGGTGATGTCATTTCCTGTGGAGATGTCATTTTATAAGGGGGTGAGTATTTATTGGGTTAGATGGGGATGTAGAATTCAAAATGCAAATAGACCAGCCATGGTCATATTGATTGGCTGAATAACCTATTCCAGCTCCAGATGTGTATGACTGTAAAACCCATATGAGAAGCCTCCAGCACAGCAGTGCTGAGAGTTTATTCAGATAAAATACACCCCAAACATTGAGTACATTAGTCCTTTATTATCTTTTTAATTATAGTTTAGCTGAACTGGGATAAATGCTTTCACGGTATGTTCAGAAGCTCTTTAAGCTCCAGACTAAAATACCCAAGTCTTTGTAACAATGCCAACTTAATCATTTGTTTACTAACTCAGCATAGGCAAGACCAGCAGAAAATGCTTAACCACGACTCACATTTTATACATAATTGCTTACATTCTGAAAAGCTGCATTGTTTCTGGATGGAATCAGGCAATTGCATAAGGGTGGATAGGATGCACTGAATTCAAGCAGGCTATTCAGCCCAACCAGTCAATGCTGGCATGATGTCCACCAAAGCCTCCTCCATCTACTTCATCCAAACCGATTATTGTAATGCAGTATAGCCTCCTCCCTCATTTATGCCAATCAACTGCTCCTTAACTATCTCTGTACTGTTCACCTCAACTCCTACCTGGTTTCAAATTCTCACCATTGTTTGGGTCAGGATGGTTCAACTGAATTTCCTATTGGATTTCTTACTGACTATCTTGAAAATGATAGCCTCTGGTTGTACTATTTCCCCAATGGAGGGAATGTTTTTTCTGTATCCACTCCAATGAAACTTTCCGTCACTTTGTGTACCTCTGTTCAGTCATACCTTAGTGATTTCTCAAGCAACTAGACCAGAAGCAACCAGTCTGCAAGACCTCCTGTGATATTCTCATACATTTCTGGTATCATCCTTGAAAATCTTCTCAGCACTCTCACAAGTGTCTCTAACTTTAAGATGGCAACAAGAATTGTATAATATTTTGGCAGTTTTATTGATGGTTACTATACCTCCCTCATCCCCCAACAATTTTGTCCAAGTTGGTGTTACCTGCAAATTTAGGGATTGAGGTCTTTGATTCTAGGTGTTTAAATGTTAATAGTGACCAATAAATTATGAGGGGCACGGATAGGATAAATAGACAAAGTCTTTTCCCTGGGGTTGGGAAATCCAGAACTAGAGGGCATAGGTTTAGGGTGAGAGGGGAAAGATATAAAAGAGACCTAAGTGGCAACTTTTTCACGCAGATGGTGGTACGTGTGTGGAATGAGCTGCCACAGGATGTAGTGGAGGTTGACACAATTGCAACATTTAAGAGGCATTTGGATGTATATATGAATAGGAAGGGTTTGGAGGGATATGGCCGGGTGCTGGCAGGTGGAACTAGACTGGGTTGGGATATCTGGTCAGCATGGACGCGTTGGACCGAAGGATCTATTTCCATGCTGTACATCTCTATGACTCTATGAGATTGGCTGTTATAAATCCTCAGTTCAATAAAAGTAGGGCATTGAGGAATCCAAATTAAGAAGTCATCTAGTTATGAGTGAATCAGAAATGGAGATAACCCTTTCAGTAATTTTATACAATGAGGATGAATTGAAAGTAATGTTTAAACAATGGCTTGCATAAATATGGTTGCTGATTATATCATTGACATATAGGTGACTTACTGGTGGTGGTTAATAGATTGAAAAAAAGTCACAGGTGATGGAGAGGAAGAAGAGTTCAGTTGTGACTTAGAGCTCTACTGGGTACAAGGGAAAAACTATATCTTTGACAGCATCCTAAAGCGTTTCATGTACATTGTATTAAACAGTTGTTGTTAAATAGAAAGATAGGCAGGACAGTTTCTACATAGCATTTGTGCTTAAGGGTGGCACAATGGTTAGCAATGCTATCTCACAGCTCCAGGGGCCTGGGTTTGATTTCAGCCCTGGGTGTCCGTCTGTGTGGAGTTTGCAAGTTCTCCCCTGAGTGTATGGGTTTCCTCTGGGTGCTCAGGTTTACTCCCACATTCCAAAGATGTGCAGGTTACGTTAGGTTAAGTGAATTAGCGATGATAAATGTGGGGATAGGGTAGGTCTGGGTGGGATGCTGTTTGGAGAGTTGGTGGAGACTCAATGAGTTAAACAGCCTCTTTCTGTACTGTAAGGATTCTGTGATTTACCACCTAATGTTGTAACCCTTTCTGTACTAAAACAGAAGCCCTACTGAGTTCTGGTGGGAGACTTGAGCCTGGAATCCTCTGATGAAGGTGCATGTGTTACCAACTAAAGCAAACTAGTTTGGCCCCTAGGTACTGTGTACTGGGGCCAGCGTCATTTCAGTCAGGTATCAGTCATCCTGCAGATAACTGATATCATCTTGGCACCATATCAGTTGGGATGAGAATGCCCATTACTCCACAAGATGACATCACATATCCACAGTGGGGTCATTAGCCAATACTCGAGTCACATTTGTATCATAATTTGCAGTTCTCATTTCACCATGTCCCCTTCACACACACACCACACGCCAGCCTGAGCTGGAACTAGGTTGCCTGTTCCTTCAGTGTTGCTGGGTCGATATCCTGGAACTCTGCTCCGAACAGCACTCTGGGTGTACCTACACCCCAAGGACTACAATGTTTCAAGAAGGCAGCTTGCCACCAGCTACTCCAAGGGCAATTCGGGATGGGCAATACAGGCTGACCCAGCCAGTGGTGTACACGTCCCATGAACAAATATAAGAATTGTGGATAACCATGTTCAGAATTAGTTAAGTGACACTAATAATAATAACGCTGAACAAATCCAGCATTGGTTCCAACATCAGAAATGAGCTGTGAAGTACTTATGTTGACCAAGGTATGTACTAAATATTTTAAATTCTATAGATGTGTATCAATCATAGCCTGTTGGTGAGTTAAAAAAGACTTTTAGCACCTTCCATGTGGAAACAGAAGTAGAGCCTTCAATCTTTTGTGCCAGACCAGTCATTAATTGAACTCATGGCTAATCTAGAATTGACATTCTCAGGAGATCTCCAAGAGTGTTACTGCCATTACTGTACTCTTAAAGTGTGGTCGCTGTTTGTAATATAGGAAATACAGACAGCAACCTGTGCATAGCAAGCTTCCACATACAGAGCTTAAGTAAATGATCAGGTGAGAGTGTTTCTGTTGAGTTAAGGCTGGTATCATTTAACCATCTTATTTCTATCTTTCATGGGGAATGCAAAAAATACTTTGGAGCAGATCCAACAACTCAGTCATCCACCCTGATTGACCTTGCCTGTCTCTTGTCTTACAGCGTGGAATGATGGCTGAAAAGCCAGTCGATCCTGGTTGTGTGTCAATCGCTTTGGAAGATGCGGTTTGCAATGGCGCCTCCCAGGATGCACCTCTTCTCACCACACACCTCAAGAAGGTGGAGAACCACATCACCGAGGCACAGCGATTCTCCCATCTGCCCAAACGCCCAGCGGTGGACATAGAGTTCAATGACCTCTCCTACTCCGTCAGCGAGGGGTCTTGCTGGAAGAAAAGAGGTAGGGGTAAGATTTGTTTTGCTTCTTTGTTCGTTTGTAACACACTTGTGTCTGTTTTTGTTCCAGAATTCATGGAACAGGTATATACCATTCAGCCCCCTGTTCTACTTTCAGGGAGATCTTGGTTGACCCATTCACTCCCCTCACATGCTAAACTCACCATGAAGGTCTCACCTTCTCACAACCTCATCCCTTGTGTGAGGTTCAGTGACCATTCAGGTTAAACTCGCTATCAGTTGTCTCTCTGTCTCTCTCTCTAACGAAAAAGCAGTCCGATGGGACTATGGTGACTCGACATGAAATTTTAACTCTGTGTGCCTGACTTGTTTCAAAATAGTCTGCTTTCCTAACGTCAACAGGGATAGGCAATAAATGCTGATCTAGCCAGTCACGACTTTATGACTCTATGACACCCACAACCCACAAATGAAAATAGAACAAACGGGTTTTGGAAAGAGTGAATTTAAGCTTCACTTTCTTTTGTGAAAAGTATACTCTGACATCACCCCTGAATGACCCAGGCCTAATTAATAGGTAAAGCTGTAACTAGATTCAATTAATCTCATTGAAAGGGGGGAAAAGTGCTACCTTTCTTAAACACATAATCCACCATAATCCATTGTTTAATCCACAGTCGATTAATGCATTGCTTTTTAATGCAGAATTTCTTGAGACTAATACTCAGAAGTAAAGGATCCTGTCTGGTCAACTACATGATTCTTTTTTGAAGTGTTGAGTCCAATGAGCTGGGAAACATTGTACATCAAAGGCTATTATTGTGAACTCAAACTGTTGAGATTTAGGGTAAACGCAAGGATTGAATAAGAATTGTTTTAAGGATAGAAATCAACAAATTCACACAAGAAATTATGTTGGAATATGAAAAGGTTTGGGGTGTTTGAGGAATAAGGAGTGGTGTTTGCATGGATCAGTAACAGAACTACTATTGATACTAATTTCCATAAATCACCTATATTGGAAAGGCGGATCAAATGATGGACTTTGAGGTTTTCCAAATGTTAGTCCATGTAACCTATGTCACAGAGTTGGATTTTTGTCGATATCGATGTCTTGAAGTTTATTAACATCACTATTTTGCATGGCTTTGATATCACATGTTTACACACAAGTTCTAGGGACGGTGCTTGCTGGTGTTACTGTACATTACATCCACATAGCTGACTGACTGAAGACACTGCACTGACTCGGGTGGTACAGTGGCTCAGTGGTTAGCACTGCTGCCTCACAGTGCCGGGGACGTGGGTTTGATTCCACACTCGGGTGATTGTGTAGAGTTTGCATGTTCTCCTGATGTTTGCATAGGTTTCCTCCTGCAGTCTAAAAATGTGCAGGTTAGGTAGTTTTGGCCATGGTGTCCAAGGATGGGTGGGTTAGCCTTGGCAAAAATGCAGGTTTATAGGGATGAGTCTGGGTGCGATGTTATTTAGAGGGTCGCTGCAGGCTTGATGGGCTGAATGGCCTGCTTCCACACTGTAGGGATTCTTGATTCTGTGACTTCATTACACAGAGAGATGGGTATATTTATATTGGAATGTTCCATTTCGTAATGTCAAACAGCTGTCTAAAGTTTAAACGCAACAAATTGGACAACTGATACCAAACCAGGAAGGGCCAAGGCCTTGGAGGATGTAGCCAAGGAAGTATGGAATGCATTGGATAAAATCTTTTTTTTTAAGTGGGCAAATGGAATTTACTTCAGATGAGTGTAAAATTCTGCACAAAGAGTGGGGGAAAAACACACAGACTCCATGAATAATGCTGAATGGCAATGATTGATGTGGCACATAAGGGGATATTAGACAGTGACAGTGGGGAATGTTGCAGAAGAAAGAGATGGAGAGGTTTAAGAAGGTAGGCCTAGAGTGGAGGGTCTTGGCAGCTGAACACGCAAATGCCAACAGTGGAGTGATAGAGGTTAAGATATGCAGGTAGCTGAATTGAATGAGTACTATGATCTCAGAGGTAGATTGGGACTCTCTTGTGTTACAGTAGTAGTGACCCTACCCCTGAACCAGGAGCCCTGGGTTCAAGTCCCACCTGCTCCAGTGATGTTATGACACGATTTGGTTAGAAAAATAGATCAATTTTAAAAAAGAGGCAAATTGGGGCCCTTTTGTGTTGTAGTGGTAGTGTCCCTACCCCGGACTGAGAGACCTGGTTTCAAGTCCCACCTGTTCCAGAGATGTGTAATAACATCTCTGAACACATTGCTGTTTTTTTTTAATTTAACTTATTTTTCAAATCAGAGGCAGATAGGCCTTCAGGAGACAGCAGACAGGAAGCTGTGGCAAAAAAATAAGTCAGATTACGTTGTATCTCTGTTTAAACCTCACCGCTTTAAATGATGGAAGCACTATAGAGAAAAGTTTAAAAACTTGTCATCATATCCAAAGTGGAGCAACCTGGTCTTTTCTGTCAAGAAAGAAACTTCTCAAGCTTTGATCTTCCATGAGATAATTATTGGAATGGAAAAGCAAATTTGGTTATTCATCGAATAAAATAAAGGGGCCATGGATTGAAACTAGTGAAGACTAAATTAGAACATTCTTCTGTAAGCAAAGCACAGCCAACATATGAAATGAACTTTTTAGGAAGAGCATTGAAGGTGGAAACCCAGGGAATCTTTTATGGAAAAATAGAATGTTTTAAATTAAAGATATTAGGATCTTTCTAGGGAGGTGAACTAAGATCAGCTTAATAACATGCAGTCGTTACTTTGTGATTTCTGAATGTATAACCTTGTCCTTCCATGAGAACTGTCGTTGCTTGATTTATGGTTAGCCTTGGGCTAGCTTAGTTGACTCGTTGACTATGCTGTCTTATGCTGACTATTCCTGTGTGGCTTTGCCTTTATAATAGAAAAATACAGTAGTAGGACCTAAAAAAAAATACATCCAGCCATTTTTCTAGCACAGAGTGACTGAGATTAGATTACTTACTGTGTGGAAACAGGCCCTTCGGCCCAACAAGTCCACACCGACCCGCCGAAGCGAAACCCACCCATACCCCTACGTTTACCCCTAACCTAACACTACAGGCAATTTAGCACGGCCAATTCACTTGACCCGCACATGTTTGGACTGTGGGAGGAAACCGGAGCACCCCGAGGAAACCCATGCAGACACGGTGAGAACGTGCAAACTCCACACAGTCAGTCGCCTGAGTCGGGAATTGAACCCGGGTCTCAGGCGCTGTGAGGCAGCAGTGCTAACCACTGTGCCACCGTGCCGCCCACTTTGGTCATGAAGTTCTCACACTCAGATTGGCATCAGGTTAATATTCTTTGGTCTTCACAGAGTTGAGGACCATTATGGATCTTCAGCCAAGTAACATTGTCTAATAATTGTCTTTTCCTACAGAGTGTAGAATTTGAGAAAATCCCTGCTGCTATTAAAACAGGAAAATGGGTATCCACTGACTAGAAAACACATGTTACGCAGTCTGTTCTGGCTGAGTGTATAATGTCTAGCTCCAAGGTCTGAGAACATTAGTAAGTGATTCTTAGAGTGAACATAAAATGAGTGAGCTACACTGTCTTTGCCACATTCACTGTAGTGTAAGTGAAAGGACAGGCAGCCAAACTCAGTAATTTTGTGCCGTTGTGATTTGTAATCTGAACTTGTTTTGTTTTTGCAAAACCAGCACAAATTTCTATCGATCCCCCCTGTGAAGTCATGCTTTTGTTGGAAGGAGAAAGGCCTGAAACCTCAGGTTGTTTCAAAGGGTAATGCCTTGTTGCACATCTTTTTTGATCCTCAACCATCTTTTACCAAGGCAGGTGGAAGTATTTGATAACCGGGTGAAAGAATCCTGAGCTGATTGTGACACAATCTACCAGCTCTACAACTGAGAGAGTAAATCACCATTTATTTTATTACTTTAGTTTTTTCAATAATAGGATGTGGGTATCGCTGGCTGGACCAGCGTTTATTGCTGATGCATAGTTGCCATTGAGAAGGTGGTGGTGAGCTGCCTTTAGAAATCACATGACACCGGGATTTTTGACTTTGTCCATCCTAGTCTAACACCAACACATCCACTTCCTGAACCACTGCAGTCCATTTGATGAAGGTAGACACGATGCCTTAGGGAGGAAATTCCAGGATGTTAATCCAGGAATACTGATATATTTCCAAGTCTGGATGGTGAGTAGTTTGGAGGGGAACATTTTGGAGGGGTGGACAAGTTCCTAAGTATGTGCTGCCCTTGTGCTTCTCGATGGAAGTGGTCACAGGTTTGGAGGGTACTGTCTGAGGAACCCTGGTGAATTTCTGCAGTACATCTTGCAGATGGTGCACACTGCTGCTATAGAACATTGCTGGAGGAGTGAAAGTTTATGAATGAAGTGGCAACCAAGCAGGCTGCTTTGTTCTGGATAGTGTTGCACTTCCTGTATGTTGTTAGATCTGCACCCATCCAGGAAAGTGGGGAATACTCCACTTACTTGCAATTCTCAGTACAATGTTGCTGCCTAAGATAGCAGCACCTTCGGGAATAGTCTGGTGTGAAACATTCCTTCTGATTGGAAACATTACGTAAGAGAATTGGAAGTTCTTGCACTCAGAGTGAAGCAGAGAGAAGTGGAGAGTAATACAAGGGGCTTGAGTGGTAGACAATAGACAATAGGTGCAGGAGTAGGCCATTGTGCCCTTCGAGCCTGCACCACCATTCAATATGATCATGGCCGATCATCCTTAATCAGTATTCCTGTTCCTGCCTTATCTCCATAACCCTTGATTCCACAATCCTTGAGAGCCCTATCCAACTCTTTCTTAAATGAATCCAGAGACCAAAGGCCTACAAGCGTGAAGTTAAGGCCGGAGAAGATTGCGGATCGGGATTGGATAAAGTCCCAGTGGGCTTAAAACAAAGATTGCTACTTCTATGTTAATGAAAATTATGGATGAACATAGGGCAAAGGGCCAATGTGGAAGAACTGCAGAAAGTATACATTGGTGGTTCTTCAGACATGTTCCTGGAATGACCCAGTTGCCCCATGAGGGGAGATTGGGGCCTGTATTTTTGAGAGATTAGAAGAATAAGAGAAGTTAGGTGGAGACAGATTGTGTTCAATGATCACATTGAGTAACAGGAGAGGCTTGAGAGACTAAATGGTGTTCTCCTGTTAGATTTCTAGGTATCTTACTAAACACAAGGGTGCAGCTACTGGCTGGAGGTTATAATTACACTGTGATTTCAGCCTGACAGAAATTTATCATAGAAAGATTCATGCATGGAATTGAAGTACTTTGGTAATTATAAAAATGGCTTTTCTTTCCAAGTATCACTCTTTCCCCTCCACCCAAAACCCTCACCAAAGCCAGAAGCCAGGAGGTTCAGTTTATTATCCACAGTGGGTTACTGAGGCACTCCTAGGCGAAAGTGGGTACTGCAGATGCTAGAGATTAGAGTCAAGATTAGTGTGCTGCTGGAAAAGCACAGCAGGTCAAGCAGCATCTGAGGAGCAGGAAAATCAACATATCAGGCAAAAACCCTTCATCAGGAATACTGAGGCACGCCTGCACACTGTCAGAAGGGCAATCCTTCAGGTAGCAGGTTCAACTAAAGCCCATTTACCTGTACTGTTGACTCCAGGCTCACTAAATCTGAAAACAAACTCAAGATTCTCCTAATATTCTGGGAAAAGCTGTTTCCTCAGTCAATATTGCTAAAAGTTGACAAAATTACCATTCAACCCATCCCTCTTCATAAGGTCTTGTTGTTCTCAATGGCTGCCATGATTTGTTTGTAACAATAGTCACTGCATTTAAGTAATTCAATATAAAGTGAAGAGTTGGAGGATAATCCTGAGACGTGCTGAGCATTATATGACTATGAATGTCTTATGTTCTGTTTCTTTCTGTCTGTTCCTCCCTTATCTCTCTCTCTCTCTCTCTCTCTCGCCCCTCCCTCTCTTTCTTTCTTTCTCTCCCTTTCTCTCTCTCTCTCTCTCTCTCTTTTTCTTTCACTATCTCTTTTTCTCGTTTTTCCCCTCTGTCTTTTCTCTCTCTTTTCCTTTTTTTCTCTCTTTTTCTTTCTTTCTTTCTTTCTCCCTCTCTTTCTATTACCAGTTGCTGTCATTAAAGGAAATGTATGCGATGACCAGTCCTTGTCCGGTTATTTATTCTTAGCATACTGTCTCTATTTTTAAATGACAGTCATTTTTATTGTATTTAGTTTTTTGGGGGATGTGGATGTCGCTGGTTTGGCCAGCATTTATTTCTCATCCTTTTAAAAACATTAATCCTTGTCATTAATTTATAATTTGCTCATCCAACTCAATATTTGTCTGCTAGGTGAAAACCTGAAGGAGGTCTGTGCTGAGAGGAGCCTTGTCCTCTGACTGTCATTGAGTACGGCTTTTTTCTGAGATTGATTTGGAGCTGTCTATTTGAGTTTTAAATCAGTTATCACACAGTGTTGCCATGATGTCTAGTTAAATTTACTTTGACCCTGCTCTTGATGTGCAAGTAGCACACACACCCATAGATAATACAGGAGCATTAATGTGCTCTGCTGACATCATCCTATTAGAGCAATGCCGATCCATTTAAAAAACACAAGCTTCAGTCTTCGATAATGAATCAAACAAGTCCACACCAACCCTCTGAAGAGCAACCCACCCAGACACATTTCCCTACATCTACCCCTTCACCTAACACTACAGGCAATTGAGCACGGCCAATTCACCTAACCTTCACATTTGTTTTTAACTGTGGGAGGAAACTGGAGCACCCGGAGGAAACCCACGCAGACATTGGGAGAATGTGCAAACTCCCCACAGACAGTTGCCTGAGGTGGGAATTGAACCTGGGTCTCTGGCTCTGTGCTAGCCTAGGGTTAAAGGAAGCATCTTCAGGATGGCAAACTCTAACTAGTGGTGAACCACAGTGATCAGTGCTGGGGCCACAATGCATATTAATGACTTTAGTGAGGAAAATGAATGTACTCTAACCAGATTCGTTGTTAAATCCTTACGAATTTACAAACATGCTGCCAGGTTTGGAGGGTTTGAGCTGGAGGGAGATGTTGACTAGCCTGGGGCTTTTTCCCTGGAGCATCAGAGGATGAGGGGTGACCTTTATAGAGGTTTATAAAATCATGAGGGGCATGGATAGGGTGAATAGCCAAGGTTTTTTCCCCAGGTAGGGGAGTCCAAAACGAGAAGGCATAGGTTTAAGGTAAAGGGGGAAAGTTTTTAGAGGAACCTAAGGGGCAACTTTTTTCATACAGAGGGTATTATGTGTACGGAATGAACTGCCAAAGAAAGTGGTGGAGGCTGGTACAATTGCAACATTTAAAAGCCATCTGGATGGGTACATGAACAGGAAAGGTTTAGAAGGATGTGGGTCAAATGGGACTAGATTAATTGAGGATATCTGGTTGGCATGGACAAGTTGGACCGAAGGGTTTTTGTTTATGCGCTATACATCTCTATGACTCGAACACAAAAATAGCTGGAAAGCCAAGTAGAAGATGACACAGTGAGATGTAGATGGGTTAAGTGAATGGGCAAAAATTTGGCAGATGTCACATAACGTGAGAAAATGTGAGGTTATACTCTTTGTCAGGAATATTAAGAGCTAAATATTATTTAAATTTACTCCAGAAAAGTGTAGCACAGTTGAATTTGGAGATCTTTATGCATGTGACACAAACAGCTAGCATCCAAATTCAGATTAGATTCCCTACAGTGTGGAAACAGGCCCTTCGGCCCAACAAGTCCACACCGACCGTCCGAAGAGCAACCCATCCCCCTACGTTTACCCTTTCACCTAACACTACAGGCAATTTAGCATGGCCAGTTCACCTAACCTGCACATTTTTGGACTGTGGGAGGAAACCGGAGCACCCAGAGGAAACCCACGCAGACGTGGGGAGAACGTGCAAACTCCACACAGACAGTTGCCTGAGGCGGGAATTGAACCTGGGTCTCTGGTGCTGTGAGGCAGTAGTGCTAATCACTGTGCCACCGTGCCGCCCATTCACTGGGTAACATGATGGCAAATGGAATATTGGCCTTTATTTCAAAGGTAATGACAATTGAGATAAGATTAGAGTGGTGCTGGAAAAGCACAGCAGGTCAGGCAGCATCCGAGGAGCAGGAAAATCGACGTTTCGGGCCAGAGCCCTTCATCAGGAATGAGATTGGGAGCCTTGTTAAAATTATATGAAACAGTTTTTGTTCTCTTACCTAACTAAGTATGTATTGGAATGAGAAGCAGCCTAGAGAAGGTTAACTAGGTTGATCCCAGGTGTGAGGGGGACTGTCTTCTGAGGAGAGGTTGATTAGGTTGGGCGTTTACTCATTGGAGTTTAGAAGAATGGGAGGAGACCTCTTTGAAATGTATTAGATTCTTTGGTTACTTGGATGGGTAGCTGTGGGAAAGTTTGTTTCCTCTTGTGGGAGGGTCGATTGCCAGATGTTATTATCTCCAAGTAGAAAGTCAGCTATTTAAGACCAAGATGGGAATTATTTTTCTCAAGAGAGGCTTATGAATCTATAGAATTCTTTACCATGGAGGGCTCTGGAAGCTGGATTATTAATTATATTCAAAGCTGCAAGAGAGAGATTTTTAATCAGTAAGGGAATGAAGGATCATAGAGAAAGTAGGAAAGTGGAATTGAGGATTATCAGATCAACCATGATCTTATTGAATGGCAGAATGGACTCGACAGGCCAAAAAGCTACTTCTGCTCCTGTGCCTTAAGGTCTTCTGTACATGTTACAAGCGGTCTAGATCCAAATGCAACAAGACCTGGACAATATCCATATTTGGGCTGACCACTGATGAGTAACCTTCACATCACACAAGTGCCAATAGACCACCTCTAATAGAAGAGACCCTAACTATCGTTCCGTGACATTCAATGGCATTACCATCATTGGATACCCCATTGTCAACATCCTAGGAGTTCCTATTGACCAGAAACTGAATGAAATACTGTGGCTACAAGAGCAGGTCAGAGGCTAAGAATTCTATACTGAGTAACTCGCTTCCCAAAGCCTGTCCAGCATCTGCAAGGCACCAGTCAGGAGAGTCACAAAATTCATCTCACTTGCCTGGGTGAGTTCAGCTCAAGAAACTTGACACCATCCAGGATAAAGCAGCCCACTTGATTGGCATCACATCCTTAAGCATCCACTGGGCAGGTTCCGGCTTGGCTATGAAGCCCTCTGCAGTCAAATAGCCAACTGACACTCTTTGACTAATGGACACTCAGTAAGGCAGACAGTAACCAAGAGTTGTTATACAAAGATGAACTGGCACAATTCAGAAAGGGAGAACATTGCAAGGGAGCTGTGGAATGAACATAAAAATTTAACATTTCAATTCTCTTCGTGCATTCAGAATCAGGAATTCCTTTTGGACTTGCTTACATTTTGAAAATAAGTCACTAGGTATTATGGAGCCACCGGTGGACTGTATTTTCAGTCAATCACTATACAGACATTGCCACAGTTCCCCACATTATAGTTCCTTCAGGAGTTCACAAGCACCGTGCTGATTAGAGTAAATTCTCTTTATTGCCTGTGCTGATGCCACAGTCATTCATGTTAAAATGCATCAACTCCCTCCTTCGCTCACTGACTCATTTCTACTTTCACCCTCGCAGTCTCAGTCTTTCCTTAATACTCAGAAACAGTGATATATTCAAATCAGGAAGATGTGTGGCTTGAAAGGGTACTTACAAGTTCCCATGTACTTGTTATTTTTCCATTTCTGGCTGGAAGAGGGAGTAGGTTTGGAAGGTGCTATCAGTAAATCCTTGGGTCACTACAGCACATCTTGTAGATGATACACACTATTGCCATGGTGTATCGAGGCTGGAGAAACTGAACTTTGAAGGTGCTTATCAATTGAGCTGTTTTGTGCTAAATGGTGTCTAGCTTCTTGAATGTTAGTGGAACTGTGCCCATTCAGAATATGCTATCGCTTTCCTGACTTGTGCCTGATAGATGGTAGACAGGCTCAGGGAAATCAGGAGATGGAGTATTTGTGCAGAATTCCCAAACTCTGACCTGCTCTTGTAGCCACAGTATTTGTATAGTTAGTCCATTTCAGTTCCTTGTCAACCTCCCTTCAATTGATTGAGGGGGGGGGAAATCCAGTGATGGTAACACCATTATGTGTCGAGAGGTGATGGTTAGATTCACTCTTTCTGGAGATAGTCATTTTCTGACGAGTAAGTTGCATGAATATTACTTCACTTATCAGCCCAAACCTGGGTACTGCCCAAGTCTTGCTGCATATGGACATGGACTGCTTCAATAACTGAGGAGTTGCAAGTGGTGCTGAACAATGGACAATCATTGGCAAACATTCCCGCTCTGACCTTGTGATAGAGCAGAAACTCTTTGATAAAGCAGCTGAAGATGGTTGGGCCTAGGATACTGCAGCAATCATGCAGAGATGTCCTGGAGCTGCAATGACTGATTTCCAATAATAACAACCATCTTCCTTTTGCGCTAAGTATGGTTCCAACTAGTGATGATTTTATCCGATTCCCCATTGACTCCACTTGCTAGGATTTCGTGAAGCTTCACTCCGTCAAAGGCGGCCTTGATGTCAAGAGGAAAGATACTCTCTCACCTTTTGTACATTGTAGGACAGGCCACAGGATCTTCTGCTGGATGTCTGGAGACCATCTCCAACCCCATCCCAACACAGCCCTCTGGTGGGAATGGGTTGATGTTGACTACCCTCTCATTAGCCTCTTGGTCCACAGCATTGCCTCAACAGATGAGATCGGGCCGAGGAACCTCAGATGGGTTTGCCAGTAAAGAAATAACTTACTTCTTCCATTCATGTGAGCCATGATGAAATTAATATCTAGATGAGTTGTTGCCTGGCGTTGAATTAGCAGGTGTGATGGGAAGCAGATTAAGACTGTGGGTGTGAGCACTTAGGAGAAAATGAATAGAAACCCAAAACAGATGAAAAGGCAAGAGTTCCGGAAATGAGCTTGTGAGGTATTTTGTTTTCCCAAATCATGTCTATAGTGTTGTATTAAATTTATTTGGATGCAGCCCAAAAATGACTTGCATCCATTAGTCAGTTTTCAAAGTTTTTCTTTAAGATACATTATACCTAAAAGTGGTGTAGATTTTTATGATCAGTTGTGAAACCTGACCGCTTTGTTTTATAGATGGGAAGTGAAGCTTTTTGGTTAGGTCCTAGGCTGAAATTTTGACGTGCTTTTCACCGTAGATGAAGGAGTGTGATTGGGGAGCTGCGTCGTCAATTCCCCCCTACCCCTATCATTTTGCCATTGGACGGTGTGGTCATGAATCCAAGCAAAACATTCCATATGAATGCTTCAGAAAAAGAAACGGACACAAAGGATTGCAGTTGCCATTGTTGGAGAACAGTGTACGGTTTCCACTGTGATAAATTCACTCCATTTTACTTAATCCCCTGAGGGAATTAACAATTACAAGTAAAACGTGCGTGAGGCAAGTGCAGGTTTCCCTTGTCTACACTGATGATCGCAGGTTATATAGACAAACTGAAAAGAGACGCACTCCTCAAAGATATTTTCCTAATTGACCTGTTTAGAGATGTTGTTACACACCTCTGGAGCAGGTGGGGCTTGAATGCAGGCCTCCTGGCCCAGAGGTAGGGAGACCACCACTGTGTCACAAAAACCCTATATGTTCCACAAATTATATATTCACGCGTATACTGCAGGTATTTCTGATCATAGGAACACAAGGACATAGAAGTAAGAGTAAACCATTCAGCCCATCAGATCTGCTGTCCCACTCAAAATTGTGGTTGATCTGGTTGTGATCTCGACACCATTTTCCTATCTGCTGCTTATGGCCCTTGACGCACTTGTCTGTCAAAAGTCAATCTAATTCTGCCTCAAATAAATCCCTCAACACCAGCTCCATAGGCAGGAAAGCCAAGCAGTGTCTCTACGTTCTGCGCAGGTTGAGGAAACCCATCTCCCAACCCTGCTTCCTCACTACATCTTACGAGGGTTCATTGAGAGTATCCTGAGCTGCTGCATCACTGCCTGGTTCAGAAGTTGCACCATCTCAGATTGTAACACCCTACAGCGGATAGTGAGGACAGCTGAGAGGATCATCAGGGTCTCTGTTCCCTCCATTACAGACATTTGCACCACATGCTGCATCCGAAAGGCTAACAGCATTGTGGAAGACCCCACACACCCCTCACTCAAACTCTTCTCCCTTCTGCCTTCTGGCAGAAAATGCCAGAGTATTCAGTCTCTCATGGCCAGACCATGCAACAGTTTCTTCTCCCAAGCCATCAGGCTCCTTAACACTGTAGGATCAAACTCTATTCTGTCTGAAACTCTTTGCATAACTTCAAATTGCCGCTAGAACACTGGTTTATTAATTAATGTTCTTTTTATTACACTGTAATTTGTACGGTGCCTATTGTCTGGAGGTGTCAGGAATCACTGTTGTCTTGCGTGTTTGCACTGTGTACAATTGTGGACTTTGGAAAGAGAAACAGTTTGACAACCCTCATTTGCAATGTGACCAAACCTGGTATTTCGTTTGTGTGGAACACAAAATGGCTGCTCAGCATGTCCCTTTGACAGCAGCCTAAGCATCCAAAAGTAATTAAATGTGTGAAGTGTTTTTGCAATATGCAATATGCATTCTTTATGATTTAGCCCACATTTCTACAATAAGACTAAAAACATATTTATGAACTTGAGGGGTATTGCACTAATGGGATCACTGTGGATTTTTGCCAGGTTGAAGTAACATCCCAATGTCTACTTAGCCAAAGGGTTAGTCTGGCAAGTTCACTTGGTATTTGATCAAGTCAGAGCAACTTGCTCAAACATCAAATGTAATCAAGAAAGACTTGCATTTATTTGCCATCCATTTCTAGCCACAGGATGTCCAAAGTTCTTTACAGCCAATGAATTGTAGTCACTGGATAGTAGGAAACACAGCAGCCAATCTGTGTGTAGCAAGATCCTGTGAACAGGAGAATATGATAATGGGTATATAATTCTCTTTCAGGTATTGTTTGAGAATAAATATTGACCAGGATATGAAAGATAACCTGAACCAAAACCAGAAATTGCTGGAAAAGGTCTGCTAGAGCAGGTCTGTCAGGAGTTGTGGAGAGAAATCAGCTGTGCTGGTGGAAGCAAAGTCATTGGGGACATCTAAGTGACTGCTGGACATGCACATGGATAGCAGTGAGTTGAGGGGTGCGTAGGTTGTTACTATATTTTACATAAGGATTAAATCTCAGCACAACATTGTGGGCCAAAGGGCTTGTTCTGTGCTGTACTTTTCTATGTTCTGTGTTCTATGTTCTAATGTTTCAGGTCAGTTCTGAGGAAGGGTCACTTGACTCGAAATTTTAACTCTGATTTCTGTCCACAGATGCTGCCAGACCTGCTGAGTTTTTCCAGCAATTTCTGGTTTTGTTTGTGATTTACAGCATGCGCAGTTCTTTCGGTTTTTAAGAAGGATAATTAATTCTATTGTATGGGACCTCTTCTGTCCATCTGTGAGGGTAGGTGGTGCTTCTGTTAGATGTGATATCTGGACAATGAAATCTCTGTAAATCCAGCAGATTTAGACTTTGTGCTTTCATTTCTGGAATTGAAAACTGCAGGCTTTGTACTCAGGAAGGCATGTTACCCCCTGAAACACAATTGGTACCTAAATCAGCAAAGTTCAACAGCTGTATTTGTTTTCTGTTGGTGTAGATGACAAACTGTAGATTTTTAAATAGCACCTGACCAAAATATTACCTATTCATCCAGGCTAGGTGAAGGATAAATGCTCAGAATGCATGATGCAGTCACATTTATTCATGGGATGTGGTTGTCAGTGGCATGGCCAGTATTTAATGCCCGTCCCAAGGCACTGGGGAACTGCCTTCATGAATACAGCTGAGTGAGTCAGTTTGATAAGCTATTTCAAAGGGCCATTCAGAATCAACCACATCACACTGGGCCTGGAGTCACATATAGAGTAAAGGCAGCAGATTCCCTTCCCTGAGGGTTATGAGTGAACCAGTGGGGTTTGATGATAATCAATGATGGTTTATTTCATTAAGTGAAACAAAATGTGCAGATGCTGAAGATCGGAAACATTAAATGGAAATTGTTGAAGAAAATCAGCAGGTCTAGTCGCATCGGTAGACAGAAAGTAGAGCGAACACTTCAGGTCCAATGACAATCTGCTAAATGCTATCAACTGCTGGGTTTTTCCAGCAATTTTGGGCTTTGCTGCATGGTTCATTTCATGGAGACTACTGTTCAATTTCAGATTTTTTTCAAAAAAAAGACTTTAGTTGAATTTTTAACCAGCTGTCACAGTGGGATTTGAGTACCCATCCCCAGAAGAACAGATTAGATTCCCTACAGTCTGGAAACCGGCCCTTCGGCCCAACAAGTCCACACTGACCCTCCAAAGAGTAACCCACCCAGATCCATTCCCCTACACTATATTTACCCCTGACTAATGCACAGTATGGACAATTGAGCATGGCCAATTCACCTGACCTGCACATCTTTGGATTGTGAGAGGAAACCAGAGCACCCGGAGGAAACCCACGCAGAAACAGGGAAAACGTACAGACTCCACACAAACAGCAAGAATCAAACTCAGGTCCCTGCCACTGTGAGGCAGCAGTGCTAACCACTGAGTCACCGTGCTGCCTGAAAGGTTAAGCAATATCTCTGGATTGTTAGCTCAGGGATTTTACCAGTATGCCACTAAAGTTTGAACCGCTGCTGAATTCACTGATATAAACTCCTCACCTATGGTAGCTCTTTGTTAGCAGCACCATCCTAAGGTTTGAGGCTTTATGGGAGGGAATTCAGCCTGTGACTATAATTAAGAGTGTCTGCTTGTAAAGAAAACATTCTCTGCATAATGTATAGTGATCAGAAATGTGCTACTTGAGAGCTTCAATCATAACCTGTTTGCATGGACTTCCTGTGTGTGAATTGGTTGCTGTATTTCCTGTTCAGAGCCTAGGCCGTGCAGTTCCTCAAGTGAGAAGGGAGCTGCCAGTGTTATGTATTGTCAAAATGAGAGTAGTGCTGGAAACGCCCAGCAGGTAAGGCAGCACCCAAGGAGCAGGAAAATTGACCTTTTGGGGAAAAGCCCTTCAACAGGAAGACCTTTGCCCAAGGCATCGATTTTCCTGCTCCTCAGATGCTGCCTGACCTGATGTGCTTTTCCAGCACTACTCTAATCTTGACTCTAATCTGTAGTACCCACTTTTGCCTGGTGTTATGTATTGATCTATCCACAGAAGAGAAAAAAAATTCTCCTCCAGACTTTTAAACTTACAAAAAAGAAATTTGATAAAAGATTGAAGGAGCAACAATATGCAGGTTTCTGGGGAAAACAACAAAGGAAACAGACAAATTGGAAAGCTCTGTGAAAGAGCTGGCGTGGGAGTGATGTATCAAATGATCTCTTTTCTTTCTTATATCAGTTGTCATGGTAGTGGTAAAATATGGGCTATCTTTTTACAACATCGGATTTAAATTCCTGAAGCCTTCCCGGATTAAAATGTTTTTGTCAAATATAAGAAATATGGACCTGATCAAAGCTGCAGCGATCACCTGGTCAGAGATTGAAGTAAATACAGGAAGTAAATGGGAAAGAAATAAAACTGAACCGAAGTTCTCTACCACAAGGGTCAGGTGTCAGAGATTTGCATCTCCTATTGTTGTGATTTTCCTTGTATCATAGTTTACACATAGTTTCAGGCAATCCTTTCATGTTCACTAACAAACTTGAAAAGAAAATGTAGTTAGACTCTAGAACACACAAATGAAGCAAATTTCAGTTGCCGTTTTGCAGAGCAATAAAAAGAAAATGGATTGATAACAGCAACCCTCTTGCTGTTCTCTTTTAATCACCTGGAAAGCCAGTATAGGTGATTAAAACAAATTGAACAAACATCCATTCACCAATAACTCAAAAATTCAACACACTTCATCATTGCTGAGGATACAAGACACCACCTGAGCAACCATCGTCCCAGGTTCAACTGGAACAACTGTAAACAACTTTGTAAACTGCATACTCTTCAATCTCCTATTATACTGGAACGTTAATCTTGTGCATTGTGTTCAAGTTGTGTGCCTTGTTTGATTATTTTTCCTGCGGTTCGTAGGAAATAAAAATCTTTCTTTCACTCGAAAACCTTGCAATTGGGTCTTTAATTCAGATCAATTGTCTGCGCCCTAATTGAAGCATGATTTAGCAGTGCTTAAAAAAAATTAAAATCTCCGTTGCAACCAGACAAATGGGTTAAAAATGGGGAGGTTCACTCTGCAGCCCTGAGAAATTCCTTCAGAAGGACAGGTTCCTGGTTGTATTTTCAACTCTCTGCTTCTCACAAACAGCAGCCAAACACAATGAGAATTAGCCAGCAAATTTATTTTGTTAACCTGATTTAATTTTGTTGCTTCTTGTGGTTGGAACCAAGGAAATGAAGGTGCCGCTACTTCTAAGCTCACAAGCATTTTTCTGACAGACACTATTTTGAGTTCAGTGTGGGATTTACAACCAATAAAAGCCATTTGTGTCATTGCTGGTTAACAACATGCAGACAGTTCCCTTGCAGATGCTAGAAATGATCTATAGTAACCCTGTTGCAGATAAAACTTTAATTGAGGTAATCGGCTCATGTACATTGAGCATTGCAGTAAAGCTTAGGGAGAGAGGAATCGGAATTATGCAGGATCTGTGAATCAAATAAAGGAGTTAATGATGATGGACAACCATTAGTTTATTAGTTAGGTCTCACCTGAGGTTAGCATGAAGTGGTTGTGATATTGCTGTGCTGCAAGAACTCCATAAGACCGTTAGAAATGGGAAAGGAATAGGCTCTTCGGCTCTCTAAGTCTAACATGGTTGATCCAACATTCCTCAAGTCTATTTGCCTGCCCTTTCCCCAACTGATCAAGAATTTATCTTTCTCAGTCTTACATATACACAAGGAGTCTGCCCCCACAGGTCTCTGTGACAGGGTGGTCCAGAGAGACTCAACCCTCTGAGAGAAGACATTCCTCCTCATCTCAGCTTTCAGTTGGTGCCCCTTTATTCTGAGACTGTACCCACTGGTCCTGGATTCTCCGATGAAGGGAAATCTCCTCTCTGCATTAATCCTGTCAAACCCCTGAAGCATCCTGTATGTTTCACTGAGATCAATTCCTCATTCTTTTAAACTCCATGTGAATAACTTGTTCACAAGGCAATCTGTCCATACGAGGGATGGTCCCAATGAGCCTTTTCTGATGTTGGTGTTGAGAGACACGAGTTTGAAGATTGTTTCAGACAGAACATTTGTCCTTGATGATGAAAATGTACATTAAGTAATACTAGCTGTATAATTCAGTTTGTCATAAAGCTGTGAAGAATGGGATCCTTTTAGGAAAGCTTCCTGGCATGATTTTCCAAAGGAACCCAGCTTTGCATTACCAACTTCCTTAAGAGACCGTATAGACCTTTTCACTGTGAGTGTGCCAGGAAGCAGGTACCACTAGCTGACCACACCACGTTGCCTTTAGTGCCACCATAAAAAAAACACTCAGCAGTAACTGTGTCAGTCTTAAGGCAACTTTCCCACATCCTCGTACTGTATTGGCTGAGAGCTATTTTTGCCAGAATCAACGCAGAGCCTGGTCTGTACTGAATTGAAAACACAACTCAGATTTTTCACTGCATGTCTTGACTATTATTTAATTTCATAAACGTCTCGGTGAAAAACGCTTCCAGTTTCAGCATTAGTCATTCCTAGCCAGAGTGGTCGTGCATAAAGTTCCAGTAAAACCAAAGAACTGCAAATGCTGGAAATCAGAAACAAACCCAGAAATTGCCAGGAAAACTCAGCACGTATGGAAGCATGTATGGAGAGAAAGCAGAGTCAATGTTTCGGGTCAAGTGACCCTTCTTCAGAACACAAGTAGCTGGCAATGGGTTGGTTCACTTCATTTAGTCCAACGCAGCATTGAGAAGAGAGAAAGCAGAGTAGCAATCGAATAATGGTCTTTAAAATGACAAACGCAGAAGTTAGGAAAGAACTGGGGTTTCCCATTAGTGTTGGACACATCACCAAAATACATGCATCAATACATAACAGGGAGGGTTTGGAGCTCAGAGGGAGATTTTGTTTTAAATTGTGGAGGAGTCCAAAGATATACAGAATAAGATAGTCATAAATTAATTCAGATAAAAATTAAAGCCAATTTTTTTTACTCAGAATGAGTTTACAGTGTGGGACTGAATTTGATTTATTGTTGTTGCAAGTACCGAAATACAGTGAAAATTGTGTCATACAAAGTGCATCGGGGTAGCAGAACAGAGTGCAGACTACAGTGTTACAGCCTCGGAGAACATAGAGAGAGGGATCAGCATTAACATTTGACAGGTCCCTTCAAGCTGTTCTTGAATCTTCACAAGAATCTTCATATGTGTATTGGAACTTGTATATCTTCTGCCCAGTAGAAGATAGTGGGGTGGGAGGGGTCTTTTGATTATGTTGGTTGCTTTCATAAGGCAACAGGAAGCATAGATGGAGTCAATGGATGGAACAGTGGTATGTGTGATAGACCTCATTCACAACTCTGTAGTTTCTTGTGGTCTTGGGCAGAGCAGTTGCCATGTTGTGATACATCCAGATAGGATGCTTTCTGTGGTGCTTCTATAAAAATTGGTAGGCATTATTGTGGACATAGTGAATTTCCTTAGCCTCATGAGAAAATAGAGACATGGTGCTTTCTTTGAGCATAGTATCAACATGGGTCGACCAGGACAGATTGTTGATGACCATTATTCCCAGGAACTTGACACTCTTGACCAGCTGCACCTCAGCACCATTGATATACACACGGCGTGCCCTCCACTCTGTTTCCTGATGGAGAGATTGTTGGCTTTACACCATGTTGCTAAGCACTCAGTCTCTTTCCTATATTCTGTCTCGTTGTTGTTTGATGGACTTGAGAGGAAGCTAAATAATTGCATGAAGAAGAAAAGCTTAGCTGAAAATTCTGGTAGGATTGCATGATGCAATGTTGGGTTTAAATCTCACATGGAGCATAAACACGAGCATGGACTAGTGGGTTGAATAATGTGTTTCTGTGCTCCAAAGCTTCCCTATTGTGTATTGTGATTTTGATGATGTATCCAACACATGTGGGAAACCCCAGTTCTCTCCTAATTACTGTTACTATGGTGAATTCCATTGTGTTGAGGTTAAGTAAATACACACGAATTCAGCACGAAGGTATACAGGAAAGCCACACACACAGACCAAGTCCTGAACTATGAAAGCAACCACCCCAACACACACAAACAAAGTTGCATCAGGACACTATGCAAAAGGACCACAACACACTGCAGCACACCATAACTGCAAAAAGAGGAAGAAGAACACCTATACAAGGTATTCACCATAAACGGATACCCGCGCAATTTCGTCAACAGATGCTTAAGAGAGAAACAACGGAACGAGGACATGCTGCAACCCAAAGGACTAGCCACACTACCATACATCAGGAGCATTTCCGAACTGACAGCCAGACAACTGCGACCACTAGGACTCATAACAGCACACAAACCAACAGCCACTCTCAGACAACAACTCACCAGGACAAAGGACCCGATACCCAGCATGAGCAAAACCAACGTAGTGTACAAAATCCCATGCAAGGACTGCACAAAACACTACATAGGATAAACAGGAAGACAGCTAACAACCCGCATTCATGAACACCAACTAGCCACAAAACGACACAACCAGCTATCCATAGTAGCCACACACGCAGATGACAAGCAACATGAATTCGACTGGGACCACACTACTATTTTAGGGCAAGCCAAACAGAGAACAGCCAGGGAATTCCTAGAGGCATGGCACTCATCCACAGAGTCTATCAACAAACACATCGATCTGGACCCAATACACCGGCCACTGCAGCGGACAGCAACTGACAACCGGAAGCGGCAGAGACAAGCCACTATAAATGCCGGAGGAAACATCACAGATGCACTTCACAGGAGGCTCCCAAGCACTGAGGATATCACCTAGAAAGGGGACGAAACGTTTGCAACAAAAACTCCCAGCTCAGTGAACAGAACCACAACAACGAGCACCCGAGCTACAAATCTTCTCCCAAACATTAAGTAAATACAGTTCTTTGCTTATCTGTTTAAGATTTCTATGCATTTCCATCAGAAACAGCAAACATAGCAATATTTTTTAAAAATTGCAACCCATGACTGGCGTTTGAAATGAAGGGTAAATGAATGGAGCAGTAACGTTTTTTTTCCTCTTGGACTGCATCGACGGCCAGAATTAATTCTACCTCAATGTAAGTAAGATAATGAGCAGTCTCTTACAATACAGATTGTTGGCATCAGAGAGTATTTAGTCTAATACAGTCGCGCTTTACAATAAGATGTCAACTTATTACTGGAAATAGCAGAGTGTTTGCCAAGTTTGTGTTAACTGAAAGCATTCCATTTTTCCAGAAGTGCATCTTCCAAATACAATTTTGCAGAAGTTGTGGCTTTGCAACCGTAATCTCATTTCGCACTGAGATCATCAGAAAAGCCTTGGGTGTCAGAAGTCAAGGGTAATCATCAGCTAATGACACCTAAAATGAAAGTTGATTTGAGTTTTCATGGTCCTTTTATGAATCCTTCAGGCCTGAACTTTACCATGGGCTTTGGGGCATCCAACGCTGGGGGTGAAAGGTGGGTCATTAACCCACACAGCTGACAAAATGGGTTAGCTTAGCATGGTTGTGATGTAGGAAATGGGGCAGTCATTTGCACACAGCGTTGTCCATTGCTGGTAGCATCTGGCCATTGTCACATAGCTGCTTGTAGGAGTTTGCTGTGTGCACCCCAATCATGGTTAAACCCCAAAGAAATGCCCTTTAAACCTTAAAGGAATTCGAAAGATGGTTTTCCTCTAATGCAGTGGGAAATCAAATTGTGCTCCAGTTTTGCTCCCTGCCCAGTGAAATATCCAACCACCCAGTGTCTGGAGCAATACAAGCCACCCAACAACTGGAGGAAGAGTGCCTCATTTTCTGCCCAGGGACCCTTCAACCACATGGCATCAACGTCAACTTCACTAGTTTCCAAATCTCCTCTCCCCCCCACCTCATCTCAGATCCAACCCTCCAACTTGGCCCCACCCTCATGACCTGTCCTACCTGTCCATTTTCCTTCCTACCTATCCGCTCCACCCTCCTCACCAACCTATACAATCATCTCGCCACCTGCCATCCACCTATCGCCTTCCACCATATTCCTGATGAAGGGCTTATGCCCAAAATGTTGACTCTTGGGCTGCTTGGATGCTGCCTGACCTGCTGTGCTTTTCCAGTTGACTCTGACTCTCCAGCATCTGCAGTCCTCACTTTCTCTCTGCCCAACTTATTTGTCCTGTAGCCTCACTGGAGAGTGATGTTCTGAGGAAGGTGTGATGAGGTGACTGCTTTGAAGCTCCACTGGGATATGGATGAGGTTCAAGTAATTCACTGATGTCCATCAGTGGAAGGAAGCTGTTGTCCCTGCTGGGTTTGGCTTGAATGTGACAGAGTCCCACAGCAAGGCATTGCCGTCATGTGATCACTATTTTAAGCTGCTTCTGTTCAGAAAGGCATGCAGAGTAAGAAGCAACATTTGAAGAGGTATTCCTTTTAAGGCAACAATGCGGTTTGCAACCCATTTGAACATGGAGCTGTAACTTGTAAAAGCTGTTTTTGTACAAAGGGGAATGTGGTGGGACTTTGTTGACCACTGAGCAGGTTGGTGACGTTTGTCGCAGCCTACTAGAGGAAAGCCACTTCCTGGTCAAATTGGAGCAGTCTCCTTGCAGGGAACAAGATTACTGGTGGCATTGTGAAGCCCTAAATGATGTGGGCAATGGTGAGACTTTTAGTGATGCCTTTCTCAATGTTGGAAGGAGCAACTAGTCCCATTTTCCAACAGAGTTGCAGGCATCGAAATTAGATTCTTACATGGGGGGTGATGAAGCTATTAACAGAGACTATTGCTTGTTCTTATGCTGCTTCACCTGAATCTCAACTTTCTAACATGGAAGTTCCTGTCTTACCACGTGTTGGAGAGGAACTAGACACCCAGAATGTGTTGGAGCTGGTGACTCCCGCTCCCCATTTGCTCGTCTTAGACTTCCAGCTTGGATACTAGGCACCACGTCACCGGGACTCTCCTTGTTGCAGGGTCTGCACACGCTGCATATCCACGGCACCATCATGGCACGTCTCAGATCCATGCACAAGTAGCATCTGCGCAGAAATGGTGCAGTTTGGAATGTACTTGGCACCTCTCCATGCGATGCTGCTGCAAGGGGGCACTGAGCGTGCAGGAATGGGAACCCAGCTCAAGCTGCACCTAAAGGCTGCTGACTGGCTGTCTGAGCGCTCGCTCGCTCAACTCACACATCTATATGGATGCTCACGGCCTCCCTGCCTTTTAGTACAGACAGTATAAAGGCTTGTCCTGGTTGTCAGCAGTCACCAGTCCAGGTGGTGGCCATCTTGATGTACCCCACGTGCGACGCCAGTGTTACGCCTGCACCATGTGCTAGTACAGCTGGCACACTGCACGTGTTGCCAACAAATGGCCATGTCCCGACTTTGGAGGGCACGTGTGCTCTGTCAGATCAAGGGAGGCACCCTTGGAGGAGCTCCCCACATGAGTCGAGGGCAGTCTCTGATCTTCTGTCCAGGGGCTGGGACATGGTCCGAAGAAGGACCTCCTTTCTGTAGAGGATGATGAGCTGAATTCCTGCCCCATCCTCCTACCTACCCTGAGGGATCCTGTCCTGTTGTTACAACCCATTGTGCCTGCACCAGCTCTTCAAACAAACATCATCACCTCGTATCAATCTGTCTCTGCTCTTGCACTCTTTCTGTTCAAAGTTAAAAATCTCACAACACCAGGTTATAATCCAGCAGGTTTAATTGGAAGCACACTAGCTTTCGGAGCGACGCTCCTTCATCAGGTGATCACAATCACCTGATGAAGGAGCATCGCTCCGAAAGCTAGTGTGCTTCCAATTAAACCTGTTGGACTATAACCTGGTGTTGTGTGATTGTTAACTTTGTACACCTCAGCCCAACACTGGCATCTCCAAATCTTTCTATTCAAGTAATCATTCAGTGCCCCTCTCAGAATGACTCAAATAGATCTGCCTCTATCACATTTCCAGGAAGTGCATTCCAGGCTGTAACTACTCACTGTGTGAAAAGGTTTATTTCTCACTTCATTTGCACATTACTTTAAATCTATGCCTTATTGTTCCTTTTAGAAGCAGGAATAGTTTCTCCCTCTCTAATCCAGCCCACTCGTGATTTTGAAAGGTTCTATCAGATCTCCTCTCAGCCTTGCTCTCTCCAAGCAGAACAGCCCTAATCTCTTCAATCTGCCATGGTGGGACTCCAACCTCTGTCAGCCTGAATTATTAGCCTGGATCTCCGCTTGGTGTAGTTATATGTACCACTATACCACTGTCTCCCATCTGCTAGGGTTTACATTTGACTGGATAGCCCCTGTCAGAGTCTACTAGGAGGACCAGAAGTTTGGTCTCAGTCTTTTGAGATCTAAGCTGTTCTGCCCACGGATTTCATGGGGTGACATTCGTGGCACCCCTCTGTACAAATCCTTTCAAAACCACGTGAAAGGACGTGCACAAGCATCCCCTCAGTGGACTATGCTAAGCCAGCAAATGCATTTCTCCCCATGCATTGGCATCGGCTTGAAGTCACTGCCTGACAGGCAAGTGTGCACAGACACAGCCTCAACTTAAATACACACACACACACACATACACACACACATAAAGCTGCGTTACTGACAGTCACTGACCTACAGTAACCTCCACTGCTGCAGAAGACAGCAGTAAGCGCTGCATTGTCGAGTGTGACAATTTACTAGCTGTTGGTACAAATCAGCTGGTGCAGAGCTGGCCCATCAGAGATAAATACCAATGTGGTTTAGTGATGGCAATTAATATTTAAAACAATGCAGCTGTGACAACGTGGGGCCATGGGATGCAGCGTGTGCCCATTGGTCCTGTGTCTAATGTGGGTCCTGTATGCATGTACATCCTGTGTGTGTGTGTCCCATGTGCGTGTCATACCAGTGTGGTTGTGTACATGCTTGCCCTGTGTGTGTGTTATCATGTGCATGTGCATCCTGTGTGCATGCCATGTCCTGTGTGTGTGTGTGTGTGTGTGTGTGTGTGTCTGTGTCATCTGTGCATGTGTCCTGTATCCATGTGAGTCCGTGTGCGTGTAGACTTGTATGTGCATCCTGAATACATGTGTCCTGTGAGTCGAACCAATGTTCAAAGAATTTTCACTGCATCTGTTAGAAAACCAAATGTAAAAAAAAACTAGGACAGTATCCATTGAAGAATTTATTTGCATTCCATGGCCCCAGGTTGTCATAGTCGTTCAGTTTTAAATATTAATTGTCTATATTAAGCCACAATGTTTTCATATCTGATGGGCCAGCTCTGCACCAGCTGATTTGCACCAACAGCCACTAAATTGTCACACTCGACAATGCAGCGCTTACTGCTGTCTTCTGCAGCAGTGGAGGTTACTGTAGGTCAATGACTGTCAGTAACGCAGCTGGGTGCGTGTGTGTGTGTGTGTGTGTGTGTGTGTGTATTTAAGCTGAGGCTGTGTCTGTGCGCACTTACTGTCAGGCAGTGACTTCAAGCCGATGCTAATTACCCGAGGCAGAGAGAAATCTATTTGAACATAGCCATTTGATTTCACCAGTGAGAGGATACTGTTGTCCTCCCTTTGGTACTGAATTTCCGAACATTTACTGTGTCATGGAACAAAATGCAAACAGGCTCCACGTTGCTGTTTTACTCTCAAGGGATAACTCCTCCTTATGCTCCAGATGGAGTCATCACAGATAAGGCCTGAACGCATTGCCTCTGTTATCTAGAATTATGTTGTGGGTATACTGATCACTTTGAAGGGTGGTGATATGGGAATGGGATTCCAGACATGTATCTGCGCAGTTATGACCAATTCCTTGTATCCAAACCTAGTGAGCTCTGGAATGTTTTTCGAATGTGCAGAATCTGAGTTGAGCCTGATATCACTCTTACCTTGTGTCAGCAGCACACATTTTACAACAGCAGGTCGTTTTAAGGTGGAAATTATGTTCCAGATCCTGGGCCACTCTGGTTCCCTTGTGAGTCGAGAGACCTTTTGTAGGTGTAAGTGTACATTTCAGCATAAAGCTGATCAACATTCAAGATGGAATAAGAAATTTTTCTGAGCGTCATGAGGCTATGGAACATTTTCCCAAGAGCGCAATAGAGGGCAGATCATTGAAGGTCAAGGTAGATTGACTCCGCTGTCAATTAGGAATCCAAGGTTATTGAGGAAGGTAGGAATTTGAAGTTGGAGCCTGAGGTAATTGCAGAGAGAATGGTATGCCATTAACAAGTCAGCCTTTATTTACATGCACACAGTACATGGGTTCTGACCAGCTAGTTCCAAGCTTGTCCCTGGAATAAGACTTTCTGAATCTCCTGTTGATATCTGTCAGCCAGGGCTCCCTAATTCGTGTTGTTAATCTGGACCAATCAGTCAATGGGATCCACCTGGCGCTGGGTCCATTCAGTATAGAACCTCAATCGGATCAGCTGCAATCTTCTGAGATAGCAGGGTCGAGGGGCCAAATGGCCTACTTCTGCTCCTAACTTCAATGTTTTTGTGTACACACGGAACACACATGAGGTTAAGATGGAACCTTGTGCTCTTCCTCCTCCAGATAAGATCAGTTTGGCTCAGTTGATAGCACTCTCCTATCTCGAGTCAGAAAGTAGTCAGTTTGAGTCCTATGTGCAGTAATCTTGGGATTTTGTTGTGTTGTAGTACTGAGGGAGCTGGGCTTTATCAGAGCAGCTACCCTTCCCTCAGAGGTCCTGTCTGTTCAAACATACATTTTTACAACTTTTTATGATGAAATTGAGGTTCAGTCAGGATGCAATGGAGTGAATGGTTTTCACAATCTACATCAGCCTTGCTCGAAGAGTAGTGATAACCACAACACATTGCAGAGCTCTTCTACATTGGAGAGGTATGGGGGAGGTAGTGGCTTTGTGACCGTATTACTGAACTAATTCAGAATCTCAGACTACTGTTCTGAGGATGTGTGTTTTAATCCCAGCATGGCAGATGGCAAAATTTGAGTTTAATTTTTCTTAAAATCTTGAATTGACATATTAATCTAATGGTGACTATGTACGCACTATCAATGGTAAAGACCCATCTGGTTCACTAATGCCCTGAGCTGGTCTGGCTGACATGTGACTACAGACCCGTAGCACCATGGCTGATTCTTAACTGCTGTTTACTGCTCAAATCCAAGCCACCCAACGCTTGGAGGAAGAATGCCTCATCTTCCACCTTAGGGCTCTCCAACCACATGGGACCAATGTTGATTTCACTAGTTTCCTCATCTCCTCTCTACCCACCTTATATTAGATCCAACCCTCCAACCCAGCACCACTCTCTTGAACTGTCCTATCTATCCATCTTCCTTCCCATCTATTCTCTCCATCTTCCGCTCTGACCAATCACCATCACCCCACCTCCATTTACCTATAACCATCCCAGCTACCCACTCTCCACCCCACCCTCCTATTTATCTCTCAGCCCCTTCCCCCACTCCCTCCCCCATCATTGCTGATGGAAGGGCTTATGCCCAAAACGTTGATTCTCCTGCTCCTCAGATGCTGCCTGACCTGCTGTATTTTTCCAGTGCCACCCTTTTCGACTTCTCTTAACTGCATTGAGTCAATAAATGCTGAGCTGGCCAATGCTGACCACACCTCGTGGGTGGGGGAAATAAAGTTATTTTATGTGAAGGTGACATTCCCCATGCAACGCCTGAGGATTAAAGTAGATGTACAATGTGCCTCAACAGGTAAAAGCTAATGCGTCCACATGTATCAATTTCTGACTAAAACAGTGCATCCCAAATGTGTTCACTGTGACCCCATTTCGAGCCATGTAAATTGGCATGGCCTCTCTGTGAGGGATTGGGTGAATGAGGTTGGGGTGGGGTCTGGGAGAGCTGGGGGCAGAGTCCGAAAACCCCAAAGAATGAGGGTTGGAGGCACAGTGGGGCTACTACCTTTGAGCTTGTGACCTCAAAATTTCAGGTAAAAAATGAGGTCTGCAGATGCTGGAGATCACAGCTGAAAATGTGTTGCTGGTTAAAGCACAGCAGGTTAGGCAGCATCCAAGGAACAGGAAATTCGACGTTTCGGGCATAAGCCCTTCATCAGGAATCAGCTTATGCCCGAAAGGTCGAATTTCCTGTTCCTTGGATGCTGCCTAACCTGCTGTGCTTTAACCAGCAACACATTTTCACCTCAAAATTTCAGCTTGTGACCATTCTAACCCCAGGTTGTGTAGCCTAGGTCTAAAAGTCATTATTGACCTAAAAGGATAGCTCTGTTAGGTGTTGCCCGAGCCCTTTTGCTGTTCTTATTTCGGATTGCTAGCCTGGGCAGTATTTAAATTCTGCTACCTATCCATGCACTCTACTGGTCTTGGCAGTCTGTTTGACTGACCGTGTTAATAGTTGCTATCTTGCCAATGCTATCTTGGTTCATGATACAGTGATTCTGCACCTGGTTATGCCCACTGCCTTCCCTTGAGGTTTCTGAAAAATCAAAATACTGTTGAGCGAGGGTATGGGTTATAAGGAGAGGGAGGACAAACCTGGGTTACTTTCGCTGGAGTGGCGGAGGCTGAGAGGAGATTTGAAAGAAGTCCATAAAATTATGAGTCGCGTCGATAGGGTTGGCGGTCAGAATCTTATTCCCAGAGTTGAAATGTCAAGTACTGGGGACATGCATTTAAGGGGAGAGGGGGCGAGTTCAAAGGAAATATGAGAGGCAAGTTTTTTACACAGAGAATGGTTGGGAGTCTGAAACATATTGCCAGCCACAGTAGTGGAGGTAGATACAATACGGGTGGTTAAGGGACTTTTAGTTAAACATATGAATATGCAAGGTATGGTGGGATATGGACCATGAGTAGGGAGACGAGATTAGTTTAATTTGGCATCAAGTTCAGCACAACATTGTGGCCTTTTCCTGTGCTGTATTGTTCTGTGCCCTATAATTCAGCGGATAAATGTGCTATAAGGTGTGCCTGTCATACTGGCAAAGTCCAGCTTCAGCCTCTGGTTCATGCTGAGTTAATTTCTAGCAGTCAACACACCCCCCGACATTGATTAAATTAACTGATGTTGTCTGTGCTTTGCCTGTCGGTGCTGACAAGTCTCCACATGTAATAATTACAGGGCAATAAACAGAAGGCCGAATATGTAAGCGAGAATTCCTGTGCCGGACCCTTCATTAGAAAACCTGTCAACATTGAATTTGTTCATCAGTCTCTGGGAGGGACATGATCACATTTGCTAGTGATCCAATCCCATTGCAAAGAGGAACACAGGAGTTTTTCCCACACCTCTCCCACTGCCACAGTGCTGTCCTGGCCAACATTCCTCATTGAGCGTCTGAAACTGAGATCATTTTGAGAGCTTGTGGTGGGCAGATTGAGGGTCACCTTTCCAGCAGAGACCATATCTTAGCTGTACCTCTGAGGCATCATGAGATTATGGTAAATGCCGTGGAAATGTAAATTTAATCTTGTTATTGCATCCTTATGTAGCACACTCACTTGGGCAAGGTGTTGAGTCTCTAATTTCTACAGTGCATCAACAGATATCAAAGAGAAGAAGCTAGAAAAAGCCAGATTCTGGTGGAAGGTAACAGATCTGGAACATTGGCTGGAATCATCTGGTGTCAGGAAGGGAATCAAGGGTCATGGGGGAAAAGGCAGGAAGGTGGAGTTGAGGGTTATCAGTTCAGCCATGATCCCATTGAACGGTGGTGGGACAGACTCGATGGGCTGAATGATTCATGCCTGCTTCTGTCCTTGATGGTCCTCGCTGGTGGTGAGTTTGAGGAAGGGCAGGATGGTGCTGGTGCTGAACCTTACCTCCTTCCTATCTCCAGCCGAATAACATCTGAATGGGAAGACCCATGGTCAACCTTCCTGTCCAGACGCCAGGGAATAGCCACGGAAGACCTCACCTCATCACCGTCGGTAGTAATCCCATCAGTAGACAGAGGTGCATCCAAGGCACTCATTGAGGGTCTGAGCATCCAAAGCAGGGAGTCCTGCCAAGAGGTATCTCTCCTGCCCTGGCCAATGAGCCTGCCCTTTTCCATCCTCTACCCATGACCACGCTTGAAGAATTCACTCCCTTCCCCTACTCTTACTTCACTGCGTTCTGGATTGCACCATGATCCTGAGGCCTTGTTGGATGTTCTACTGAAGTATCCACACCTTTTCCATCACGCTACTGAATATGAAAGATGCTGGCCTCTCTTTAACAGGCAGCTCTGAGTAGGCAAGACCACTGCCTCTGGTCTAGACTCCCAGGGAAGGCCTACAGGTGGCCTCACTACTGCCTGACTGGCTTGTGGTTTGATGAACATTCTCGAAAAGAGAAAATGCAGATGTCCCTCCAGATGTTCAACGAGGACCAAAGCTGACAACACCTCAACAGGATTCCACCCAGGTTCCACTCTGTCCACCTTTGCTTCCACACCTGGGTATTTCCAGAATTTGCTCTTGTCAGTTCAGATTTCCAGCATCTCCAGAATTCGGCTTTGCTATTTGAGGTAAAAACAGTTTGGAGCAACACGTTCGGAGACTTTTAAGTAAAACCAAGGAGCTGGGTTGAGTCATACCTCTCACCACAGCTCTGAAAAAGAGACCTATCAGACCCAAAATGGAAGCATCTTTGCAATTGTAGTTGATTCACAAATTCTGGGTCTTATTGGCTGGCCCAGCATTTACTGTTCATTCCTAAATGCCCAGAGGGCAGTTAAAAGTCAACCACATTGCTGTGGGTCTGGAGTCACACATAGGCCAGACCAGGAAAGGAGAGTAGTTTCTTTTTCTAAAGGACATATTGAACCTAATGGGTTTTTCCCAATAATCGCCAACTGTTTCATGGGTCATCATTACATTCTTAATTCCAGATTTGGTACTGAATTCAAATTGCCTTTATTTGTACCTGGCTCCCCAGAACACTCACTGGCTGTCTCGGTTAATAATCCAATAATAATACCACTAGGTCAACGTCTCCCTGATGCTGCCAGGTCTGCTGTATTTTTTCAAGCAATTTCTGTTTTTATGGAACAAAATGGATTCTAGATTAGAGTGGTTGTGGAAAAGCACAGCAGTTCAGGCAGCATCCAAGGAGCAGCAAAACTGATGTTTCGGGCAAAAGCCCTTCATCAGGAATACAGGCAGGGAGCCTGAAGGGTGGAGAGATAAGCTAGAGGAGGGTGGGGGTGTGGAGAAAGTAGCATAGAGTACAATGGGTGAGTGGGGTGAAGGTGATAGGTCAGGGGTGGGGGGAGGGTGGAGTGGATTGGTGGAAAAGAAGATAGGCAGGTAGGACAAATCATGGGGACAGTGCTTAGCTGGAAGTTTGGAACTGGGTGAGGTGGGGGAAGGGGAAATGAGGAAACTGTTGAAGTCCACATTGATACCCTGGGGTTGAAGTGTTCCAAGGTGGAAGATGAGGCATTCTTCCTCCAGGCGGCTGATGGTGAGGGAGCGGCGGTGAAGGGGACCCATGACATCCATGTCCTCGGCAGAGTGGGAGGGGGAGTTGAAATGTTGGGCCACAGGGCGGTATGGTTGATTGGTGCGGATGTCCCAGAGATGTTCCCTAAAGCGCTCTGCTAGGAGGCATCCAGTGTCCCGAATGTAGAAGAGACCACATCGGGAGCAAGGGATTCAATAAATGATATTAGTGGATGTGCAGGTAAAACTTTGATGGATGTGGAAGGCCCCTTTAGGGCCTTGGATGGAGGTGAGGGAGGAGGTGTGGGCGCAGGTTTTGCAATTCCTGCGGTGGTAGGGGAAGGTGCCAGGATGGGAGGGTGGGCTGTAGGGGGGCGTGGACCTGACCAGCTAGTCACGGAGGGAATGGTCTTGTGGAAGGTGGAAAGGGGTGGGGAAGGGAAATATTTCCCTGGTGGTGGGGTCCGTTTGGAGGTGACGGAAATGTCAGCGGATGATTTGGTTTATTCTAATGTTGGTGAAGTGGAAGGTGAGCATCAGGGCGTTCTGTCCTTGTTACGGTTGGTGGGGTGGGGTCTGAGGGCGGAGGTGCGGGATTTGGATGAGATGTGTTGGAGGGCATCTTTAACCACATGAGAAGGGAAATTGCGGTCTCTAAAGAAGAAGGCCATCTGGTGTGTTCTGTGGTGGAACTGGTCCTCCTGGGAGCAGATATGGCGGAGGCGGAGGAATTGGGAATACGGGATGACATTTTTGCAAGAGATAGGGTGGGAAGAGGTGTAATCCAGGTAGCTGTGGGAGTCGGTGGGTTTGTAAAAAATGTTGGTGTCAAGTCGGTCATCATTAATGGAGATGGAGAGGTCCAGGAAGGGGAGGGAGGTGTCAAAGATGGTCCAGGTAAATGTCCAGAGATATGCAGTTTAGGTCGATTGGCCATGCTAAATTGCCCATAGTGTTCAGGGATGTGCAGGGTTAGCAATGGGGAATGCAGGGTTACAAGGATACGGTAGGGGGGTGCTGTTCAGAGGGTCATTGTGGACTCGATGGGCTGAATGGCCTGCTGCCATACTGTAGGGTTTCTCTGATGCTAATAGTTCCTCTCTTTTAATGCTAAAGAGTGCTCTGGGATTTTTGCACCCACCTGAGCAGAAAAAAACACCGCAATTTAATGTCTCATCCACAGAGAGAGACTTGAATCCATGATCTACTGACTCAGGTCGAGAGTGCTGAGCTAGTGCCGATGTGACCATAATTAAACTGTTTATGCTTTTGATGACACCCTCAGACCTGCCCGTTGAAAACTTCAGTCCCTGCTATTTCTTGTTTATCTTCAGCTCCGTGCCTGAACACTGCTGGCCACTCATTGCCAATGGTTTTAAGGAGGGGGTTTTACGGGTTCTCAAAAGATTGTGGACAATGGAATTGGAACACACCCAGCACACGGACTCAAACTGGGGCAAGCTGGGTACGCAATGAGGTGCTTTCTCAGTGAACGTCGACCACTTTTTATTAAATGTTTTCTAAGATTAAAAAATGAAGAGTAAAGATGACTCCGTGCCAAACTTTCATAAAAATCTGAACAAATGAATATTTCATTACCATTGAGCTAGTTCGGACCTGCTGCTGCTTCAGCTGTGTTCCATAAAGCTTCATGTGCTGCTAGGCATTCATCTTCATTTCAGTTTTGCTCAATTATTAATCAGTGAAATCATCTCTTTCTCTTACTGTTAATTTCAGAGTCTCTGTCTTTTTTTTCAGTGTTGCAGAGTATCAATTCTTTCTTTTCTGATGGAGAGGTTCCTTTCACCCAGAGTCAACCCCATTAGCTTTAAGCCCTTTGGTCTATTTCTTCTCTGGACAACTGCTGAGGATTCTGTCATTCACAATTACGCTTCCTCCACACCCATTTTCAGTTCTTGCTTTGTTGTCGTCTCTGCCTGCCTTGTGCCATCACCCACTTCACTTGACGAAGGAGCCGTTCTACGAAAGCTTGTGATTTCAAGTAAACCTGTTGGACTATAACCTGGTGTCGTGTGACTTCTGACCTTGTCCACCCCCTCTACCTCCACATCATATCATCCCTTTTGCCATTTCATCACTCCTGCTCGTCATCCTATCCCAGACCCTTCCTTTAGTCCTGTCCTCCCATCCCCCTCCCTTTTCCCAGCCTCCTGACATGCTTAAAGTCTGTTACATCTCTAACCTTTTCCACTTCTGACAAAGGGACCTGACTCATAAACTCTGTTCCTGTCTCCTGTGTTTGGTATTTCCATCCTTTTTAGTTTTGACTTTAGATATTCGGCATTCACCGTATTTTGCTTTGAGAATAGAATAGTAATTTATTGCTTTTTTTACAAAATTCTGTGCCACTAGCAGGTTTAATGTGCCATTTGGGCAGTGAAGTTTCTCTTGTCTTATCAGCCATCCATTAAATTGCCTGGATTGAACTAAGTGCATGGACCTCTTCTGGTGGAGTGGTTATGTCCCTAACTCTGAGACAGGAGGCCTGGCCTCACAGCCCAACTGCTCTGAACAGGGTAATTAGAAAATACCTTGAAACAGGTGTGAGTTATCTTCTTATTCAAAATACTTTTTTTTAAACTAAATGAAGCAAGGTGTAACGTATCATAGAATATCATCTGACCAAGCAACAGATAAAATAAAAACACCGTGGTTTTAAAATATAACAGGTTGTTTCACTGTTAGGGCTAATTAAAGAGAGGAATGACCTTCATAGGGTTGGATGGACAATTTACTGAGTTTGTGATACAATAAAATTGTATATAAATCTTGATGGTATGAAAGGTAAGGGCTGTTTTGATTAACCTTCTGTCTATCTTGGTAGAATGACAACGCAGTTGTCCTTCTGTAAGAGTCACATTGGATTCAAAGCATCAATTCTGTTTCTCACTTCACAGGTGTTGCCAGACCTGCTGAGTTTCTCCAGCACTTTTTGTTCGTGATGTATTTGTATAGTACTTGTGCTATAATAAAAATATCCTAAGGTTTTTCGCCAGAGTGGACTAAAAGAAATAATGCATGAATATATAGGGTGGCACGGTGGCTCAGTGGTTAGCACTGCTGCCTCACAGTACCAGGGTCCGAGTTTCAATTCCCACCTCGGGTGACTGTCTGTGTGGAGTTTGCACATTCTCCCTGAGGGTTTCCTCTAGCTGCTCCGGTTTCCTCCTACGGTCTAAAGCTGTGCAGGTCAGGTGAATTGGCCATGCTAAATTGTCCACAATTTTAGATGCATTAGTCAGAGGGAAATGGATCTGGTGGGTTACACTTTGGAGAGTCAGTGTGGACTGATTGGGCCAAGGGGCCTGTTTCCACACTGTTGGGAATATAATCTAATCTAATAGGAATTCACATGAAACATCAAATCAGAATTCCAAAGCATATAGGGATATGGGCCAAGTGCTGGAAAAAGGGATGAGAATAATTAGGTGGTTGTTTATGCTAAGTGCAGAATCAATGGCCAAAAGGCCTTTCTCAGTACTGTTGATCTCCATGTCTCTTACCTTGCATTTTTTTATTCAAGCAATATCTTTTCAATAGCAAGCCACACGAGGAGACCTAGGTAGATTTTAATGTGTGTTTTCACAGTTAATGAGTTCGGAAGGTAGAGAGGAGGAGGAGGAAGAGTGTTCAAGAACTTTGTGGCCGAGGCAACTGAAGACATGGCCATCAATAGTGGAGTAATGAAAACTAGGTTTACTAAAGAGGTCAGAATTGGAACAGTGCAATGTCTCTGAATGTTTTGAGAAGGATACGGAGCTAGAGAGGGGCACGGCCAAGGAAGGATTTGAAAACAAGGATAAGAATTTCAAAATTAAGGTGTTGCTTGAGGAGGATTAGGAGCCACCGTAAATCAGCAAAGCAACCAGCAAATTATTCTAATGCATAAAGATACCCCACTCAACAATAGCAGCACTTGGAATGTCTATAATCTACTTATTCACCATACTAATCACTAAGGAATGGCCAAAATTTCATCCAAGGTGCTTATTTGTAAGCCAAATGAGTTGACTTCCAATTACCTGTGACTGTTTCAGTAACAGCCGTTCAATTATAATGGAACATTGTCTTTTTTTGTGTGTTACAGACTAATACATTATGCATTTTATAGCATATCACTTCTCTCATTATATAGCAGTGTAATCGCTGATTCTTCCAAAGGCACATAGCATCCAGAAGTCTTCTGTTTAAGAGACATTCAACCCACATAAGAGATCAGTCGTCAAAATGCCACCTTTTATTGCATATATGAAAGAACCTTTTGACAGGTCAGCTGCAGTTACCAAGCATTTTCTCTTTCAAACTGGTGGTTAAAGGAACAGAGCCAGTCTGCAACAGCACATCACAATAATGTTGCAGATACTGCCAGCCAATGAGCAATGCCATGAAAACCCAGTCTTGTAGGACAAACATGGAAGGGGGTTTGTAATGGAGAATTGACCACTCCAGTACTAGGTTTGACGAGGCAGCGGTGTAGTGGTGATGTCACTGGGCGATTAATCCTGGGGCACAGACTCTTGGAAAATAGGCGCAAATACAGTTCTGGAACTGCAAGTTAGGACTCATTGATGGCGATCGGGAAACTATCATTGACTGTTATAAGAAGCCGCTGCTGAAAATGTGTTGCTGGAAAAGCGCAGCAGGTCAGGCAGCATCCAAGGAATAGGAAATTCGACATTTCAGGCATAAGCTTATGCCCGAAACGTCGAATTTCCTGTTCCTTGGATGCTGCCTGACCTGCTGCGCTTTTCCAGCAACACATTTTCAGCTCTGATCTCCAGCATCTGCAGACCTCACTTTCTCCTTTTATAAGAAGCCTTCTGGCTCAGTAATGTCCTTTTAGGAGGGAAATTTGCTATCATTACCCATTTTGGCCTACATGTAACTCCAGACCCACAGCAATATAGTTCACTCTTAACTACTCTCGAAGGTAGCCGAGTGAGCCACTCGGGGTTAAGGGCAATTAGAGATGGAAAACAAATGCTGGTCTTGCTAGTGACACTGACATCCCTTGAAGAAAGACTTTTCTGTGTCCTGCAGCAGATGCTAAAAGACAGAATTAAGCTTTAAACGGAAGTAAAAACCAGTGAATTAGCATTTGATGTTGCTTGAAGTGTTCAGAATATGTTTCTCCGCAGTTATTTTGATTGTAGTATTCAGAGGAAGATGCATTGGGATGGTTGTTGCAATGTAGGTGTGCAAGAGGATTCTTGATATTATAGTAACTGATTGGTCAGCTTTTGGCTGAGTGAGTGGACACCTCTTTGCTCCACTTAGTTTAAGTTTGCGGAGTGTCTGCTATGAAACCACAGAAGTTCAAGAATGCTGCCAAATCCATCTTGGTCTGAGGGAACCTGAATTTCCTCTCATTGCCCTGTACTGGATGTGAAGGAGAATGCACTCTCCACTTAACATTTGGATCATTCCTTTTATTTCACATGCAGTCGAATCCTGCACAATCTTTTATTACTGACTTGTTCAATACTCCGTTGCCTGGAATCTATCTACACTAAATCACACTCGCTCATTGTTACATCTGCAAGACTTGCTGTCTGGCAGAGGATTGATCTGTAAAATCCCCTCTGATCTTAAAATGTCTCTTCCTCCAGCTTTGCATTAGCTTCACTTCTTACAGTCTTCTAGTTCTGAACAGTACAGCAAAGGAGCAGGCCCTTCGGTCCATCATGCTTGTGCTGACCATAATGTCATTCTTAGCTAATCCTACTTGCCTGCACAAGGTCAGTGTATCCCTGTACTCCCTGCCTGTTCATCTGTCTGTCTACATGCCTCGGACTTAGCTGTCATATCTGTTCTACCACCTCCCCTGGCAGCACAGTTCAGGTATCTACTGCCCTCTGTTTACAAGAAAAACATGCCTCGCTTATCTCCTTTAAACTTTCCCCCTCGCTTTAAACCTTTTTCCTTTAGCATTTGTCATTTTCCCTCTTGGAAAAACACTCTGACTATCTACTCTATCTGTGTCTCTCAATTTTATAGATTTGTATCATGTCACCCCTTAACCTTTGATGCTCTACCAGAAATAATAGGTACTTATCCAACCTCTCCTTGTAGCTAATCCACTCCAATCCAGGCTACATCCACTCCAATCCAGGCTACATCTTTAGCACCCTCTCCAAAGCCTCCACAACCTTCCTATAGCACAGTGACTGGAACTGCATACAATATTCCAAATGCGTTCTGCCTAAAGTTTTATACAGCTGCAACATGACTTGCCAATTAATGCCCCATCCAATGAAGGCCAGCATGCCGTAGGCACTCTTTACTATCTTATCCACTCGTGTTGCCACTTTCAGGGAGCTGTGGACTTGCAGCCCAAGATCCTTCTGTATATCAATGCTCCGAAAGATCCTGCCATTTATTGTGTGTTTTCGTCTTGCATTTGACCTCCCAGAATGCATCACCTCTCACATGTGCAGGTTAAACTCCATCTGATATTTCTTTACCAAACTTTCCAGGTGATCTATATCCTGCTGTATCCTTTAACGACCTTCCTCACCATCCACTAATTTCTGTGATATCTTCACACTTACTAATCACCTACATTTTCATCCAAATCATTTATAAATACAATCGGTTCTGTTATGATGCACGTTTCTGCAACATGAATTGGCTATAATGTGATTAAAGAATGTAGTTAAAAATCACGCAACACCAGGGTTAGAGTGCAACAAGTTTATTTGAAGCACTAACTTTCAGAGCACTGCTCCTTCATCAGGTGGCGAAGGAATAGCATTGTGTGATTTTTAACTTTGTACACCTCAGTCCAACACCAGCACCTCCAAATTAAAGGATTATTTGTAGAACGTGAACATTCCTTACCTGTATTGGCTATAACTTGATTCCAGTCCCATTGGTTTAAATGAGGCTATTACACGATTTTCTTATAACATAGGTTGCACAGGAACTGAACCATGGCATTATATTAGCAGTGGCTGTATTACAAACAACAGAAATCCTGGCACTGATCCTTCCAGAACACCACTGGTCACAGACCCCCAGTCAGAAAAGCACCCCTCCACAACTACCCTCTCTTGTCTATGACCAAGGATATTTTATATCTAACTTACCAACTCACTGTGGATTCCATGATGTTTAATCTTCTGGAACAGCCTATCATGTGTAACATTGTCAATGCTTTAATAAAGTCCATGTAGACAACATTCACTGGCCTACCCTCATCAACCATCTTCATCACTTCCTCAAAAAACTCCATCAAGTTTGTGAGACAAGACCTTCCCCCATGCAAAGCCACACTGACTATCCCGAGTAAGACCATTCTGCTCCAGATACAAGTAAATCTTTTCCGTAGGAACTTTCTCCGATAATTTCCCTACCACTGATGAACAGCTCACTGCCCTATATTTCCCTGAATTTATTTCTGTTGCCTTTCTTAAACAAAGAAACAACTACAACTTTAGTTTATTGTCTGTGTTGGTGGTACGGAGCCTTTAGTAGTTTAGGTGCTGCAGTTCCCCATTTTCCCAGTCCATTCCATTTCTCCCTCCATCTTTCCATCTGACCTGTTGGTGACCTCTGTACATACTCACAGCGGGGTCAAAATCTTATGGAGGTGTTAAAGATCTCTATTTTTGGCTGAAGACCCACCGAACTGTAAGCGAGCAGAACAGGCCTCTCCCTGGACTCAAGTCCCCACAGGCAAGGGGTCTTGCCTGCTGAGATTTCCTGGCCAATTGAAGGGAACATGTCTCTTGAACTCAGTGGCACCAAGAGGGAGTTGGTGGCTGTTGATGGAAGTACAGCTTCCACAGTGCCAGGACTGCACAGTGACCCAGGCCACTGGGAGGTATTACTGGGGGTGAAAGGTGGGAGGGAGGTCTCACGCACTGGGGATGCTAGTGCAATGGAGACAGTGGGTTCAGTAGCAAGGACAGAACTTAGCTCTTAGTGCCTCCCCCCACCTTCCTGATGCATTGAGGTCCCTCCATTGTGTACTGAGTGCCTTTGATGGAAGGATCCTGATCCCATGCTGGGCCGAGATAAGTTGTCACCAGTCATGTACATCACATTGTAACTGATCTCCCCCGTGGCAGGGTTAGACCCATTGGGGTGGCCTGATCTCCTTCAGGGGCTAGTAATAATAAGAGTGTTAAGGTTCTTCATTGACTTCAGGGGCAGGAAATTCATCTGTGAGTATACCTGCCTAAAACTTAATTCAGGTTCAAATGCACCCTGGCTAAGTAAAAGCCCACTTAACTCCAAGCCTGCCATCAGAGAGATCTGAAGATTCTATTCTTATCTGGGTCTTTTTGGTTTCTCTTCTGATTGTCTCACTGCCAGCTCCATCTCCCATCGAGGCAAAGAGACAAGGCAGTCGTGCAGTTTGTCAGAGAGAGAGCATTGGCTAATAATGCCACGTTAAGATATGCTTAAATTTCCTATTCTATATTTGTAACGCGGTGCTTAAAATGCACTCCATTTGGCTAATGGAAAATTGAGAGCTTGAAGCTCTTAGTTTCAGTTCGATATTAATCACAGCAGCTGAGATTTGCTGTCTCATCTTGCTGTCAAATGCCAATCCTTGAGGCAGAACTACTGGACTGCAAACACTGTCAGTGTCATGACTAACACATCCAGTGATCTGAGAGCACAGCAAAAAAATGGGGCAACGAAGATGATTCTCACAAAAGGAAATATATAAAATTAGATGTCTACATCATGCTGTCAGTCAGAGATCCGCTTTAGTTCAGGAATCATACATTCGGATGAATCTTCTGTTCTCATGCATGGATTAATAATGAACTCGCTCATTACTAATGTACAATTCATTGCCAGTTCTGACATTTCCCAGCCTATTATGTCTCCATTGGAACATTAGCGACCCTCCCATTCCTAGAAAGATCTCAGCCTTGATGAGAATTTTGCTGTCCATTTGCAATTTGGCAGAAAGGTAGTTTCTCAGTGAGTACAGGAGATTAATTCATGAACAGTGCCCTCGATTCCCATCCCGTATATTTTATATCATCAATCCTTACCATCACAGAGCCTCACTGTATCGAAGGATGCCAATCTATCTATTGGACCGTAATGGCTGTTGGAAAACACTGTCCAATTTAGCCCCACATCCTACATTTTGCCCCTCAATCCTGCACCTTATTCTTTTATTTAAATACATGTCCAGTTCCCTTTTGAATATTCCTATGGGGGTCTAAGTCCACCACCATTGCAGGTAACGTGTCCAGATCCTAACAACCCTCCATAATTACAGAATAATCTATTTTTCCTAATCCAATTAAGCTAATTATTTCTGAATCGGTGACTCCAGGTGACTGATGCACATCTTCAGTTTTCTACTCAAAGGCAGGTACAACCCACTTTTTTTTTAATCATTCATAGGACGTCGGTATCACTGACCAACCCAGTATTTATTGCCCATTCCTAAGCATTCAGAGGACTAATAATCAACCACATTGCTGCAGGTCTGGGTTATATAAAGGCCAGACTGGGTAAGGATGGCAGTTTCCTTCCCTGAAGGGCATTAGTGAACCAGATGGATTTTCTTTTCCCCCAGCAATTAATAATGGTTTTGTGGTCATTATTAAACTTTTAATTCCAGATTGAATCCAAATTCCACCATCTGTCTTAGCAGGATTTGAACCCAGGGCCATTGGATTAATAGTCTAGCATCACCTCCCTGTGCTCCATCCTACAATGGGAGTAGGTCAAAGAGCCAAGTCCTGATCCACCCCGGCCTTCTAGCTAATGGAGCCGAATACCTCCATGAGGAAGCTGCATTGCAGTGACAATGTACACTTTTATACATGGTCACCAGTAACCCATAAACCATTGCCAGTTCTGACATGCTCAGCCTATTATGTCTCCATGCAAATATTCCCAGTGTACCTTGTGCTGAGTTCTGAGATGTGGCAGCAATAAACCTTTTCTGTTGCTGAATTCAGCTGCGTTATGATATGGCCCTCTCAATGTGACATGTGTACAGTCTGTAGTGTCCTGCACCTTGAGGAAGCCAGCAGTGAAGGCAAAGCCTCCTTCCCCAGGCTGCAGCATTGGCCAGTCATGGGGACATGTCATGAAGGTGGGGTCATTTGGCATTAACTGCATCGGTAACTGCCTTGATATATTTGTGCGTTAGAAGTAAGTCAAGCAGGAGGTTGTAAATATTGTGTGATTACTGGTACCTTGTACTTTACACACCCCACCCTCCCCCATAGCCACATTACCCAAACGAAGCACCATTGAATGGAAATTCATGTTCGTGAATGCATAGTGTTCAAGGTGAGGGGAATCAGCTCCGTCCCCTTGCATAGCTGAGGAGATCTTGGAGTGTTTTGTGAATAGCCACCCACAGGTGTCACATTTAAGGTTGCCTGTGATTATTTCAGTTTCCCAGAAATGGCTGTGATCAATCAAGAATGACCAAGAACATCATCACAATGTGACCAGCATTTGTGTATGGCATTGTTGGATATTGCAGGCAATTCACATGCAGGGTATTGTGATTATAGATCATTTCACCCTATGGAGTGAAACAACCTGGTTATTGCAATTGCCCCTTGAAGGGTCACATATCACTCAGAAGATGAGGCTGTGTTTTCAGGCTGTTCAACTCAGTGAGTTACAGGCTCTGCAAACCATACCGTCTCCTCAATCTCTGACACACACACACACACACACACACACACACACACACACACACACCAACAACATCCAGTACTAAACTTGCATGTGCCTCCACACTTCTTTCACTTACACTGCTTGCTGAGCACCAGCCCGACAGCTACGCCATGATAATCATCATATTCCACAAGCCCCCACATCCAACCCAGGGTGGATGAACTCCACTCCCACAGTGACCCAGTCTCCCAATGTACGAACTCCTCTTCCCCCTCCTCCCCGCCCCCACCCCACCTGATCCCTCCAATGCCCCAGAATCGAGTTCCCTAACTTGATGGGCACAGCAGTGATGCCAGTATCCCACCCCCTGACCAACCTGGGCAAATGGCCCCAACTGTTGAGGTGGACCTTTGGCTGGACCCTTGACTGAGCTCTGTGCAGCTCCTTGAACATCTTGCGACAAATCCCAAGGCTATTTCCAGTGGACCTTTAGGTCTGATGGTGGCTCACTGTCAGGATTGGGGTGCCATGGAGCCCCTGACCCTGATAATGAGTGTTGGATTGTGACTAAGCCCCTGATATCAGACATTGCCCTTGACTGACAGCTCTGATTGAAAACTGTCTCCCTTGACTTGACTTCAACCATCTGGTTGAAGCACATGCGGTATGTTTACCATATGGCGCAGTTATGACATTAGTGAAGCCGTGCAGCAACATGTCTACCTCCTTGAATGATCCCAGCTAATAACCATGTCAAGCTGCCTGGCTTTATGCTTACATAGCAAGGCAAAACTAATGGAGAAGCAATTTAATGGTGAAACACAAGAAAATGATGAGGACATGAAGTCAAATACTGTGCTTAAACGGCAAGACAAAACAGCAATTGACTTCTGAGTAAGGGTGCAGGGGGAGGGAAAGGAAGGGAAGGGGAGGGTGCAGGAGGGAAGGAAGGAAAGGGTGCGGGGGAGGGAGAGGGGAGGGGAGGGAAGGGGGAAGGAAAGGGTGCGGGGGGAGGGAAGGGAAGGGTGCAGGGGGGAGGGAAGGGAAGGGTGCAGGGGGCAGGGAAGGGAAGGGTGCGGGGGGTGGGAAGGGAAGGGTGCGGGGGGTGGGAAGGAAAGGGTGTGGGGGGAAGGAAAGGGAAGGGTGCGGGGGGAAGGGAAGGGTGCGGAGGGAAGGGAAGGGTGCGGGGGGAAGGGAAGGGTGCGGAGGGAAGGGAAGGGTGCGGAGGGAAGAGAAGGGTGCAGGGGAAGGGAAGGGTGCGGAGGGAAGGGAAGGGTGCGGGGAAGGGAAGGGTGCGGGGAAGGGGAAGGTGCGGGGGGGAGAGAAGGGAAGGGTGCGAAGGGAAAGGTAGGTGCGGGGGGAGGGAAGGGAAGGGTGTGGGGGGAGGGAAGGGAAAAGTGTGGGGGAAGGGAAGGGTGTGGGGGGAGACAAGGGAAGGGTGTAGGGGGAGGGGAGGGAAGGGTGCGAGGGGGGTAGGGAAGGGAGGAGGGAAGGGAAGGGTGCGGGGGAGGGGAAGGGTGTGGGGGGGAGGGAAGAGAAGGGAAAGGTGCAGGGGGGAGGGAAGGGAAGGGTGCGAGGGGAGGGAAGATGGTGGCAAAAGGAGGGTGAAGGTGTGGACAGTCACTTTCTGGGAGATTTACTTTTCCAGGTGCGAGTGTGCTGCATGAGCAAGTAGTGAGCTGGAGTCTCCAGGTACCCCTTTGAATTCCACGTCAGGAATTGGCACCATCTGGTTTCTCTCTGGCTCAGTGGACAATTGGGAAATGTGTATCAATGATATGATATTAAGTGTTAATAATATATAGCTACATTCCAATGGACCTCTTGCTGCTCTTGGGAGATCCTTCCCTTGCTGCTCAAAACCCGATTGCAAAATCAAGTTTTGTTTCCTCTTTGATGGCAAGAATCTCATTTTTCTAATCTCGCCATATTTTCCCAACCGACCCATCATTGTCCATGTTGTCCATGGGCTGGGATGATACAACCTTCAGTCTTCCTTTTAACTTGCAGTTCCATTAAAATGTAGATTACTAGTTCATCGAGAAAAAATAAGGAGCTAACTTCCTGAGGGAAAGGAGAAACAATTTTATGATGAAGCCAAAGAAAATATTAAAGACATGACATCAAACACGACTATGAAACTAAACAGGGGATAGTAGCTGGTATTTAAAAAAAAAAGAATCCATGTCATTTCAAGTCCTTCAAGTGCTCTTGAAGAGTTGGGTTTTATCCTGAGACCATGGTTATTTGGGAATGTCCTGAACCAATGGCAGCTGTGACTATTGCAGATCTCTTTGAGTCCTCAATATTCAGATACTTCCAGCTTTCATCATCACCATGCACTTTGTTTTCAAGAGGCTATAGGAATGTGAGGATAGAGTGCCTTCTGTAAGTCCAGCTACAAATCCATCTCCTCTACTCTGTCCAATACAATAGTCGGCTTGTGTTTTCCAATGTATTAGTTCCTTGTCTTCAAGCTGGATTATCAAAGGCGATTTTTTAAAAAACCTCCAACATGCAAGCTTCTTGTAAAGGTGTAAATTTAGCAGGAAATAAAAGATTTCTTCACATCTGACTGGCTTCAGTCTCTTTTGATTAAAAATATGAATTGCTTTTCTGACTGCTTCTTGTTTATTGATGGCTTCTTGAAGCTTGACTCAAACTGTGGCCAAATGATCGCTGCGGCCATTTTTACATCAGTACTTTTCCTTTTTTTTTCAACCATTTTAGTTCATGAGGGTCCTCGGTATTAAAATCAGAAATCCATTCAAAAATCAATAGCACATATGTAATCACCATCACTCTGTACACAAATAGCGCATATAAATTAAAAATATATTTGTCTTTTGAGGTAAAACATTTCTCTTTTGTCAACATGTCTATTTGTCAACCACCTGATGAAGGAGCAGCGCTCCGAAAGCTAGTGCTTCCAAATAAACTTTTTAGATTAGATTATTTACAGTGTGGAAACAGGCCCGTCGGCCCAACAAGTCCACACCGACCCGCTGAAGCGCAACCCACGCATACCCCTACATTTACCCCTTACCTAACACTACGGGCAATTTAGCATGGCCAATTCACCTGACCCGCACATCTTTGGACTGTGGGAGGAAACCGGAGCACCCGGAGGAAATCCACGCAGACACAGGGAGAATGTGCAAACTCCACACAGTCTGTCGCCTGAGTCAGGAATTGAACCCGGGTCTCAGGCGCTGTGAGGCAGCAGTGCTAACCACTGTGCCACCGTACCACCAATTTGTTGGACTATAACCTGGTTTTGTGTGATTTTTAACTTTGTACACCCCAGTCGAACACCAGCACCTCCAAATCATGTCTATTCTCAGCTTAGTAGGTAGTTGGGCAAATAGTATAATAGATGCATGAGAGTGACTGCATTTCATTTTTTCATCTCACATTGGCAGACTACTTTACCCCTTAAAGTGGGTAGCAGAGTCGTCAAAATTGTTTGGCAAACTTACAGATGCCCTAGGTTAGTTTCATCTTCATTGCATCAAGCATAATGATAAGATACCCATATGAAATGAAGAAGCTTAATCCTTTTGTTGAGACACAATTCACATGCCTTGTGTACTCTGTTAATAGTAATCGAGTCACAGAGATGTACAGCATGAAAACAGACCCTTGGGTCCAACTCGTCCAGGCTGACCAGATTCCTGAAATTAATGTGGTCCCATTTGCCAGCATTTGGCCCAAATCTTTCTAAACCCTTTTTATTCAGGGTGACATGGTGGCTCACAGTGTCAGGGACCTGGGTTCAATTCTAGCCTCAGGTGGTTGTCTGTGTGGAGTTTGCACACTCTCCCCGTGTCTGCATGGGTTCTTCTGGGTGCTCTGGTTTCCTCCCACAGTCAAAAGATGTGCAGGTTAGGTGAATTAGTCAGGGGTAAAATGCTGGGAAATGGGTTTGGGTGGGTTACTGTTTGAAGGGTCGGTGTGGACTTGTTTGGTCAAATGGCCTGTTTCCAGGCTGTAGGGAATCTAATCTATTCGTGTACTCATCCAGACGCCTTTTAAATGTTATAATTGTACCAGCCTCCATCACGTCCTTGTTCCATACACACACCACCCTCTGCGTGAAAATGTTGTCCCATAGGTCCATTTTAAATCTTTCCCCTCTCACCCTAAACCTCTGCCATCTAGTTCTGGACCCCCTACCCTGGGGAAAAGACCTTGGCTATTTTTCCTATATTGGCATCATAAACTGTACTGTAGGGCATGCGAAAACAAGAGGATAAGATAATTCGATCCCAAGCTGGTTAGTATGAGATTATTACTGTTCACTGAATTATAGAATCACACAGTGTAGAAGAGGTCCTTCAGTCTAGTGAATCTGCACTGGTGGTTCATGTGAATATGGTTATTTACAGAATGCAGTATTACAACACGTCCTATCTGCTATCCCAATGTCCCTGCATTCCCCTGTTTCACTCATCTGGAAAAAATGAAGCCAATTAAGAACCAATTCTTAGAGGCACTATAACAACCACCAAATTCCAAATGAAACTTAACAACATGTTGTTTTAGGAGAAATGGCGTGTCCTAGCACCTGTGGTGCCCACTCATCATGGAAGGTCATAGTGTGCCAGAAGTTGACTGGCCAAGCTTATGAGCTTGATGTGCTGTTACTGTGCCACAAGCTCCATACAGTCTTTGTGAAGCATAGGACATTGTAAAGAGTGTGGTGCTGGAAAAGCACAGCAAGTTAGGCAGCATCCAAGGATCAGGAGAATCGACGTTCGGGCATCAGCTCTTCATCAGGAATGAGGCTTGTGGGCCAAGAAGGCTGAGAAATAAATAGGAGGGGGTGGGGTTAAAGGGGAAGGTAGCTGGGAAAGTGATAGGGAGTGACGGACAGATCCGGAGGCGGTGCCAAGTTGGAGGCTTGGGACTGGGATAATGTGGGCGGAAGGGAAAATGAGGAAGCTGTTGAAATCCACATTCATTCTGTCTTGGGACCCTGCCACCACACAGTTATCCCAGTCACAAACCTCCAACTTGGCATCACCCTCTGAACCTGTCCATCACTCCCCCCACCCCCCCCCTTCCCAACCTATCTCCTCCTCACTCACCTTCATCCACATCACTTTCCCAGTTACCTGCCCCCAAAGCCTATCCCCTCCTATTTATCTCTCACCCCAACCCACAAGCCTCGTTCCTGAAGGAGGGTTTATGCCTGAAACGTTCATTCTCCTGATCCTCGGATGCTGCCTGACCTGCTGTGCTTTTCCAGCACCATACTCTCGACTCTGAGCTCCAGCAGCTGCAGTCCTCACTTTCTCCACAGGACATTGTCAATACGCTCTGCCGAAAGGCATGTCTTTCGCTCAATGCCTGTTAATTCTTCAGAATGTCCAATTTTCGTGGGAGCTTGGCCATTTCCTTCCACTGTCAGACAGCAGCTCAATGAGGCAGGGCCCAAGGCTACCTCAGCTGGAATGAGAATGAAACATCTGCTGTCAGCATTATTCTGAACTACCTGCTAGCCACACAGCCAACCGAGGTGACCAAAGCTGCCCCATCTTGCCTTTGTATTGGTTTGATCCAAAGGCAACTCTGACCCATAACACCACACGTAGGGCAAAGGAGCTGGGATCAAATCCCAACCAGAAAAGAGATCAAACCTCATGTCACTGGCAACATGATCACAGCAGGGTGGCTCAGTATTTGGCATTGCTGCCTCACAGTGCCAGGAATCCAGGTTCAATTCTAGCCTTGGGTGACTATATGCTTGGAGTCTGCATGTTCTCTTTGTGTCTGTGTGGTGTCTCTGCTGGGAGCTCTGGTTTCCTCCCACAGTACAAAGATGTGCAGGTTAAGTGGATTGGCCACAGTAGTTTTGTCCAGGGATGTGTAGGCTGGGTCTGGGTGAGATGATTTTCGGAGAATTAATGCAGACTTGTGTGGCCTCTTACTGCACTGTAAGGATTGTCTGGCACTAAGTTTCTATGTGAAACATAAACAGAATTACAGAGTTGTTATGGTGTGGAAGGAGTCCATTTTGACCATTGTCTCTGCACGTGTTCTGTTACCTAGTGCCAGTGTCCTCTTTTCCCCATATCCTTGCATATCAGCAAGAAAAAGCAAGAGACTCAGGATATTATCACTAGATTACTAATGTAGAGACCCAAGTAATGTTTTGGGTACCCACATTCAAATTCTGCCACGGCAGATGGTGGAGTTTGAATTCAATAAAAATCTGGAATTAAGTGTCTCATGATGACCATGAATCTATTGTCAAGAAAAAAAACATCTGGTTCGCCAATGCCCTCCAGGGAAGGAAATCTACCAATGTCACCTGGCCTAGCCTACAAATGACTGCAGACTCACAGCAATGTCATTGACTTTTAACTGTCGGCTGGGCAATAAATGCTGGTGTAGCCAATAACACTGATATCCTGTGAGTTTACAAGAAATATTCCTATTTCTGTCCAAAAGATTATTGAAAATCTTCTTGAATACCTCAGTTGAAATTGTTGCATGTAGTATGTAATTTAGAAATATAGTTATTGAGGGTGAGGCTCCATTTTCATTATAATACACAGGGACCAGTCATCTCTCCTGCCCTTCCCACCTATCTTTGACTTAAGTTGGAAGAATTTACAAACTGAAACTGTTTTTATAGAGTCCCTACAGTGTGGAAACAGTTCATTTATCCCACACTGACCCTCCAAAGAGTAACCCATCCATACTCATTCCCCTACACTATTACTTTACATTTCCCCTGACTAATGCACCTAACCTACACATCCCCAAACACTATGGGCAGTTTAGCGTGGCCAGTCCACCTAATCTGCACATCTGGAGGAAACCAGAGCACCCAGAGGAAACCTACGCAGACACAGGGAGAATGTACAGACTCCACACGGACAGTCACCCGAGGCTGGACTCGAACCCGGATTTTGATGGCATTATGAATGCACGTTTCTTGAGCTTTGAGTCCTGGATTGTTACTTGGAGCCAAAGCCATTGGATCTGAGATGGCCATGCTACCATTGCGCCATATGATAACTGTCTCTCCTTATTCTATTTGGATAAATCAAATTAAAGAAGGAACCCAAATTGACCAAACTAAACAGATGGCAACTACTTAAAGGATCCCTGTAACTAAGGACCAATCTCACTTTGTAAGTGTTGTAAGTGATCCAGCTGCCCCAAGCACTCTCCCAATGCCTGGCAGAGCTGTGTGAACAGGCTATAAACATGATCTCCAAAAGGAGAGAGAGTGCACTGCCCTCGTGAAATTTGAGGGCCTTTATTGCTGCAACAAAACCGAATTTTACCAGGGAAAAGATGTGCTCACTTCTATAAGGAAAAGAACAGCACTGTGATTCCTGGTGGTAAACCGAACAAGAATCATATTGCTTGAGGTAAAGAGACTCGTACTCATGGAAACAGTGGCACGGTGTGTATAAACACCAGCAGTAACCTGCCTGCTAAGCTTTCGTGAGTTGCTGTACCCATGCAAAAAAAATTGGCAGTGGTGAAATGATTGTAAGAACAAATAATGCCCATTCTTATGTGCAATATGATTGTCACAGTGGGCAATGCTTCAAGTTGTGAAGGGGAAATTGAAGGGAGATACCAAGAGGATGGTGTCCCTTTACACTGTGGTTGGCTAATGGCTTAAAGCATCAGAACTGTGAGTGAAGCTACTTCAGTCATGAGCCCAGGTTACGCACTTGGACAGGAAGCACTGAACAAAGAACAATACAGATCAGGAACAGGCCCTTCAGCCCATCAGGCTTGTGCCAACACATAATGCCTTTCTAAACTAAAACCCTTTACATTGGGCTGAGTAAACTGGAGTCAAGCACATCCTTCCAAACTGAATTTTTGGCCAAAGTTGTTTTGAAGAAATTTAAGCGTTACCAATGCCAAGGCAATAGAGTGAGGTACTAATAAAGGAAAACAGAAGCCGACCTTTCAAAAGCTTAATGTCACTGAGCACTTTCTAGATCATAAAGTATGTCTGAAAGGTCGTCAGTGTTGCTCTGGAGGGAATAAGAGGCAAAAGTGAGGACTGCAGATGCTGGAGATCAGAGTCTAGATTAGAGTGGTGCTGGAAAAGCACAGCAGGTCAGGCAGCATCCGAGGAGCAGGAAAATCGATAGTTTGGGCAAAAGCCCTTCATCAGGAATGAACATGAGTCAAATTGAGCACAGCAAGTTACCACAAACAATAACATTACTTGTGTTTTACTGATGGTGACTGAGAGATAAATCAAAACTTCAAGTGACTTTTGGTGTGAATGTCACTCATAAGGAGGGGGACTCAGATCAGACTCAAAACATAAACATTCCGTAGATGCTGCCAGACCTGCTGAGTTTCTCCAGCACTTATTTCAGATTTTCTGCATCTGCAGTATTTTGAGTTTAGTTGAGGGATAGATATTGGCTACACTCAAGGGTAGAACCCCTCAGTTGTTCTTTGAAAAGGTTTTTGTTTCATTTGTTCTTGGGCTGTGGGCATTGTTGGCAGGGTCAGAATGAATTGTCAATTCTTTGTAGTTCTCTCAGAGCCAAGCCTCAAAATACAGCATCTCCAAAAACCCTGCCCTCCCTCAGTATTACGCTAGAGTGCTGGTCTAAATTTTGTGCAGGAAGAGGGGGTAGGTAGGGGGGTGACGATATGAACCCACAACATTCTGACTCAGAAATAAAAAGGCTGCACACTGCTATTTACAAATGTACCCACCACATAATAGCTATCCTACTCCACATGAATAATGGGCTTGACCCTCAACCTCAGGAAAAATATCACCCATTTCACCAGTCTGACTCTTCTCGTTCCCAAAGTACGCCCTCTGGAGTGATATTGAAATGTAATGACCAAAGAATGGCAGTGTTGTGTTATGGATGCTTTTTTTTGGTTTTTGTTTTCTCTTTGCCATCCCTTTTCTTTTTCAATTTTGTGGACAATTCTTGTGTTTGCACAGATTCTGTCTCTTCATTCTGTGGAGCCATTGCTGCCACAAAAATGCACTTGTGCTTTTGTTGGGATGAAAAGGTGTCTTCAGTTTTTTTTGTTCAATCGTAGATTCAGCACTTTTCTGCAATTTCCTTCAAATGTATCCAAAAAGCCATGTACCCAAAGAAAGCTAATTGGTAAAAACTTTGGATTATGGCTTATTTATTGTCTATTAAAATTCCATATTAATTTTGTGTTGTGGATGCATAGTGACTTGTCTCCAGTATGAGATTGGCCAGTTCTTGTCACACAGGATAGTATAACTCTTCTCTCGTCTGAGTTCAGATAAGCATCCTAGAGATGGAGGAATGAAATGCTAGCACCCCAACCCGTCCAGCAAATACCTCACTCTTGTCACACATGTCTGACTTTGTCTCCTAGGATACAAGACGCTGTTAAAATGCCTATCTGGAAAGTTCTGCAGTCGAGAGCTAATTGGGATCATGGGTCCTTCAGGCGCCGGAAAGTCAACCTTCATGAACATTCTGGCAGGATACAGGTTAGTCACAAAAGTAATAGATTTTTGTTACAATTGATTCTTGCAGATAATTTCTTTGAACTGAGGGAAGGCAGCAAAATGTATCACTGTCATGTAGATCATAAATGATCCCATTTCTAACAGTCATAGAATTCATGTTGTTCAAGTCCAAACCATGTGATTTCAAACTTCACTGACAATATAGCTAAACCTATATCAATGAAGTGGAGGAAGGTTATGTCCTACTAACTCCGACTCTCTTAGCTTATATCGCATCCCAGAGATGAGATAAATACAGAAACCAGAGGCTGGAGAAGATCATTTAGCCCTTTGAGCCTGCTCTGACATTCAGTATCTTAAAAATGTGTTGCTGGAAAAGCGCAGCAGGTCAGGCAGCATCAAAGGAATAGGAGAATCGACGTTTCGGGCATAAGCCCTTCTTCAGGAATGACATTCAGTATGATTATTGTTAATCCTCTACCTCCATGTCATATTCCTGCTTTCTCCACAAATTTCTTAATGCCTTTAAAATCCTAGGTAGATCCAAGATAAAATTATCAAATTAGGGTGGCATGGAGTCTCAGTGGTAGCTCTGATGCCTCACAGCTCCAAGGCCCTGGGTTCAATTCCAACCACAGGTGACCATCTGTGATGGAGTTTACACTTTCCTCCCCCCTCTGCATGGATTTCTGCCTGGAGTTCTGGTTCCCTTCCACAGTCTAAGGTTAGATAGATTAGCCATGCTAAATTGTCCTGTAATGTCCAGGGTTGTGCAGGCTGGGTGGATTAGCCATGGGGAAATAACCCATGTGGGGTTGGGTGGGTCTGGGTGGGATGGTCCTCTTCAGAGGGGCAGTGCAGACTGAATGGACTGAATGGCCTCTTTCTACACTGTAGGGATTTTATGATTCTTAAGATGTCTTAACTTGGGGACAGCAGTCATGTTGGGAGACCCTCCTTGGTTCCCTAAGGCTTAATTCCTGTTCTATAAAAAAAAGATGTTAGGCTGACAAGTCCTCGCTGCCCCATGTTACCTCCTTACTATTTCACGCCCAGTGCCACTTCATGCCACCTCATATTCCCATGCAACCTCTATGCCCCTTATACCACCTTTGCAGCCATTCATCCTGAATCCATTAGGTGCAGGACTCAGAAACCATGTGAAGATGAAAAAATGGCTTCTAGCAATCTAAGAGAGCTCTGACCATACATACTTGAAACAATGAAAATCTTTTGTAATCTATTCAGAGTTCAAACTTACCCCATCATCAGTTATAAAAACAAATGAACTTATATTCAGTAACTATATGTGAAATAACTCCATGGAGGACAGTATCCCTTCACCAAGTCACTCTTTATTTGCATCTGCACAGTACAGGGGCTCTGACCAGCCAGCTCAGAGCCAGTCTCTGGAATGAGGAGACGCTCTGAGTCTCCTGTTTATCCTATTTTTCTCATCAACCTGGTCAGAGATGTAATTACACACCTCTGGAGCAGGTGGGACTTGAACCTTAGGTTCAGAGGTACCTCGGAATCACAAGAGGGCCCTGGACTCCTGTTTATATCTGTCAGCCAGGGGTCTATGATTGGCCCAGGTTCACAATCAATGATCTCATAGTCAATGAGATCCACCTGGCCCACCTCATTCCAATTATTACAGTATGAAAGGCAACTAATCCATTCAATAGAGTCCATTGTGTCAATCAAAATTTGAACATAGCCATTTTGCTGAGAAGTATTTTAGAGCTCGTTCAATCATTCATAATGGACTCAGCTATAAACGCAAATCTTGGCAAATGTCTGTTATCGAAATCATAGCAATAAATGGTAATTCATTTTTCCAAGGCTAAACTGGATGGCCTCTCCATTATTGAACTCCCATGGTGCGTGCCTTTTATTTTTACTGTCACTGCCAGATAAAGGCTTTTTTTCATGTTTAAAGAGCTGGAGATTTAAATAACTTCATAGATTTCATCCACTTTTCATGAGCATTTGCATTTCTCCATCTATTTTGACTTTGGGTCGAGGGGCAGTAAAAAAAATAAAGTCTGTTTGAAATGACCTGTGTGATCCATGCCCAACCCCAGCCCTGTCCTGAAATTCCAGAAATGAGGACTGGAATTCTGCAGCTGGGTCCCCCCTGCTATTACTAGAGCTCCCCGCCCCCCGGAGGTGGTCTGACACTGCAACCATTCAGCCTCCAATCTAGCAACCAAAAGGGCAAGTTAGTCACTAATAAATCCAGACAGAAATTCAGAAAAAAAACATTTCTTTTTACAGAGGGAATGGTTAGAATGCGAATCCCACTATCATAGAAAGTAGTCGAGGAGAATAGTGTGAATTTTTGAAAGAAAAATATACAACAAACATAAGAAAGAGATAGTGGTAGGTCTACAATGGAAGGAGACTGGGGAGGGAAGTAAAGTCTAACATGGCCCTACTGGGCTGAATGGCCTTTTTACTGTTCGAAAATTTTAATGAGAATTACCAGTTTAAAAAAAATTCCTTCCTTTTCCTTGTAGGAAAACTGGAATGAAAGGCCAAATACTGGTGAATGGACAACCTCGGGACCTGCGAACTTTCAGGAAGATGTCCTGTTACATCATGCAAGATGACATGCTCCTTCCACACCTGACTGTATTGGAAGCCATGATGGTATGTGTTCAGCCAAGACATGCCATTTCCCTTCTGACCTGCAGCAAAAGCAACTTGGCGTTTATGTAGCATTCCTAGTGTACCAGAGCGCTCGACAGAAACAAAGCGAATAAAAGAATTGACGCTGGGCCAAGGGAAGAAAACAACTGGATGGGTGACCGAAAGCTGTGATGAATTTGTAGGTTTGAAGGAACTCCGTAAAAGGGAGAGAGTTGTAGAGGTTTAGAGAGGGAATTCCAGAGCTTTGGACTGAGATTGCTGAAGGCCCGGCCACTGATAGTGATATGAATGAATGCGACAAGAAGCTAGGGCTATAATTCAGAGCTCAGGGAAGGTAGTGAGTCTGCAGAAATGTACAGGGATAGTGAGGCATGCCTCAGCAAGGGATTTGAACCACAGGATGAGCATTTTAAATTTGGTATGTTGGCAGAGGAGCAATCTCTAATTGGAGAGAGGACCTACACCAACGGGAATTATTAATTAGTGGGAACAATCAATGCTGGGAGGTCCATTTTTATCTTCAGTATCAGTGGGAAACTGGTGATAGCAGGCTCTCTGCTATGTTCCTCACAAAGGAGTGTAATGGGTAACCTGTCATATCGGCAGCAATCATGTTGATCTTTCTTGCGTGCTTGTACATAAATTGGAATGGTTATGTGCTGTAGAAATACACCCAAATTTGAGCAATTTGTTTCGCCCAGATACTTGAAGCCAACACAATGACTTGTATGGTACCTGCCTGGATGGGATTTGATCTCAAACCTTTGCGTTTGAAAAGAAAGCATCCATCCCATTTTGTTGAACAACCTCTCTGTGGTTTGTGGTTGCAATGTTAGGTTTTGAGGAAATGTTGAAGCCATTGTGACACTGACTGCATCATTGTGCACTCCTTGGTTGGCTGCTCTGGGAAATGGTTCACTGGGTAACATTTAAAACTATGGCTGGCTGATGGCTTTTGATGCCCTTCATGAGCAGGGACTTCTTTTTTATTAGATTAGATTACTTACAGTGTGGAAACAGGCCCTTCGGCCCAACAAGTCCACACCGACCCGCCGAAGCGCAACCCACCCATACCCCTACATTTACCCCTTACCTAACACTATGGGCAATTTAGCATGGCCAATTCACCTGACGTGCACATCTTTGGACTGTGGGAGGAAACCAGAGCACCCAGAGGAAACCCAAGCACCCAGAGGAAACCCACGCAGACATGGGGAGAATGTGCAAACTCCACACAGTCTGTTGCCTGAGGCGGGAATTGAACCCAGGTCTCTGGCGCTGTGAGGCAGCAGTGCTAACCACTGTGCCACCGTGCCGCCCACATGTTCTGGTTTCACACGTGGAACTTGGCCATTGCTGCTTGGGCCAGTATTTATTGCCCTAGTTGTCCTGGAGAAGGTAGTGGTGAGCTGCCTTCTTGAACCACTGCAGTCTGTTTGGGTGTAGGTGGATCCACAATGCCCTAAGGGAAATAATTTGGTCCAATCACAGTGAAGGAATGGTGATACGGTTTCCAAATCAAGATGGTGAATGCCTTGGAGAGGAACTTGCAGGGCGTGGTGTTCCCATGTGTCAGGTGGAAGTGTACGTGGGTTCGGAAGATGCTGTCTGTGGAGCCTTGGTAAATTTCTGCAGTGCCTATTATAGGTGGTACACACTGCTGCTGTAGACTGTGTTGGCAGAGGGAGTGGATGTCTGTGAAAATGTTTGTGAAAGAGATCAGCGTGTGAGTATTCAGCCTACCGTGTTTGCATACCCACCTGCTGGTTTTGTTTCCTCACACTGTTGTTTGCCAGTTTCACAGGAATAATTAGTTTTGAAGGTGAACCAGAACAAGCAGTGGCGTGTTGAAATGAAACCCCTGCTTTTACAAATTTTTCAAAGATTAAAAGGGAAAGAATGCATAGTCTGAGCAGGACACAAAGGGACTCAAGTAAAACCTCCAGCAAGGAGCTGCTGGGTGGGAAAAAAAATACAAAGCCGGTTGAAACCTGAGCACCAGATCCTCTTGCACTCCTGATCGGACGTCAAGCGCTTAAAGTTGAATAGTTCACAAGCAACAGGGATGCATCATGATTCATGTTCAGTTGCACAAGGTCAGCCAAATGTCCTACATGTAAGCTGCATCTTTGCACGTGTGTCAACTTGCTCTGTTGACCTGCCTCCTTTCTGAGGCTAAAAATGATGGGCTTTGGTGTGTACTCTCAGCTCACACTGGTTCCATTTTGAAGTTGGTGCCATAATCTCAGAACCCAGGAGTGTGGCACTGGTAAAGCACAGCCAGCCAGGCAGCATCCCAGGAGCAATAGGGTCAATGTTTCAGGCATAAGGCCTTCATCAGGAATGAGGTGGGCAGGGGCAGGGGTGGTGGTGGAAGGGGGCTGAGAGATAAATAGAGTGGGGCCGGGGGGGAAGGTAACTGGGAAAGTGATAGGTGGATGAAGGTGGAGGGTGACGGTGATAGGTCGGTAGGGAGGGTGGAGTGGATAGGTGGGAAGGAAGATCGACAGGTAGGACAGTTCAAGAGGGTAGTGCCAAGTTGGGTGGTTGGATTTGGGATGAGGGGGGGGAGAGGAGATGAGGAAACTGGTGAAGTTGATGTTGATGCTGTGTGGTTGGAGGGTCCTAAGGTGGAAGATGGAGTGCCTCTTATTTATCTCTCAGTCCCCTTCCCATCACCACACACCCCCAACACACACACACACACACACACACACACACCCGTATCTGCAGTTTTCACTTTCTCTCAGAGACTGGGTTGAGTCTGCTCGCTCCGGGGGAGGCTGAAGGATGTATCTCGCTGCATGGACTCTCCATCTTGGTCAACATTCCTCCCTCAACCAACTCCAAAAAATAGCAATTATCTGTTGCTGCTGATCTCTGGTCATACTGTGTTTGGCTGTAATGTAACTAGTTTTTCTTCATTTCTCTATTCTGTAACCAAGGATTGTACCCAGGTACCTTTGTACCTAACAGGGTTCTGTCAGTGGCAATTTATAATCTTTTCACTTCATTATACAAAACAATAAAGCTGGTTCAGTTTAATTCAAGGTGACCCCTTACTTTTGACCTCCTAATTCTGGGTCTAACACACTTCACTCAAGGCATCCCTCACTCTTCTAACTGCCAATGAAGCCCGCTCAGCCTGGCCAAATTTCCTCATCGGAAAACCCACTCATTCCGGGTGTTAGTCTAGTAAATAAAAACTAAAAGAACTCTGGATGCTGTGAATCAGAAACAAAATCAGAAGTTGCTGGAGAAGCTCAGCAGGTTTAGCAGCATCTATGGAGAGAAGTCAAAGTTAACGTTTCGGGTCTGGTGACCCTTTAACCCTGATTTCTCTTCACAGATGCTGCCAGACCTGCTGAGCTTTTCCAGCAATTTCTGTTTCTGTAACAGTCTAATAAACCTCCTCCACACACCGTCCTTAAACAGGGAGGTCAAAACAGCACAAGGTTTTCAAGATGTGGCCTTACCCATTGTGTAACACTTCGCCCTGTGTAACGGAAATTTTACTTCTATGTTTAATTCCTCACCTAATGAAGGACAGCAAACCCATTAGCCTTCTTCATTAAATCTTTTCAATCCATCTTTTCCATCCCATGCACACTATTACATCTCAACTATTACTGTGCTGGATTCCAGAACTTTCTCAGCTAAAGGAAATCAATTGACATTATCAGAAGCTTTGGAAATGCCAGCATAAGAAAACCCAAGTGTTCTGATGTGAGAGAACATAGATTATTGATGAAAGAAACAAAGGTAGAAGTGATTGACCATTGAATAATGGCATTTGATGAAGCTGCAATTGAATTAAAGGAGTTCTGGTTACTTCTTAAAACAGCAGAGAGAAAAAAAAATCACTGCCTGTACCTCATGTGGTGCCTGTTCTGAAATGGCTATAGTTGAGATGATTTTCCTAATGTGCGCTGCCATACGTAGCAGCAGAGGGTTTTAAATATCAGTGCTTTTGTTTAATTCCGATTTAAAGAACAAAGCCAGTAATCTGATCAGAAACATAGGAACTCAGAGTGGGAGTAGGCCATTCAGCCCTTCGAGCCTGTTCCACCATTCAATATCATCATGGATGACCATCCAAATCAGTACCCAGTTCCTGCTTTCTCTCCATACCCTTTGTTCCCTTTAGACCTAGCTACTAAGGTGGCATGACGTCTCAGTGGTTAGCACTGCTGCCTCACAGCGCCAGGGACCCAAGTTTTATTCCGACCTTGTTCCAACTCTGTGGAGTTTGCACATTCTCCCTGTGTCTGTGTGGGTTACCTCAGGTGCTCTGGTTTCCTCCCATGGTCCAAAGATGTGCAGGTTAGGTGGATTGGCCATGGGAAACGCAGTGATGTGATGGGTCTGGGTGGGATGCTTTTCAGAGGGTCAGTGCAGACATGATGAGCTAAATGTCCTCTACATGCACTGTAGGGATTGTATGAACTATATCTAGCTCTCCCTTAAAAAAAATTCTATGTTTTGGCCTGTATTGTGATCTGTGGCTGAAATTCTACAGGTTTAGTTTTCTCCAAGTATCTTATCGAATTGCTTCATCTGCCTCCTTTAGTAGTGTGTCCCACATTCTAACCACAGGTCACAAACATTCTCCTGCTAGAATCATTAGTAAATATTTTAGACTTATGCTTGTTTAATCTTATCTATCTATTGTTTCAGTCCATTTATGGTTTATCCCTTTGCCTTATTTATCTTTTGTTCTTCTTCTGGGATGTGAGTGTCACTGGCAAGGCCATTGTTTGTCAACCTTCCAGAATTGCCCTTGCGCTAAGAGGCTTTGCAAAGAGATTTCAGAAAATAAAAAATGCTGGAGATCACAGCGGGTCATGCGGCATCCGTGGAGAGAGAGCAAGCTCATGTTCTGAATCTAGATGACTCTTCTTCAGGGCTGAAATGGAGTGTGCAGGGGGGCAGCATTGGTACAATAGTATCAGGGATGTGGGGGGTGGAGTGGTGGGGGGGGGGGGGGGGGGAGTGTTGAAGGAGAGAAGGTGTTGATAGTTCCGATTAAGTGACCACAATGTGTAAATGGTAGAACAATGGTGTGTCTAACTGCCAGAATGGAAAGAGACAGCAGAACTGCAGATGCTGGAATCCAAGGTAGACAGGCAGGAGGCTGGAAGAACACAGCAAGCCAGGCAGCACCAGGAGGTGGAGAAATCAGCGTTTTGGGTTTAACCTTTCTTCAGGACTGAACAGACAGTCCCACTGAGGTGGGGTGGGGTGTGGCGCGGGATGGTGGAGAGGACACGTTGACAAAGAATGTATCAAGGAAGGCTGAAACAAAGGGAAGAAATGGGAGTTGGTCCCATTGAAGGTATTGAACTCAATATTAAGTCCAGAAGGCTGTAAGGTGCCTGGTCTGAAGGTGAGATGTTGTTTCTCCAGTTTGCGCTGTGACTCACTGGAACACTGCAGTATGCCGAGGACAGACATGTGGGTGTGCGAGCAGGATGCTGTGTTAAAATGACCGGCTACGGGAAAGTCAGGGTCATGCTCGCACACGGACCAGGGATGTTGCGCAGAGAGGTCACCCAGGCTGCATGTGGTTTCTCTAGTGTGGAGTAGATGCCATCTGCAAATTCCACCTTCTGCTGTTGGAGGGGTTTGGACCTGTTTTTCAGAGTATTGATTGGCCGCTCTGGATTCCATTAACCCCATGTGACCATCTTCCCCTCATTAAGAACCTAGCTCCTCATACAAATGGCATTATCAAGAGCTGACACTTTCTCTGAAGCTGTCCTCAGTTACAGTTCAGCTCTGGTAACTCCAGTGTCTAAACCTCCAGAGACTGGACCAGTGAGGACAGAATTCAGTGCAAATGATCACCAGATAACTCACCTGGAAGTGAAATCACCCTTGACAACAAATGGACATGTTCCTCAATGGATGTGAATTTGCTCACTGAGCTGGAAGGTTTGTTTTCAGACGTTTTGTCACCATGGCAAGGTAATATCATCACTGAGAGTCTCTGGTGAAGTGCTGGTGGTGTGTCCCACCTCTCTATTTATAGGTCTTGGTTTCTTAAGGTGGGTGATGTCATTTCCAGTGTTTTTTCAAGGGAAGGTGGATGGGATCTAAATCGATGTGTTTATTGATAGAGTTCTGGTTAGAATGCCAGGCTTCTAAGAATTCTCATGCATGTCTTTGTTTAATATTCCTCAATGTTGTCTTCTTCTGAGTGAATGACCTGCTTACAAAATCTGTGGAATTGATTCAATTCTTCACTTTCTGGAAATTGCAATTTGTTGATTGGGACAATAGTTGCTGAAACCAGACGAGTTCTGAACAAACAGTTTCAAACAACAAAGTCAGTTCCCCAAGCGTTGTATAGTAGTTCCCTTTCTCCGAGAATCAGACAGAATGGAAGACCGTGAGAAATAGGAACAGGGATGGGACAATCAGTCCCTTGAGCCAGCTCCAATATTCAGTGTGACTAGGGATGATCCGACTTTCCTCACATCTACTTCCCTGACGTGTCCCAAGGAATCCCTTGATTCCCCAACTGATTAAGGATCTATCTTGGCCTTCAGTATACTCGAGGACTCTGCCCCCACAGCTCTCTGTGGCAAAGAGCTCCAAACACTCACAAACTTAATAGTAGAGGATTTCAACTTTCTCAATATTAACTGGAATAGACAAGGCAAACACCCAGGGCTTGCCTGGGATTGTGAACCCACTACCTCTCACATACCAATGTGCGACAAGCCCCTAAGCAAGGATTCAACCCTGAGACCAAAAGCCACTATGAGGCCCTTTGACCCATCAAGTCTGTACTGCAAAAGCTACACTATATCTACACTAGTCCCACTTACCAGCCTTGGCTGTTATGACATTTCAAGTGCTCATCCATGTACTTCTGAAAAGTTGTCAGGTTACTCACTTCAACTACTCTCCTATGCAATGTGTCCCCTCCTGTCTTCCACCTAAATTATACCTCCTTGTTATTGACCCTTCGATTCCGGGGAAAAGTTACTTTCTATCTATCCTGCCCTGTCCCTCATAATCTTATACACATCTATTAGCTACCATCCCACCACCCCGCCCAGCCTTCTCTGCTTCAAATAAAACAACCTGTTTGTGGAAGGATGTTGTGAAACTTGAAAGGGTTCAGAAAAGATTTATAAGGATGTTACCAGGGTTGGAGGGTTTGAGCTATAGGGAGAGGCTGAACAGGCTGGGGCTGTTTTCCCTGGAGTGTCAGAAACTGAGAAATAACCTTATAAAGGTTTATAAAATTATAAGGGGCATGGATACAGTGAATAGCCAAGGTCGTTTCCCCAGGGTAGGGGAGTCCAAAGCTAGAGGGTATAGGTTTAAGATGAGAGGCAAAAGTTTTAAAAGGAACCTAAGGAGTATTTCTTTTACGCAGAGGGTGGTACGTGTATGTAATGAGCTGTCAAAGGAAGTGGTGGAGGTTGGTACAATTGCAATATTTAAAAGGCGTCTGAAGTATTGCGTACAGTTCTGGTCACTGCATTTTAGGAAGGATGTGGAAGCTTTGGAAAGGGTACAGAAGAGACTTACTAGGATATTGCCTGGCATGGAGGGAAGGTCTTATGAGGAAAGGCTGAGGGACCTGAGGCTGTTTTTGTTAGAGAGAAGAAGGTTGAGATGTGACTTAATAGAGGCATACAAGATAATCAGAATTTGGAGATGCCGGTGTTGGACTGGGGTGTACAAAGTTAAAAATCACACAACACCAGGTTATAGTCCAACAGGTTTAATTGGAAGCACACTAGCTTTCAGAGCAACGAAATTTGCAGTGTCAAATTTTTGCTATAAATTCTGTGTTACAATCGAGCCCTCCGCTATCACCTGATGAAGGAGCGTCGCTCTGAAAGCTAGTGTGCATCCAATTAAATCTGTTGGACTATAACCTGGTGTTGTAAGATAAGCAGAGGGTTAGATAGGGTGGGCAATGAGAGCCTTTTTCCTCAGATGGCAATAGCTAGCACGAGGGGACATAGCTTTAAATTGAGGGATGATAGATATAGGACAGATGTCAGAGGTAGTTTCTTTACTCAAAGAGTAGTAGGGGGTATGGAATGCCCTGCCTGCAACAGTAGTAGACTCACCAACTTTAAGGGCATTTAAATGGTCATTGTAATGCAATGAGCTGTCAGAGGAAGTGGTGGAGGCTGGTACAATTGCAACATTTAAAAGGCATCTGGAGTATTGCGTACAGTTCTGGTCACCACATTATAGAAAGGATGTGGATGAAAATGGAATAGTGTAGGAGAGATAGTCTACGTCGGCGCAACTTCGAGGGCTGAAGGGCCTGTACTGCACTGTAGCCTTCTATGTACAATGGGTGGGGACGTGGCTGGGAAGGGTTGAGAGGGGTATTGGCCATATGCTAGCAGATGGGACTTGATTAATTTAGAAAGTAGGTTGACATGGATGAGTTGGACTGAAGGGTCTGCTTCTGTACTGTCCATCTCTGTGACTCTCTAACTTGAGATAATCCAGCCTGTCTCTGTCACTGAAATGCCCCATCCCAGGCAACACCCTGATGAACGTCCTCTGCAGCCCTTCCATTGCAATCACGTCCTTTTCTATTGAATTTATTCTTATTTTTTTTAGGTATCGGCGCACCTCAAGCTGAAGGAGAGATTAGAAGTTAAAAAGGAGCTGGTGAGTCATCAACTCCGTTTGGTAATTTAATTTGAAATCGACTTGGCCCCAGGTTAGTTTGATCACACCAGTAGTGAAGCTGTTTGCACACATCTCTGAATAATGGATTGGAAAATTGAATTCAAGAAATGCGCATATGTATTTTCACCAAAATAGACCTGCTAAATGTCAGAGGAGCTTCTAACCTGGATTGTTACTGTCTAATAATGCTGCAGCAATTTTCCAGTCCTATTCTGAGTCCCTGAAGCAGTTGGTAATGTTTTGGATGACAATGTCTTTTATTAATTAGTGCTTCTGTGAGAGAGCTCAGTGTGGTGTGAGCATATATCGAAACCTCCCTGCAGCATTGTGTTCAGCCCTGGACACTGCATTTTAGAGAGGTTGTCAAAATCTTAGACCTGACTTGGAGCAGGAATGCAGGAGTTCAGGCACATCGAGTGACTAGCATTGTTGGCTCCTGAGGAAAGAGGGGCGAAAGGGAGATTGTACAGAGGTGTTCACAATCTTGGATGGAGTAGTCGGAGTTGCCATAATGACAGAGTAGTCAGAGTTCCAGAGGACTCTAGGGCTGCTCTATCACGAGATGGAGACAACTGGAAATGTTTAACCTGAGGGTCACCGCACCTCAGGCAAGGCGAGAGGTTGAGAAGGTGGGACCTTACTTGTGAACTGAGCCGCTATGACATCACTCTGCATTCTAAACCAGCCACCCAGGAATAGGATAAATAACGGGAAGCCATTTCCACTGACAGGAAGGTGCATACCCAGGGAACACCCATTTATAATAATATCCAGCTGCGCTTGCTGACACCAAGGGACAACGTTTCTTATAAATACAGTTACAAACATCAATTAATGAGACCACTTTAATGGACCCATATATTAGGTCACATTAATAATGTTGAACAAAACAAGCTTTCTTTTAAGTTTCAAAAATCGTCTTAATATTGGAAGTGTACACTTGTGTAATCAGCAATAGTCAGGATGTGGAGGTGCTGGTGTTGGACTTGGGTGGACAAAGTCATAAGTCACACAACGCCAGGTTAAAGTCCAACAGCTGTATTTGAAATCACGAGCTTTCGGAGCGCTGCTGACTTCACCTGATAAAGGGGCTACGCTCAGGAAAGCTTGAGATTTCACACCAAATTGTTGGAATATAACTTGGTGCCGTGTGACTTCTGACTTTGAGCAATAATCAGAAGTGTGTTAGTTACAAAATCCAATTAATGGGACTATTTCACGACATCAGTGCAGTGTGCTAATAGTATTTTACAGTGACCACAGAAATAAAGTGAAGAAGTACAATTTCTCTTTTAGGGTAAAATGGTAAATGAGATTCTTTTTGTGCAGTGAATAAGTTTTTTTGAACTGAACTGCACCATATCACAAGAAGAGTGCCAGTCAATTTATTAATTTTTCAATTCATTAATCGTCAATTTATCAATTTATTAAAAATTTCCAAAAGATAATCAGATTAAATACGAGGGAAATGTGATCCATTAGATAGCTCTAGCACAACGTCAATGGGATGAATGGCCTCTTTCCATGTTATGCAGTTCTAAACTGGATACACCCAACAAAGAAGGAATATTACATATTCCTGATAATGACACATTCCCAATCATGAAAGAAAACGTTGGCATAATATTTCAGCTGCTTTTACATTGTCTAGAGATCTCAGAAGAGGAATTATAAACCAATTCCTTTTCACTCTCCTGCGTTTTGTATTGCCCAGTGCCTATAGTGACCTGCAAGGTTACTGCGATCCTGTTGTGAGGATGAAGATTTGGTCTTTTTTGCTGTGAAAGTGCAAAGCAATATTCTCAGAAAAATCCATTTTCATAGCATCTTTAACAATGATAGGATGTGCAAAGGGGCTTTATAGGAATTTTGTGAGGTTGAAGGAAAGACACAGGTGTTTAGGAATGGTGGATATACTCAGTGGAATGTAGAAGAATGAGAAGGAATCTTATTGACGCATATAGAACTATGAAGAGAATAGATAAGAGAGAAGCAGGGAGGTTGTTTCTCTGGCAGGTGAAACTCGAATTCGGGGGCATAGCTTCAAAATAAGGGAGAGCAGATTCAAGTTCACCCAAAGGGTTGTGAATCTGTGGAATTCCCTCCCAAGTCAAGCAGTTGAGGCTTCCTCGTTGAAGTTTTTAAGGCAAAGTTAGATAGATTTTTCAATAGTAAAGGAATTAAGGGTTATGGTGAATGGGTGGGTAAATGGAGCTGAGTCCACGCAAACATCAGCCATGATCTTATTTAATAGTGGAGCAGCCTCAATGACCCAGATGGCCTACTCCTGCTCCGGTTTCTTATTTTCTTATGTGGCGTGAGGGCTGGTGAAGAAAAGCTTGGTCAAAGTGGTAGAGGTCAAAGTTTTGAGAGGTATTGTTAAAGCGAGAGAGAGAGGTGTCGAGAGAGAGGTGTCGGAATTTCAGAGGTAAGGGCATAGGTCACTGAATGCACGCCTGGCAACAGTGAGTGATCGATAGAGGGTGTGCAAGAGTTGGAGGTCTCAGAAGGCTGTCCTAGTTTACCGGAGGGATTTACAGAGTTTAGGAGAGGTCAGTTCTCAGAGAGGCCTGAGCACACATTTTAACATCAAAGCTTTGGGGTACTTACAGAAAAAAGCACAACATCAATAAATAGCACTTAAAGAATCACTCAGGAGGATAATTAGGAAATCTCCTAATTTTCCATGTAGTCAGGCAGCCTTTGGTGAGCCATAGCATGAGGTTTCTGTTCTGATGAGAGACTGGGAGACTCTTAGATACAGCTCATACTCAGGCAAGGGTTTGAATTATAGATTGACAAAACAGGTTTGTCTGTGTTGAGGAATTCTGTCGGTAGCTCAGGATTCCTCCAGTGTCCTCATAGTCTGTTACACAAGTTGGGAATGGTTGTACTCTCAGTCTTGCACCCACTCACAATCTTTTGGTTCTTAGTGCAGTAACAGTAAAAGAATGAGCTTGGAGCCATTTACAATGAGCTTACAATAAAAATGACAATGAGTCTGCCCACGAGTCAGTGAGGCTCAGGAGGTGATGTTTAATGGGAGTGAAGCTAATTGGCACAGTTCTGATGGGCTGAATGGCATGTTTTTGTATGATCCTGTCACCACTGCTGCCTGCTTTTAACGCTTTGCCCCCTGTTTCAAGGTAAATGAAATCCTGACAGCCCTGGGTCTCCTCGACTGCTCAGACACGCGGACTCTCTCTCTGTCTGGTGGACAACGCAAGCGACTGGCCATCGCCCTGGAACTTGTCAACAATCCCCCTGTCATGTTCTTTGACGAGCCGACCAGGTAAGACGGAGGATGCGTCCCACTAACCTTGCGGGGTGAGTGGGGAGGCGGGGGTGGGATTGGGGACAGGCGACCTGAGGCAGCCAGCCATTCATAGAATTGTAGAATCCCTACAGTGTGGAAGCAGGCCATTCGGTCCACACCCTCCAAAGAGCAACCCACCCAGACTCAACCCTCATCCCATAACCCTGCAGTTCCCCTGGCTAACCCACCTCACCTCCACATCCCTGGACCCATGGACAATTTCCCATGGCCAACCCACATACACTGGATTGGTTTGGAGTTGCATTTTTAGTTTAAAGCTCACTGCCTGTTCCATGTTTCTCCCTTCAGTCCCACTGGAAGGTTGAGTAAGTGCCAGCAGTGACTCAGACCGCACACAGTACCACGCCTGAATGTATCCCCCATGTCATTTGATTTATAGTGTAACCATGGTAACCCCAGTGGGCAGTGTTGCAAGAGATGGTTGACTGCTCCTAGAGGGGACAGTGCTACAGAGCAGAGACGTTGATTTGTCACAGGTATTCTGAATAATTAGAATCATAGAATCCCTACAGTGTGGAAACAGGCCCTTTGACCCAACACGTCCAACCGACCCTCCGAAGAGTAATCCATCAGACCCATTCCCCTACCCTATTATCCTATACCTACCCCTGACTAATGCATCTAACCGACACAGTACTGGACACTATGGGCAATTTAGGATGGCCAATTCATCTAACCTGCACGTCTTTGGATTGTGGGAAGAAACCGGAGTATCTGGAGGAAACCTACACATTCACGGGGAGAATGTACAAACTCCACACAGACAGTCAGCCGAGATTGGAATCGAACCCAGGTCCCTGGTGCTGTGAGGCAGTGGTGCTAACCACTGAGCCACTGTGGTTAACAACAGCGTGCGTTTTTGTAGCACCTTTAACACTGCGAAATCTCCTGAGACGGCTTAGTCAACATCTATCAACGAAAATTTGACATCGGGCCTCCGAAGGAGAATCCCCAGTGCGGCTGACACCAAAGGCCTAGTCAAAGGAGTTGGTCTGAAGGAGTGTCTTAAAGGGGCAGAGAAGTTTGGGGAAGTAATTACAGAACTTAAAGCTTTTTAAATGACTGTACCCATCATTAAAAACGAGGATGTACAAGAAACCAGAAGTGGAGTTATCCAAGATAGCTATAGAGGATTTTCAAAGTACAGGAGGGGAGATTCCGAAGCAAGGATACAAAGAATATTGAAGAGGGTGGTGTTGGAAAAGCACAACTGGTCAGGCAGCATCTGAGGAGCAGGAGAGTCGACGTTTCAAGAATAAGCTCATTCCTGATGAAGTGCTTATGCTTTAAATGTCAACTCTCCTGCTCCTCGAACACTGACTGACCTGCTGTGCTTTCCCAGCAACACGCTCTTCGACTCTGAACTCCAGCATCTGCAGTCCTCACTTTCTCCTACAAAAAAATGTTGCACTGAAGGTGTTTCCCACATTAACCCGTGCCTAAACTATCTGTCCCTGTGTTACAAACAGTGTGGGAAGACTCAGTCCCAGATCAAAACTGTGAATGAGTCATCAGAGTTCACCTCTGCTGGCCCATCTGTCTCTTTCCATAGTATTGCTTCTCTGGCAATTTTCAATGAAAACGTTTTGGACAGCAGCAGGAACGATCACTGTGCTGCTCAGCTCAAACAGAAGAGAACCTCAGGAGGGCTTTACAAAGGAAAAATGCTCAAGGGGCGACAGGACAAAAATTAATACAAGCAGAATGATCAAAACCATGGTCAAAATGAAAAGAAGGGCTTTTGAAGAACAATCACAGGAGGAGCATGGAATGAATTTCATGTGGGCGGCATGGTGGCACAGTGGTTAGCACTGCTGTCTCATAGCACCAGAGACCTGGGTTCAATTCCCACCTCAGGCAACTGTCTGTGTGGAGTTTGCACATTCTCCCTGTGTCTGTGTGGGTTTCCTCCGGGTGCTCCGGTTTCCTCCCACAGTCCAAAGATGTGCGGGCCAGGTGAATTGGCCATGCTAAATTGCCCATAGTGTTAGGTAATAGATAAAATGCAGGGGTATGGGTGGGTTGCACTTCGGAGGGTCGGTGTGGACTTGTTGGGCCGAAGGGCCTGTTTTCACACTGTAAGTAATCTAATCTAATCATGAAATTTCAAAGAGCCGAGTTCCTGGTGATTGAGCAGTTATGGGGGAACTGATAGTTTCGTTTCAGCTTCTGAAGGCTTTAAAATAAAGGTGAGGCTTAGGTCAGCAGGACCTTACATCTTGTTCAAGAGTCTCCACCACCTTGTGCCTGGATTGTCTCAGCAACAGGAAGGAGCAGGAGAGGCAAACCACAGAGTGGCAGGAGGTTGCTCTGGGTTGATGCTCCAGGCCTTTTGTGACCCTGATCCTGTTACAAACACCAGATTAAGTCATTGTGTTGGACAGATCTTGAGCATTGCTGGAAAAAAGAATGTTTCCATCAGGACAGTTCTCAGGAGTTACGAGTTGAAGAGGAAAACCAACACTTCTGTGGCATGAGAGGAAAGAGGCTGTATTGATAAATTGATTACCACTAGCTCGGAAGCAGTTACAGTTTCATGTTTTGTTGTTGGGGATGGTGATTCGAGGAGGTGGGACAGAGCCATGATCCACACAGGCCCTGAAGTGAGGAAGGGATGGTGAGTCAGGGATGGTTCTCGGGATATGGAGGTCTAACCAATCTTAATGTCCCGTCACCAGGGCCATGGAGTTTCTCCAGCTTCCAGATAAATAAATCAACTTCCCAAAATCCGTTTGACATCATTGTTCAAAACAACAACCTATACCACCTCGAAGGGCAAGGGCAGCAGATACATGGGAACCCCTGGATGGACCTCTCCCAACCACTCACCATCCTGACTCAGAAATGTACTGCAGTTCTTTCACTGTCACTGAGTCAACATCCTGGAATTCCCTCCCTCAGGGCATTGTGGGAATCCCTACCCTCCATGGAATGCTGTGGCTCCAAGAATGCAGCTCACTACCACCTTCTCAAGGGCAATTAGGGATATGAAGTATCGAGGTGAAGCTTTTAATTCTCCGAGAGACTACGGGCTGATTTGTAGGAATGGAGGGAGATGGGATCATGGCATACCGAAGCCGACTGGCCATAAGCAGAAGGGAAGTCCTACCGGGAAGCAGGTGAGGCAGAGGGGATAGTGCGTTGTGGAAACTGGTGAGTGGGCACTCAGTGACAGATCTGAACCAGGGGCTATGCAGTGAGAGCAAGAGGCATCGAAATAGCTGCTTGTGTTTACCATGATACCTAATCAATGTAACTGTATTTCTGATATATCTGTGTGTGTGTCTCTCTCTGCCCCCTGCCACCGCAGTGGGTTAGATAGCGCCTCCTGTTTCCAGGTGGTATCGCTGATGAAGTCACTCGCTCAAGGTGGGAGGACCATTATCTGCACCATCCATCAACCCAGCGCTAAGCTCTTTGAGATGTTCGATAAGGTACAGTCTCTTTTTAGTTCTTCGTCAATCTTGATCAGTTGGGCCAATGGGCAGATGGAGTTTAATTCAGATAAATGCGAGGTGTTGCATTTTGGGAAAGCAAATCTTAGCAGGACTTATACACTTAATGGGAAGGTCCGAGGGAGTGTTACTGAACAAAGAGACCTTGGAGTGCAGGTTCATGGCTCCTTGAAAGTGGAGTCGCAAGTAGATAGGATAGTGAAGAAGATGTTTGGTATGCTTTCCTCTATTGGTCAGAGTATTGAGTACAGGAGTTGGGAGGTCATGTTGCAGCTGTACAGGACATTGGTTAGGCCACTGTTGGAATATTGCGTGCAATTCTGGTCTCCTTCCTACTGGGAAAGATGTTGTGAAACTTGAAAGGGTTCAGAAAAGACTTACAAGGATGTTGCCAGGGTTGGAGGATTTGAGCTACAGGGAGAGGCTGAACCAGCTGGGGCTGTTTTCCCTGGAATGTCAGAGGCTGAGAGGTGACCTTATAGAGGTTTACAAAATCATGAAGGGTATGGATAGGATAAATAGACAAAGTCTTTTCCCTGGTGTGGGGGAGTCCAGAACTAGAGGGCATAGATTTAGGGTGAGAGGGGAAAGATATAAAAGAGATCTAAGAGGCAACTTTTTCACTCAGAGGGTGGTGTGTGTATGGAATGAGCTGCCAGATGAAGTGGTGGAGGCTGGTACAATTGCAACATTTAAAAGGCATCTGGCAGGTGGGACTAGATTGGGTTGGGATATCTGGTCGGCATGGATAGGTTGGACCGAAGGGTCTGTTTCTGTGCTGTACATCTCTATGACTCTATCTGCTGGAGAAGAAGCCAGATTCTAACCTGTGAAGCATGTGGATCCCCATGTCCCCTAAATAACATCATGAATCATTACACTTTAATTCTTTCGGTTAATTGGATGTGTGTGGTCCTGACAAGCCCCTTCCCCAAGATTGAAGTGATGATCCTCGTACTTCACTCTCACAACCTTCTTAATCTTTCCTGCTCAGTAGTCATAGGTAAACTGAGTTTGGCTTAATTTGTCCATGGAATATGGGAGTCGCTGGTTTATTTCCCTTTCCCAGTTGCCTCTGAGAACATAAGAATATAACTAGAGGCAGACGCAGGCAATTCAGCCCCTCGAACCTGTTCTGTCATTTAATACACTCATGGTTGATGTCATGAGTGGTGGTGGTGAGCTGCCTTCTTGAACCACTACAGTCCTATCTCCCCTGATCCCACAAATCAGTCCATAGTCTCTAGGAGAATTAAAAGCTTCACCTCCTCAATACTTCCCATCACTTGGACTCCGGGATATTGACTCAGCAACACTGGAAGAAACAGTGATATGATTCCAAGTCAGGCTGATGTGTTGTTTGGAGGGGGAGCTTTGAGTTGGTAAGGTGTCTGCAGCCTTTGTTCTCCTGAGTGATGGAGGTCAGTAGAAGGCACTGGCAGAGGAATCTTGGTGAGTCAACCCAGTGTTAGTGGTCCACACAACTGCAGGTGTTGGTGGAGGGAGTGAATGACAATGGAAAGTGCCCATTGAGCATACTGCTTGCTCCCTAACGGTGTGCAGGCCCTTGAACACAGAAACAGGGACAGGGGCTTCATGATGTTGGGACACAGTGTGGATGAAGCTTTCAGGTTCATGGCTTCAGAGATCACCTTAGAACCCTAACTTCTCAGGAGCAGTTTTGAATGTGTGCAGGACTGTTAGGCAGGAGGGAATAGGCAAAGCCTTAATATAGCAGCCTTTTTAGAAACAGAATTGTGGGCGGCACGGTGGCACAGTGGTTAGCACTGCTGCCTCACAGCACCAGAGACCCAGGTTCAATTCCTGACTCAGGCAACTGACTGTGTGGAGTTTGCACATTCTCCCCGTGTCTGCGTGGGTTTCCTCCGGGTGCTCCAGTTTCCTCCCACAGTCCAAAGATGTGCAGGTCAGGTGAACTGGCCATGTTAAACTGCCCGTAGTGTTAGGTAAAGGGGTAAATGTAGGGGAATGGGTGGGTTGTGCTTCGACAGGTCGGTGTGGACTTGTTGGGCCGAAGGGCCTGTTTCCACGCTGTAAGTAATCTAATCTAACCTAATTAGGTTTCATTGTCACGGTACTCAAATACAGGGATACATGAGTGCAGCAAAAAGTTTACAGTCACCATTTCCGGTGCCATGTTAGGTATGGAGGTACCGAGGGACTGAATCTTTAGTATAAATCACAAAAAATAAAGAAATAAAGGTAAAAGTTCAGCATTACAATCCTAAAGTTCTAAAGCACAGAGTATGCGCTGGGCATCCCTTGTAGGCCAGGAGTCACTCGAGCCTGTGCAAATTCCACTCTCCGACACTGAACGGGTCTGAGGTTTGGAGGTAATTAGAGGGATAAGGGAAAGAAGATAGAGGAAGAAGAAGGAAAAGGACAGAGCAGCTGAGCTCCAGCTTAGAAGCCTACTCCACCGTTATCTTGTTTCTTTCTCTTCCTGCATCTCATTCACCGTTCTGTTTTGTTTCTGGCCAGCCCACCCTCAGTTGTGTGCACAGCTCTCAGCCTCACTGTCAAACCCAATTAAGTCTCACTGCTGTTGTCTTGGAAATAGACCTGTGTCAACACCGATGGCTGACTGCTGGTCTGATCTCACATTGACAGCAGGCTGCTGTCCACCTCCATAGCCATCTGAGGAGCTGCCTGTCCGAATTTGGCAAAACTGCAGCAGCCCCCAAAATGGCTGCCACCTATCTCAGCTGCTGGATGCCAGCAGGCAGCCCTCACTTCCTGGAGATTGTTTACTCCTTTCACCTCCTGGCCGACTCAGCCATTTACATTGACTCATCTGTGGCTGGCTCATCTCCTAGAATTCATCTGAGAGTCCCCGCATTGCAAAGACCATTGAACCCATCAGTCGATGCCTGTAGTGTTTTGTACACACAGCTCTCCTCCCACCCACTTTCATCTTACAATGTTATCTCACCCATTTTGGCACAACCCTCTATTCCTCTCTCCCTTCTGTATTTATTCAGTGTCCCCTTAAATATATCTGTTATTTACTTTGGCCACCCTCTGTGGTAACGAGTTCCGCATTGCAATCTGCCCTGGGTAACGAAGTTTGTGTTCAATTCTTGATTCTCTTTCCAATCCTCCCACTTCCTCCAAACTAAAGGAGTTTAACCTTGGATGCTGCCTGACCTGCTGTGCTTTAACCAGCAACACATTTTCAGCTCTGATCTCCAGCATCTGCAGACCTCACTTTTTATTCAAGGGAAGGGCACAATCAATATGTGGAGCTTGTTCAAGGAGCAGCTATTGAGTCCTTGATAAGTATGTACCTGTCAGGCAGGGAGGAAAGGGTCATGTGAGGGAGCCGTGGTTTAATAAGGAATTGGAATCCCTTGTTAAAGGGAAGAGGGCGGCCTATGTAAAGATGAGGCGTGAAGGTTCAATTGGGGCGATTGAGAGTTATAAGGTAGCCAGGAAGGATCTAGAGAGAGAGCTAAGAGCAGCAAGGAGGGGACATGAAAAGTCCTTGGTTGGTAGGATTAGGGAAAACCCAAAGGCTTTCTATAGGTATGTCAGGAATAAAAGAATGACTAGGTTAGGAATAGGTCCAGTCAAGGATAGTAGTGGAAAGTTGTGCGTGGAGGCTGAAGAGATTGGAGAGACATTGAATGAATACTTTTCGTCAGTATTCACTCAGGAACAGGACATTGTTGCCGATGTGAATATTGAGTCACAATTAATTAGAATGGATGGCTTTGAGATATGTAGAGAAGAGGTGTTGGAAATTCTGGAAAGGGTGAAAATAGATAAGTCCCCTGGGCCTGATGGCATTTATCCTAGGATTCTCTGGGAAGCAAGGGAGGAGATTACAGAGCCATTGGCGGTGATTTTTATGTCCTCGTTGTCTACAGGAATAGTGCCAGATGACTGGAGGATAGCAAATGTGGTTCCCTTGTTCAAGAAGGGGAGTAGGGATAACCCTAGTAACTATAGGCCGGTGAGTCTCACTCCTGTTGTGGGCAAAGTCTTAGAGAGAATTGTAAGCAATAGGATTTATGAACATCTGGACAGGAATAATGTGATCAAGAATAGTCAGCACGGTTTTGTGAAGGGCAGGTCGTGCCTCACAAACCTTATTGAATTCTTTGAGAAGGTGACCAAGGAAGTGGATGAGGGTAAAGCGATAGATGGGGTGTATATGGATTTTAGTAAGGCGTTTGATAAGGTTCCCCATGGTAGGCTACTGCAAAAAATACGGAGGTATGGCATTGAGGGTGAGTTGGAGGTTTGGATTAGGAATTGGCTGGCTGGAAGAAGACAGAGGGTAGTAGTTGATGATAAAGGTTCATCTTGGAGTGCAGTTACTAGCAGTGTTCTGCAAGGATCTGTTTTGGGACCATTGCTGTTTGTCATTTTTATAAATGACCTGGAGGAGGGTCTAGAAGGTTGAGTGAGCAAGTTTGCGGATGATACGAAAGTCGGTGGAATTGTTGACAGTAAGGAAGGATTAGATTAGATTAGACTTACAGTGTGGAAACAGGCCCTTCGGCCCAACAAGTCCACACCGACCCGCCGAAGCGCAACCCACCCATACCCTTACATTTTACCCCTTACCTAACACTACGGGCAATTTAGCTTGGCCAATTCACCTGACCCGCACATCTTTGGACTGTGGGAGGAAACCGGAGCACCCGGAGGAAACCCACGCAGACACGGGGAGAACGTGCAAACTCCACACAGTCAGTCGCCTGAGTCGGGAATTGAACCCGGGTCTACAGATGTGGCAGGTTACAGCGGGATATAGATAAGCTGCAGAGCTGGGCAGAAAGATGGCAAATGGAGTTCAATGTAGGTAAGTGTGAAGTGATTCACTTTGGTAAGAGTAACCAGAAAATGGAGTACTGGGCTAATGGTCGGATACTTGGTAGTGTGAATGAGCAGAGGGATCTTGGTGTCCATGTACACAGATCTCTGAAAGGTGCCACCCAGGTAAATAGTACTATGAAGAAGGCATATGACGTACTGGCTTTTATTGGTAGAGGAATTGAGTTCCGGAGCCCTGAGGTCATGTTACAGTTGTATAAAGCTCTGGTGCGGCCACATCTGGAGTATTGTGTGCAGTTTTGGTTGCCATACAACAGGAAGGATGTGGAGGCCCTGGAACGGGTGCAGAGGAGGTTTACCAGGATGTTCCCTGGTATGGTAGGAAGATCATATGAGGAAAGGCTGAGGCACTTGGGGCTGTTTTCATTGGAGAAAAGAAGGTTTAGGGGTGACTTGGTAGAGGTGTACAAGATGATTAGGGGTTTAGATAGTGTTGACCATGAGAACCTTTTTCCACGTGTGGAGTCAGCTATTACGAGGGGGCATAGCTTTAAATTAAGGGGTGGTAGGTATAGGACAGATGTTAGGGGTAGATTCTTTACTCAGCGAGTCGTGAGTTCATGGAATGCCCTGCCAGTAACAGTGGTGGACTCGACCTCTTTCTGGGCATTTAAACGGGCATTGGATAGGCATCTGGAGGATAGTGGGCTAGTTTAGGTTAGGTGGGCTTGGGTCGGTGCAACATCGAGGGCCAAAGGGCCTGTACTGCGCTGTATTTTTCTATGTTCTATGTTCTATGGCCTGTCTTCATTTGTTGCCTATAAGTGTGCACTCACCAGCAAGAGTGACAAGATGATAAGCAGGAATCTTGTTGTTTCAGTGCACCCTGCCTCAGACACCCCTTGAATCCAGTTTGTCATGTTCTGATAGTGGGTGCCCCCTCCCTACACTGCTCGTAATGATCTGTTTTCACCGGCAGTGAATTTTAGACCTGGCACACATTATTTTGCCTTGGTGTTACATTAGGCCATAGGTATATCAGCAAGAAACCTTCATTCAGCAACATTAAGATTAAAATTAATTCTTTAATTTTAGAGACGTGAGTGATTGTGAGATGGAGTTTCCAAAAGTGTTAGTTTATGCACAATGACAATTCAAATTCAGTTTTGAAAAATCCATAAATCAGAGGGTGGAACTAGCGAAGTGATTCCGCAACTGACGAATTATCTAATAAAATGCAATATTGTTGATTGTCGAATAAAGCGACTGGTCCACGAATTCAGAAGGGGAGTACTGCATGCAGCTTTGGTCTCCTTACTTGAGAAAGGATGTATTGGCCCTGGAGAGGGTGCAGAGGAGGTTCACTAGGAGCTGAGAGGCTTTGGCTAATGAGGAGAGATTGAGTAGACTGGGACTATACTCTTTGGGACTTAGAAGAGTGAGGAGGGATCTTATAGAAACCTATAAAATTATGAAGAGAAGGGATAAGGTAGAAGCAGGGAGATTGTTTCCACTGATGGGTGAAACTATAACTAGAGGCATAGCCTCAAAATGAGGAACTAGCAGATTTAAGACTGAGTTGAAGAGGAACTTCTTCACTCAAACGATTGTAAATCTGTGGAATTTCTTCCCTACTGAAGCAATTGAGACCATCTCATCGAATATTTTTAAGGCAAAGATAGATTTTTGAACAGTAAGGGAATGAAGAGTTACGGTAAGCAAGCAGGTAAGTGCATGAAAAGCTCAGCCATAATCTTATTGAATGGTGGAGCAGGTTCAATGGGCAAAGTTCCTGCTCCTATTTGGGGTAGCACAGTGGTTAGCACTGCTGCATCACAGCACTAGGGACCCGGGTTCAATTCCATCCTTGGGTGACTGTCTGTGCGGGTTTGCTCTAGGTGCTCCGGTTTCCTCCCACAGTCCAAAGATGTACAGGTCAGGTGAAATGGCAGTGCTGGATTGCCCATAGTGTTCGGGGATGTGTAGGTTAGCTGCAATAGTCAGGGGTAAATATAGAGTAATAGGGTAGGAGAATGGGTCTGGGTGGGTTACTCTTCAGAGGATCGATGTGGACTTGTTGGGCTGAAGGGCCTGTTTTACACACTGTAGGGATTATGTTCTATGATTCTAATAGAGTAAGAGAATGGGTCTGGGTGGGTTACTCTTCAGAGGGTCGGTATGGACTTGTTGGGCAAACTGACTTTTTTTTATTTCTAAAATATACTTTATTTGTAAAATATTCATAAAATAATTTGATACACTGTACATTAGGTAATGCCATACATATGTCAACATTTACATACACAGCTCAGAATTATCATTATTTCATACAGGTCTGTGCATTTCTCACTCATATGCCCATATATTGAGCTGAGGCATCAGCAGAGCCCAAACGACCTGTTTCCACACTGTAGGGATTCTATTTCTTAAGTTCTTATGAGATCTTATTTGTTCTGATCTATATGTAACTCCAGTCCCATACCAGTCAGGTTGACTCCTAACTGCCCTCTAAAGATACATAACACGTGGAATGGAGGATTCTTAGCAGGAAGGTTCACCCTCACCTTTCATGACATTTAATAATGGGATGGCCAATAATGGCTGGCCTTTGCTAGTGATAGTCACAACCTGAGAAGACACAAAGTAGCGATGAGTGGGCCAATCATTTAGGAGCATAAAGCTAGGAGCAGGAATAGTCCATTCAGCCCTTCGAGCCGGTCCACCAAGTTCATGGCTGATCCACTGCTATATTCCTGCTTTCTCTTACTCCATTATTAGCTAAAGATTTGTCAGTCTCCCCGAACACATTCAGTGATTTAGCTCCCACAGACTCCTATGAGAGAAAATTCCACAGCTTCTCTATCCTTTGAGTGAAGAAATCTTTCCTCACCTCAGTTCTAAATGGCCTGCCATATATCCTGAGACTGTGACACCCACTCACTGCTACTTTGTGTCATCTCAGGATGTGACTCCTCAACTGGGGGGAACATCCTCCCTATATCTTGCCTGTCTCACCCTAAACCGTTTCCATCAAATCCCATCTCATCTTTCTAAACTCTAGTTAATGCAGGCCCAGTTGAACCAATCCCTCTTTGTCAGACAGTCTGCCATCTCATTATCAACCTAGTGAACTTCTGCGGCACTCCCTCTGTAACAAGTAAATCCTCTCTCAGATATGATGTGGAGGTGCTGGTGTTGGACTGGGGTGGACAAAGTTAAAAATCACAAAACACCAGGTTACAGTCCAACAGGATTATTTGGAAGTACTAGCTTTCGGAGTGCTGCTCCTTCATCAGGTAACTAGTGTGGAAGGACCATAAGACACAAAATTTCTAGCAAAAGATTACAGTGTCATGCAATTAAAATGATATATTGATCAAACCTAAATTGCTGTTAAGTTTTTCATCTTTAGAATGGGTTGCAGGTTTCAATTCAATAATATGTAAATCCCAGAACTTCTTTTAGTCACGTTCTCGAGATAACTTAAGGTACTATCAAAAAAGGTGACATCTCAGCTCTATGCCACAAGATCCCACCAACTGTGTCTTCATTCTGTTATGGGATCTTGCTGTGTGCAAACTGGTTGCTGCATTTGTCAACACGAGCACCACCTTGGAGCGCTCTATTGTCTGCGGAGTGATTTGAGCTGGTTCTGAGAAACATGACAGAATGGCAGTGTAAGCATCATTTTGTGGTATAAAACCCCCTCGTCTATCACTCCATAAAGAACACCACAATTTCCTTCCGTACAGCATCCTGCCTCGTTCTGGCACAGAGTTAACACCATACCCTAACCATACAACCATCAAACATCCACAGTGACATTTATCTGTCTCTGCAAAACGTGAGCAAAAAAAAAGATTTTTTAACTCAGCAACTACTGGTGTTTTATCTGGCCACATGTTTACTTCCTTTGTATGTTTCCCCATCAAAGAAATGGAATCTGAATTTTCTTTTTAAAAATCACACAAACCTCTAAAGGTAAAATAATTGGGACAGTTTCTGAAGAATTTGAGATGATTATTAGAGGGACATTTGTTCCTAAGGTTTTGGGTCTGTTGTGGACTCATTACGAGAGACCAATTGCCCTAATTCTCACTGTGGTATGTAATTTCGCACAGAGTGCACTAGGCAGATACTGGTCTTTTACAAAGATATCGAGTAAAAAATGAGGTCTGCAGATGCTGGAGATACAGCTGCAAATGTGTTGCTGGTTAAAGCACAGCAGGCCAGGCAGCATCTCAGGAATAGAGAATTCTTTTACTTTTACTTTTATCTTTTACAAAGATAGTCTAATATCGCCAATGTTTTTCTGCCTGGTGTTATTATATCTGATATTTATAGAAGAGGATAGGAAGAAAGAATTTCTGTTCCACAGAATATTGAAGATTACTGCTTGGTGCTGCCTTCCCTTTCAGGACTTAATATCCCACCAGACTCTCTCAGGGCAGATATGGCACAGGATTCAATACAGAGTAAAGCTCCATCTACTCTTATAACCTGAAAGTAACGTGTTCTGTGCACTGTCCCCATCAAACACTTCCAGCACAAGTATAACACAGGGTTTGATACAGACTAAAGCCTCCTCTACTCTTTTAAATTGAAAATAAAGTTTCATCAGCACCATCCCATCAAACGCACCCCGGGACAGAAACAGCACGGGGTATATACAGAGTAGAGCAGCCACAACTCCTTTAAACTAAAAGTAAATGGAAAATAAAGCCACCTCTACTCTTTTAAACTGAGGTTAAAGCTCCCTCCAACACAGATTCTCATCAAGTTCTCCCAGGATAGGGACAGCATGGTGTTAGATACAGAGTAAAGCTGACTCAATTCTTTTTAAACCAGAAGTAAAGCTCTCTCTGATCTCTTAAGCTGAAAGGAAAACTGCCTGTACACTCTCTCATCAAACACACCCTGGGCAGGTACGTACGGGAGATACATACAGAGTAAAGCTGCCTCAACAAAGTCTCCACCAAACACACTCAGGACAGGTACAGGTAATACTGTTAGATACAGCGTACAGTTCCCTTGATACAGTCACCATCGAATATTCCCAAGACAGGGACAGAATGGAGTTAAATTATAAAGTAAAGCTACCTCTACACCATCCCCAAGCAACACCCCTAGGACATGTGCAGTAAAGCTTTCTCAACATCATCACCATCAAACACTCGCAGCTTGATTTACTTTCCAATCCACACACAGATTGACCATGACCTGCCTGATGAGAGCAGGAGCAACAGGTGTGTGTGTGTGTGTGTGTGTGTGTGTGTCTCTGTGTGTGTGTGTGTGTGTCTATGTGTGTGTGTGTGTGTCTGTGTGTGTGTGTGTGTGTGTCTGTGTCTGTGTGTATATGTGTGTGTGTGTCTGTCTGTGTGTGTTTGTGTGTGTCTGTATGTTTGTGTGCGTGTGTGTGTATGTGTGTCTGTGTGTGTCTCTGTGTCTGTGTGTGTGTGTCTGTGTGTGTTTGTGTGTGTGTCTGTGTTTGTGTGTGTGTGTGTGCGCGCGTGCGTGTGTGTGTCTGTGTGTGTGTGTGTGTGTGTGTCTGTGTCTGTGTGTGTGTGTGCGTGTGTGTGTGTGTATAGGGGGTTCTCTCATCATGTGACTTGACAATCAGCTCGCTCTGGGTTTAGATAGATTAACAGTTTTGATGTTTAAACTCAGCCTGAGTTCATTGTGATTAGTTTATATTTTCATCATGACAAAACAGATAGAAAAAAAATCAACATTTGAATGCTGAATTTTCTACTTTGTAAAAGATTAGCAAAGTCAATTCCTTTTGTTGTCATGTCAGTTTCTAGACTGATAACAGTATTAGGGCACAGTGAGGAAATCTACCTGTATGTCACCTGGAGCATCAGAGGCTGTGCAGCAACCTTATAGAGGTTTATAAAATCATGAGGGGCATGGATAGAGTGAATAGACAAGATCTTTTCCCTGGGGTGGGAGAGTCCAGAACTAGAGGGCATAGGTTTAGGGTGAGATGGGAAATATTTAATAGGGACCTAAGGGGCAACTTTCTCACACAGAGGGTGGTGTGTGTATGGAATGAGCTGCCAGAGGAAGTGGTGGAGGCTGGTACAAATGCAGTATTTAAAAGGCAGCTGGATGGGTAGATGAATAGGAAGAGTTTAGAGGGATATGGGTCAAGTGCTGGTAAATGGAACTAGATTAATTTAGGATATCTAGTTGGCATGGACAAGTTGGACTGAAGCATCTGTTTCCATGCTGTACATCCCTATGACTCTATTTTCACTGATTATTTATAGATTGGGTAACAGTTTAACCCAGACAGTTTGTTTGCTCTTTGCATTTTGAGATAGAGTCATGGACTCAAACAGCACAGAAACAGACACGTTAGTCCGACTAATTCATGCTGACTGTAATCCCAAACTAAATGAGTCCCAGCTGCCTGTACTTGGCCCATATCCCTCTAAACCTTTCCTATTCATGTACTTATCTCAGTGTCTTTTAAACATTGTACCCACATATGCCACTTCCTCAGGAAGTTCATTTCACACATCAATGACACTCTGTTCAAAAATAATTTCCCCCATGTCTTTTTTAAATGTTTCTCCTCTCACCTTAAAAATATGCCTCATAATCTTGAAATACCCCATCCTGGTTAAACACGCCTGCCATTCACCCAGTACATGCCTCTGATTATATTATAAACCCCAATGAGGTAACTCCTTGACCTCCAACGCTCCAGGGAAAAAGGTGCCAGCCTATCCAGTCCCTCATTATAACTCAAACCCCCTATTCCCGGCAATACTCTGGTGAATCTCATCTGAACCTTCTCCAGCTTACTGGGTTCTGACTATGGATGAAGTGACAGTGCTGAAAAATGACAAAAGAACAAAAAGCAACAGAAGGAAAAGTGCAGCAGGATCAATCTTTGCAAATTTATTCATATCCTATCAGTAGGACCTCAGGTTTGATTATATGGGATTTCTTAGCATCAGCTGACAAGCAAATCACAATTAAAATCAATGATGCAACCATCTCAGGTGTACACTGTTGTGTTGACTGCCACCTTCTGTCCTGTGATGGCATTGCAGGTCATGAAGTGTTCATCAATAGGAGATTAAAAAATCACACAACACCAGGTTATAGTCCAACAAGTTTACTTGGAAGCACACTAGCCTTCGGAGCGCCGCTCCTTCATCAGGTAGTTTCACCAGGTCACAACCACCTGATGAAGGAGCAGCGCTCCGAAAGCTAGTGCTTCCAGTTAAACCTGTTGGACTATAACCTGGTGTTGTGTGATTTTTAACTTTGTACACCCCAGTCCGACACCGGCATCTCCAATCATCAGTAGGAGAAAGTGAGGTCTGCAGATGCTGGAGATCAGAGTGGAGAGTTTGGTGCTGGAAAAACCCAGAAGGTCAGGCAGCTTCCGAGGAGCAGGAGAATCGATGTTTTGGGCCAGAGCAACATATTCTCGGAAGTGTTCATCAGTGTTGAGTTTTCATCCCCTCTCTTTTATTCCTTAAGTGTTTTCTTTACAAAATTAAAGTCTTCCCCTTTTCCTTAGAGTATGGACTAGATGCAAATTTTTTTTCATCAGCAATTATGTACCACAAGCCTGTCATGCAACATCACCCCCTCCCCCAAAACTACCCACTCAAGTAAAGTTGACACTGTGATGGGAGCTTCCCTCTGTCTTTTGGCTGTGAAGGGAATTTGAAAAATTCAAACAGAAGCCTAACTGGAAAGATCCCAGGCAGCACAAAACCACGTACATTATAAAACAATTGACTTCAAAATATAAGGAGTAGATTGCATGGATATACAACTTTGCTGCAACATCCCACAAACGCACGACTGATCTACTGAACCTTCCCCACCCGGAATCCCTGTAGCACCAAAAAATCCATTGACCTCAAACGTGAACATGTTCAATAACTGAGCCTCCACAGTCCTCTTGGGGTAGAAGATGTGAAAATCCCCAACAAATGTACAAAATACTTAAAAGAATAGACAGGGGTAGATGCAACTGAAATGTTCCCCCATATTGTGAAGTCTGGAACTAAGAGAAATAATTTATAAATAAGGGGAATGCTGCACAGGTATGGGATGAGAAGACTTTTTTTAAACTCAGAGGCTTGTGAACCTTTGGAATTTTCTACCACAGAGGGCTGTAGAAGTTCAGTCTATGAGTATATTTAAGGGAGAGATTGATGGATTTCTGATTACCAATGGGATATAGAGCTATGAAGACTAGATGAGTAAAAGGCATGAAGTGTTCGATCAATCACAATTATGTTGAATGGTGGGGCAAGTCGATGGGCCGAATGGCTCCTCCTGTTCCTATGTACGACCAAAACAATAAATGTAAGCCACTCGGCCCTTTTAGTCCTCTGCTCCTTTCAACAGGATCATAGCTGATCTGATTTTAACCTCAACTCTACATTTCTGCATATCCTCCAATATCACCTTCTGGGTGGTCAAGAATCGATCTCCATTTGCCTTACGATTCTGCATCTACTCCTTTTGAGAAAGGGAATTTTAAAGACACCCCCCCCCCCCCCCCCCCCCCCCCACTCTCTAGGAGAAAACAATAGTTTCCTCATCTCTGTCTTAAGGGGGCAATCCCTTACTTTCACACTATGACTTTTCCCAAGCTCTTGTGAAGAAATCCCTTGCCATCCCAGTTTTATGTGGCCAGCTTGTTATCCTGCATCTATGGTCCAGAGGTTTCAGACACACCCTTCGTGGCTGAAATTCTACACTTTGTATGTGTTTCAATAAGACCACTCCTTGTTCCTCCAGTTAATCACTCGTCAGGACAGCTCTCTCATCCCAGGAATGAATCTCATGAATGTTAATTATAGAGTCATAGAGTCAAAGAGATGTGTAAACAGACACTTGCGTCCAACTCATCCATGCCGACCAGATATCCCTACCCAATCCAGTCCCACCTACCAGCAAGGAGAAAGTGAGGACTGCAGATGCTGGAGATCAGAGCTGAAAATGTGTTGCTGGAAAAGCGCAACAGGTCAGGCAGCATCCAAAGAGCAGGAGAATCAACGTTTCAGGCATGAGCCCTTCTTCACCTACCAGCTTCTACCACTTCCTCTGGGAGCACATTCCATACACGTATCTGTGTGAAAAAGTTGCCCCTTAGGTCTCTTTTATATCTTTCCAAACTCACCCAAAACCTATGTCCTCCAGTTCTGGACTCCCCCACTCCAGGGAAAATACCTTGTCTGTTTGTCCTATCCATGTCCTTCATGGTTTTATAAACCTCTAAAAGGTCACCCCTCAGCCTCAAATGCTCCAGGAAAATAGTCCCAGCCTATTCAACCTTTCCCTGTAGCTCAAATCCTCCAACCTTTACAGATAGGTGAAAGTGTTGAATTAACTGGGCAAAGCAGGTTCGTCAAACAGCAAATTACTGATATTATCCAATGTAGAAAATCAAAGCAATCAGAGCATTAAATCAATGTTTTGACAGGCTTTGATAAAGCATTGGGACTAAATGTAGACAGGTCACCAGCTCCTGATGGCCAGATCCAAAGGTTTTAACATAGAACATAGAACAGTCCAGCACAGTACAGGCCCTTCAGCCTTCGATGTTGTGCTGACCTTTTATTCTACTTTGAGGTGAAACTAACCTACATACCCTACATTGTACTATCTTCCATGTGCCTATCCAAGAGTCACTTAAATGTCCCTAATGTATCTGACTCTACTACCACCGCTGGCAGTGCATTCCACACACCCACCACTCACTGTGTAAGGAACCTACCTCTGACATCGCCCCTAAACCTTCCCCTAATTTCCTGTGCCCCTCATGAAAAACATTTCTGCCCTGGGAAAAAGTATCTGGCTTTTCACTCTATCTATACCTCTCAACAGCTTATATACCTCTATCAAGTCACCTCTCATCCTTCTTCACTCCAAGTAGAAGAGCCCTAACCTCCCACAACCTTTCTTCATAAGACATGCTCTCCAGTCTAGGCAGCATCCTGGTAAATCTCCTCTGCATCCTCTCTAAAGCTTCTACATCTTTCCTATAATGAGGCGACCAGAACTGAGCACACTATTCCAAGTGTGGTCTAATGAGGGCTCAATAGAGCTGCAGCATCTCATCCTGGCTCTTAAACTCAAATCCCCTACTAATGAAAGCCAACACAACATATGCCTTCTTAACAAGCCTATCAATCTGGGTGGCAACTTTGAAGGATCTATGGACATGGACCCCAAGGTCTCTCAGTTCCTCCACACTGCCAAGAATCTTGCCTTTAATCCTGTATTCTGCATTCAAAGTTGACCTTCCAAAGTGAGTGACTTCACACTTGTCCGGGTTGAACTCCATCTGTCACTTATCAGCCCAGCTCTGCATCCTGTAAAATGTTGCATTACAACCTACAACAGCCACTCCACCAACCTTCATGTCATCAGCAAACTTACTAACCAATCCTTCCACTTCCTCAACCCAAGTCATTTATAAAAATCACAAAGAGCAGAGATCCCAGAATCGATCCCTGTGGAACACCACTGGTCACCGAGCTCCAGGCTGAATACTTTCCATCTGCTACTACCCTTTGTTTTCTGTAGCCAATTCTGTATCCAGACAGCCAGATTTCCCTGTACTTTATGCCTCCTTACTTTCTGAATGAGCCTACCATGGGGAACATTACCAACTGCCTTGCTAAAATCTATGTAACCCACACCCATGCTCTACCTTTATCAACATGTTTTTCACCTCCTCAAAGAATTCAATAAGGTTTGTTGGCATGACCTGCCTCTTGCAAAACCATGCTAACTATCTCTAATCAAACTATGGTTTTCCAAATATTCATAAATCTTGTTTCTCAGAATCCTCTCTAATACTTTGCCCACCACTGACGTAAGACTGACTGGTCTTTAATTCCCAGGATTATACCGATTCCCTTTCTTGAACAAGGAAATAACATTTGCAATCTCCCATCATCTAATACTATTCCGGTGGATAGTGAGGATGCAAAGATCATTGCCAAAGGTGCAGCAATCTCTTCTCTCGCTTCCTAGGGTATATCCCATCTGGCTCAAGGGATGTATCTATCCTTATATTTTTCAAAATTTTCAGTACATCCTCCTTCCTAACACCAACCTGTTCCAGCGTATCAGTCTATTTCGCGCTGTCCTCAGAAACGTCAAGGTTCCCTCTCAGAAGCAAAGTATTCATTCAGGACCTCTCCTACTTCCTCTGACTTCAGACACAAATTCCCTCCACTATCCCTGATTGACCCTAGCCTCACTCTGGCCACCCTCTTGTTCCTCACATGTGAAAAATGCCTTCGAGTTTTTCTTAATCCTACATGCCATGGATTTTTCATGCCCCTTCTCGCCCTCCTGAGTCCATTAAAGGATGTGGCTGCAAAGATCGTGGAGGCATTGGTTGAAATATTCCAGATCTTATTGGATTCCAGTTGGGCTCCAGTAGATTGGATGGCCCTGTTCAAAAATGAGACAGAAAGCAGGAAACTTTCTGTGTGATGTCGGGTGGCACGGTGGCAGCAGTGGTTAGCACTGCTGCCTCACAGCGCCAGAGACCTGGGTTCAATTCCCGCCTCAGGTGACTGACTGTGTGAAGTTTGCACGTTCTCCCTTTGTCTGCGTGGGTTTCCTCCGGGTGCTCCGGTTTCCTCCCACAGTCCAAAGATGTGCGGGTCAGGTGAATTGGCCATGCTAAATTGCCCGTAGTGTTAGGTAAGGGGTAAATGTAGGGGTAATGGTGGGTTGCGCTTCGGCAGGTCGGTGTGGACTTGTTGGGCCGAAGGGCCTGTTTCCACACTGTAAGTAATCTAAAAAAAACTAACATCTGTTACTGATAAATGCTAGGGTCCATTATTAAGCATGAAATAGCTGGGCATTAAGAGAAGCTTAATATAATCAAACAGAGTCATCATTGTTTTGTGAAAGAGAAATCATGTTTCACAAATTTGCTAGTTCTTTGAAGATATAACAAGCAGAGTTGACAAAAGGGGAACTGGTAGATGCAGTATATCTGTATTTCTTAAAGGCACTCGTAAGATGTCACATAATGATCATTGCACAAGGTAGGAACTCACATTTTTGGGGTGATGAGTCAGCATAGATTGGGGTTTGGTTAACAATCAGAAGATGGAGAGTCAGGATTACTGGAGCTTTTTGACGTTGGAAAGACATAGTTAGTGCCACGAGGATCAGTCCCAGGGCCTCAATCATCAGCTATCCATATTAATGATTTGGAGGAGGGGGGGGAAGTGTAATGTATCCAAATTTCTGACAAAAAAAAACAGGTTGGAGGGCATGTTGTGATGATGACATAAGGAATCTTCAGGGGGATATAGATAGGCTAAGTGATGGGGCAAGATCTGTACAGATGGAGCTTGATGTAGGAAAGTGTGATGTCATACACTTTGGTAATAAGAATGAAACGACATACTATTATTTGAATGAAGAGAGACGTCAAGAAGTGCAGCACAGTTTAATCAGGATGTTTTTGTGTATAAAACATAAAATGTTAGCATGCAAGTGCATGTGGTAGCTAGTAAGGCCAATGGAATTTTGACCTTTACTGACCTTTATTTCAATTTGAGTGTTGAAATTTCAAAATGGGAGATATTGTTACAACTATACTTGATGTTGATGAGATCACAGTTGGAGTACACTTCTGCACTTAAAAAAAGACACAGTGCCAGGATAGTCAGTTGTCTGGTCAGCTGGTTTTGCAATGCAGAGTGATGCCAATAGCATGGGTTCAACTCCCCCAGTAGCTGAGGCAGTGTGGGACTCTCCTTCTCAACCTCTCCCCTCACCTGAGGTGTGGTGACCCTTAGGTTAAACCCCCACCAGTCGTCTTTCTTCAATGAGCGAGCAGTCCAATGGTTTGATAGGACTATGGCAACTTTACCTTTACCTTTGTCTAGAATTCTGTATTTGAAAGCGTTCTGGAGGGTGGATCACAAAGTGCTGAAAGAGGAGGTAGATAGATTTTTGAGACATCGAGAAATTGAGGCTATGAGGAGCTGGCATCAAGGAGGAGTTGAGGTTGGAGCAGATCAGCCATAAAGTGATAGAATGGTAGGGAAACCTAGAGGGGCTGAATGACCTCCTCTAGCTCTTATTCCTTATGATGTAATTGTGCGAGCTCTGTATATTGAGACAACAATTTCACTTGTGTTAATTCAGCTCTGTTTGTGTCAGAAACGAATTCCATCAAGTTACTCATCCTGTAAACATGAAGTTATGTCATCTATTTAAACAAATAACATTCTGTCGACATCAGTTAGGATAGAACAGAGCACGAATCTGGTTGGATAGAGTTTTATTTTTACAAAATAGCCAAGTTTAATAGTGAGGAACCTTTAACAGTGCGTGTTTTAATTCCAATCTCTTTTCTGTCCTCTCAGCTGTTCATCGTGAGTCAAGGTCAGTGCATCTACAAAGGAGTAGTCCCCAGCCTCATCCCGTACCTTAAAGGCCTGGGCTTGCATTGTCCAACCTATCACAACCCTGCTGATTTTAGTAAGTGGAAAAGGCACTGCTTTATTAATGATTAGATTCCCTACTGTGTGGAAACAGGCCCTTCGGCCTAACAAGTCCACTCCGACCCTCCGAAGAGTAAACCAGCCCCCCTTTGACTAATGCACCTAGCAGCTATGGACAATTTAGCATGACCAATTCACCCGACCTGCACATCTTTGGAATGTGGGAGGAAACTGGAGCACCTGGAGGAAACCCACACAGACACGGGGAGAATGGACAAATTCCACACAGACAGTCACCCAAGACTGGAATCGAACCTGGGACCCTGATGCTGTGAGGCAGCAGTGCTAGCCACTGAGCCACCGTGCCACCCAATATGCTTTGGCCACAGGCTCTGATGAAGAAAAAAAATACAGGGCAGTGGGGAAAGAGCATGAGAATAGGATTGACTGGAGAGCTGTTCCTAGGAATTGGCACAGGAGCAACGGGCTCTCTGTATCTCTCAGTGGCTGAATGTAGCTGAGATGTGAGCACAGATCCTGCCATTGGCCTCTGTGTACCTTGTAAAGGAGACAGCTTGCTTAGATTCCCACACTCTCACTAGAGACTGACTGTGTGTTAACTTCAGCTGGGTTTGGGTCACATTTGCTGACGAGAACCTTTTAGCTCATGGATGAAGACTGGAGCCAGCTCACTGGACAGCAGTCATCACCTGAGTGGAACCATACTATAGGATGGTGTGTAGAGTATAGCGTCAGGAAACGGGGAGGCTTGTGGGGAAACTGGGAGAGTTTCTGACAGACCTCCACACCCAATCACTGACACTCAGAGTCATCGAAACATACAGCATGGAAACAAACCCTTCAGTCCAACTTGTCCATACCAACCAGATATCCTAAATTAATCCAGTTCCATTTGCCAGCACCTGACCCATATCCCTCTAAACACTTCCTATTCATATACCCATCCAAATACTTTTAAATGTTGTAATTGTACCAGCCTTCACCACTTCCTTTGGCAGCTCATCCCATATGCACACCACCCTCTGTGTGAAAAAATTGCCCCTTATGTCCCTTTTACATTTTCCCCCTCTAACCTTAAACCTGTACCATCAAGTTTTGAACACCCCTACCCTGGGGGAAAGACCTTGGCTATTCACCCTATCCATGCCCCTCATGATTTTATAAATCCCTCAACTCCCAGCACTCCAGGGAAAATAGCCCCAGCTTATTCAGTCTTTCTCTATAGCTCAAACCCTTCAGCCCTGGCAACATCCTTGTCAATCTTTCAAAGTTTCACAACATCCTTTCTATAGCCGTGAGACTAGAATTGAATGCAGTATTCCAAATGTGGCCTAATCAATGTCCTATACTGCCCCAACATTACAACTCCTATACTCCATGCACTGACCAATGAAGGAAAGCATACCAAACTCCTCCTTCACTATCCTGTCTACCTGCAACTCTGCTTTCAAAGAACTATGAACCTGCACTCCAAGGTCTCTTTGTTCAGCAACACTCCCTAGAATCTGGCCACTTCTTTCAAGTAGTTTCCTCTGCTGCTTGCTTCCTCCGGTTTATAGCTGATCTAAACAGGAAAGGAATTATTTGTAGTGGTAAGAGACTAAGAGAGAGAAAAAAAATCTGTGTGTGTTACAACTCCTAAATGCACAAAAATATCTCTCAATTCAATTGTGCAATCGATTGCTAGATACCTACATTGGGGGTTAGGGGAGGAGGGGGTGATGGCCTCGTAATATTGTTGCAGTCTGGTGACACGAGTAATGTTCTGGAGGCTTGAGTTCAAGTCCTGCCATGGCAGATGGTGGAATTTGAAATGATTAAAAATCTAGGGTTATCTCATGGAGACCATGAAACCACTGTGGGGGTTGGGGGTTATTCATCCGGTTAACTGATCCCCTTTCGGGAAGGAAACTGCTGTCCCTACTGGTGTGGCCTACATGGGACTCCAAAGCCACAGTGATGTGGTTGACTCTTAACTGCCCCCTAGGCAATTAGGGGTTGTCTGGCTGGCCCAGCCAGAGATGCTCACATCCTGTGAAGGTACAAGAAGTGCTATTTCCCTGTGTGCGCTGGGTTCAAATCCCTGGGGCAAAGCTTCTCTTCCATGTGTTCTGGAAGACAAGGCATGGAGAAAGTAAGGACTATAGATGCTGGAGAGTCAGAGATGAAAAACGCGGTGCTGGAAAAGCACAGCAGGTCAGGTAGCATCCGAGAAGCAGGAGACCACTCATGGGAAGGCATGGTGGTTCAGTGGTTAGCACTACAGCCACACAGCACTTGGTTCGAATCTAGCCTCGGGCGACTGTCTGCATGGGGTTTGCATGTTCTCCCTTTGTCTGCTCAGGTTTCCTCTGTTTACTCCTGTTTCCTTCCAAAGCTGTGTAGGTCAGGTGGACTGGCCATGGTAAATACAGTGGATTGGTGTGTCTGGGTGGGATGCTCTTCACGGGGTCAGTGCAGACTCGATGGGCCAAATGGCCTCTTTATGCACCGTAGAGACTCTATGTACCTGGTTTAATCCATTCCCTACCTCCCCCCACTGCTGTATCTTATCGAGGATTGAAGTTTGTTCATTTCACCCTGACCTCCTTTTGCTTGCTTGCCCAGTTATTGAAGTTGCCTCGGGTGAATATGGAGATTTGAACCCTCTGCTGTTCAAGGCTGTTCAGGATGGAATGTGCACCATGGCGGAGAAGAAGAACCCATCCAAAGGGGGTGATCCTTCAAGCTGGAAATCCCAGAGCCTAACGGTAATCCAGTGAGAATCAAAACTTTCTTGACAGCATAACGATGATGTGACAGGTGGACTCCAGCTGGGTAGAGTTTTCAATGGGTTCATGTGGTCTTAACTTGCAATTAATTTTCTCTTGTCCCAAGGCAATGTTCCATAATTCTATAAGATATTTAGAAAATACTGAATAAGTAAATACATGCACCATAAAAACTATAAGTTCCCCTCCAAGCCAAAAGGGGTAACAGGGAGAAAGTAGGAGAATAGGGTTCTGGAATATATCGGTCATGATCAAATGGTGGAGTAGACTTGATGGGCCAAATGGCCTAATTCTGCTCCTATATCTTATGGTCTTGTATCGCTGTTTCCTGAGTGTCACTGGGTCAGAATCCTGGTAACCCTCCCTAACAAATTGTGGCTCTACCTACAGCACACAGACTGCAGCAGTTTAAGAAGGCAGCTCTACACGACCTTCTCAAGGGGCAATAAATATTGGTCATCTAGTGACATCTATGTCCCACGACATAAATATATATTCTCAGCTTCTCAATTGCACAAATGGCAAAATATTCCGTGACCAGATCATCTGTTTTTGTGATGTTGGATGATATCAAGCAGATCTCCACTGTTGAAGAATTCCCCTGCTTGACTTCCAGATACTGTGATGAAATATTTAATATCCATTGAAAAGGGCAGACTGGGCCTCCATTTAATGCCTCAGGAAGTTCAAAGAATGAGCATTGATATCACTGAAACATCTCCGACTCTGAGTGAACTTGACAGGGTAGCTTGGAGAGCAATTCCCCTAACTGCAAGAGCCGAAAGCCCAGGGGGGGTCATGAGTTGAGGATAAAGGGGTCGCCATTTTGGATTGAGATGCAGAGAAATTTCTTCACCAAGGGGCTGCAAATCTTTGGAATTTCCTACGGCAGAAGGTTTTGTAAGTTTGGTCTCTGAGTGCATTGAAAGCTGAGATTGTTAGATTTGGGGATCCAGGAAATAAAGAGATAAGGGGATCAAGCTCAAAGGTTACACGCAATTATATTGAATAGAGACACAAAGGGTGTTAATGCTTACTTCTGCTCCTAATTCTTGTGTCATGCAAAAGACTACATCTCCTGACAGGGTCGCTCACTCCCAGTACTGTATTGTGAAGAGAAAGCATCATAGGTGTGGATAAGGATGTGGAAACTAGGAAAGGTCAAACTGCCATGCAGAACAGTCATTGCTGGAAATGTAAAGCTCTTGCCTGCATTAGACCTGCGTACATGACAAACTAAACTGGATACTAAGACTGAATGTCAACAAAATATATCCTTAACATGATGAACACAAAAACTAGCAACTTGCATGTTCTTCTGATCTTCTCTCTCTCTCTCTCTTTCTCTCTTTGTACAGGACGCGGGCCCCATTGAGAGCTGCACTTTTGCAATAAGCTCTTTTGTTCAGTTTTATATCCTCTTCAGAAGGACCTTCATTTCCATTCTGCGAGACATGGTAAGGTCAGATGGACGTGCTGCTCAGTTAGAGAATGCTGAGTTATTTTCAGTAGGAGGGTGGGGATTGATATGGAGGGGATGGGAGTGTTTGCAGTTCACTTCAGCTGCCATTTGAATAGGGAAGGACTGGGATAAAAGATGCTTTTATCCTCCCTACCCCCTATCTTAGAGTTGGAAATACAACAGAGTTTCACCATCTGACAGTGACCTTCTCCTGGGAATGGGAAAACTGCAAATGTTTCCACTGTTGGGTAGTCACACTGTTGGTGGGATTGAGGTTCCACAGTCCACCATCAGCCTCATTGGTAGATACATGTTACAGTTCATGTGGGGAGACTAGAGTGTCTTGCATGTTATAGCCTGGATAGAGGCTTACTCAGCTGACCAGGAATCTCTCCCACTCTTACTGCCTTCTGCCATTGCTCATTAACCCATTTGATCGCATTATTAATGCACCTTCGTTGACTTAAAGTATGGTCCGTGCTTCTGGCTCAGAGGCAGAAACACTACCCACTTCCAACCCCAGAACTTTGTTCAACCAGAAGCAACATATTGCTGAAAATCTGATTTAAAAACAGTGAATGTTCGATGTCAGGCTGCTTCTGTGGAGATAGAAACAGAGGTCGCATTTTCTATCAATGATCTTTCATCAGAATTGCCAAAAACTTCGAACTGCACTACTTGTAAGAAGTGCAGAGCCACAGGAAATGGAGGTGAGACATCTAAGAAAGGAAATAGTCAGGGATACCATATAGACACTCTCAATATTGTTCAATTATGTTATTATTGAAATACCCCCTCTATCCCATATTCACAAATCTTTCCATACAGTTTGTTTTTCCTGCATTTTCCCTCATTCCTGATGAAGGGCTTTTGCCCAAAACATCAATTCTCCTGCTCCTCAGACGCTGCCTGACTTGCTGTGCTTTTCCGGCACCACTCTCTCGACTCTTGTTTTTCCTGCACCCTCCTTTACACTGACTCTCTCTTTTTAAATAATGCTCACCCCCAGCATGACCCAGTTTCTGATGGAAAGTCATCAACCTGAAATGGAATTTCAGTTCCTCTCCCCACAAATGCTGAAAAAGCCTGCTGAGTGTCTCCCTCACCTTCCGCTGTTAGTCTAACTTTCAGCTTCTGGGCTTGCTCACTCAAAGCAGATGTCACGAAAGTCTTCCGGGATCAAAGTACTGCAAGATTAGGCAAACATTGAAATGAAACAAGTTATTTTGTGTGTATTTGTATGTTCATGTGGTGTGTTTTGTGTGTGTGTGTGTGTGTGCCCATTTGAATCTCACAGTGGACCCCACTATCTTGTCTCTTGTAGGTTTTGACCCATTTACGATTCATGTCTCACATCTGCATTGGAGTCCTCATCGGTCTGCTGTACCTGAACATTGGTGATGAGGCAGAGAAAGTATTCAACAACACAGGATGCCTCTTCTTCTCCATGCTCTTCCTCATGTTTGCTGCTCTGATGCCAACCGTCCTGACCTGTAAGGAGAAATGTTATTTTCGTGTTGTTTGATTGTAACCTTCAAAGGTGAAATGGTGGCTCAGTGGTTAGTGCTGCTGCCTCACAGTGCCAGGGACTTGGTTTCAATTCCGACCTCAGGCAACTGTCTGTATGGAGTTTGCACACTCTCCCTGTGTCTGTGTGGGTTTTCACCAGGTGCTGCAGTTTCCTCCCATGGTCCAAAGATGTGCAGGTTAGGTGGTCTGGCCATTTTAAACTGCCTATTGTGTCCAAGGATGTGAAGGCTAGGTTGGTTATCCATGGGATTTACAGTGATAAGGGTGGGTTTGAGTGGGATGCTCTTTGGTGGTCGATGTGGACTCAAATGGCCTGCTTCCACATTATAACAATTCTATGATTCAATCTTCAAAACTGTTTTCTTTTTATAAGTGGATTTGCTTAAGTATAAAGGAAAAAGATCATTCATTTTTACAGTCCCTTTCACATTGTTCAACCTGATGATGGAGGATAGAATTTGCACCTCATTATTCCACACCCACAAGCTTTTGTTTACAGAGACATACATTGCACACATATGCTTCCAAACTTAACATTAGACTCTCAACTACTATACACATTTACTGAGGGCATGAAGGAGTAGTTTACAATCAGTTAAATACATTTTAAGTGCAGTAACTACTATAATGGGCACTAGAAGACTGATACAGTGGGAATCCCATAAGCAGTAGTGTTGATCAGCATATAGAATATCGAACATAGAACATCGAACATAGAACATCGAACATTACAGCTCAGTACAGGCCCTTCGCCCTCAATATTACACCGACCTGTGGAACCAATCTGAAGCCCATCTAACCTACACTATTCCATTCTCGTCTATATAGAGTCAAAGAGTCATAGAGATGTACAGCATGGAAACAGACCCTTCGGTCCAACCCGTCCATACCAACCAGATATCCCAACCCAATCTAGTCCCACCTGTCAGCACCCGACCCATATCCCTCCAAACCCTTCCTATTCATATACCCATCCAAATGCCTTTTAAATGTTGCAATTGTACCAGCTTGCACCACTTCCTTTGGTAGCTCATTCCATACACATACCACCCTCTGTGTGAAAAAGTTGCCCCTTAGGCCCCTTTTATATCTTTCCCCTCTCACCCTAAACCTATGCCCTCTAGTTCTAGACACCCCAACCCCAGAGAAAAGACTTTGTCTATTTATCCTATCCATGCCCCTCATAATTTTGTAAACCTCTATAAGGTCACCCCTCAGCCTCCAACGCTCCAAGGAAAACAGCCCCAGCCTGTTCAACCTCTCCCTATAGCTCAAATCCTCCAACCCTAGCAATATCTTTGTAAATCTTTTCTGAACCCTTTCAAGTTTCACAATGACCATTTAAATGCCCTTAAAGTTGACAAGTCTACTACTGTTGCAAGCAGTGCGTTTCACGCCTCTACTACTCTCTGAGTAAAGAAACTACCTCTGACATCTGAACTATATCTAACACCCCTCAGTTTAAAGCCATGTCCCCTCGAGCTAGCCATCGCCATCTGAGGAAAATGAGTCTTACTAACCAACCTATCTAACCCTCTGAGTATCTTATATGTCTCAATTAAGTCACCTCTCAACCTTCTTCTCTGTAATGAATACAGCCTCAAGTCCCTCAGCCTTTCCTCATAAGACCTTCCCTCCATACTAGGCAAAATCCTAGTAAATTTCCTCTGAACCCTTTCCAAAACTTCCACATCCTTCCTATAATGCGGTGACCAGAACCATATGCAATACTTCAAATGTGGCCGCACTAGAGTTTTGTACAGCTGCAGCATGATCTCATGGCTCTGAAACTCAATCCCTCTACCAATAAAAGCTAACACACCGTATGCCTTCTTAATAGCCCTATCAACCTGGGTGGCAACTTTCAAGGAGCTATGTACCTGGACACTGAGATCTCTCTGCTCATCTACACTGCCAAGAATCTTACCATTAGCCCAGTACTCTGCATTCCTGTAACTCCTTCCAAAGTGAATCACTTCACACTTTTCGGCATTAAGCTCCAGTTGCCACTTCTCAGCCCAGCTCTGCAGCTTATCTATGTCTGTCTGTAACCTACAACATTCTTTGTTACTATCCACGACTCTACTAAGCTTAGTGTCATCTGCAAATTTACTAAACCATCCTTCTATGCAAGCATTTATATAAATGACAAACAACAGTGGACCCAAAACTGGTCCTTGCGGTGACCCATAGCAACAGGTTTGTTGTTATTTGAGGGAGAAATTTAAAATCTGATTGAAGATTTGTAGCTCGGGTATCCGTTGTTGTGGTTCTGCTCGCCGAGCTGGAAGTTTTTGCTGCAAACGTTTCGTTCCCTGGCTAGGGAACATCATCAGTGCTGTTGGAGCCTCGTGTGAAGCGCTGCTTTGATGTTTCTTCCGGTATTTATATCTCTAGTAGCCATACACTCAGACAACCAGCAACATGAATTTGACTGGGAAAACACCACTATCATAGGACAAGCCAGACAGAGAACAGCCAGAGAATTCCTAGAAGCATGGCATTCATCCCCAAACTCCATCAACAGACACATTGACCTGGACACCATATAAAAACCACTACAGCTGAAACTGACACCCGGAAACGGCAAGAACATCCATCAACAGACACATCGACCTGGACCCCACATACAAATCACTGCAGCTGAAACTGACACCCGGAAGCGGCAAGAACAAACCAATATAAATACCGGAAGAAACATCAAAGCAGCGCTTCACACGAGGCTCCAACAGCACTGATGATGTTCCCTAGCCAGGGAACGAAACGTTTGCAGCAAAAACTTCCAGCTCGGTGAGCAGAACCACGACAATGAGGGAGAAATATTGGTGATGGGAGGGGTGGGAAAGCTTGTGATTTCAAATAAACCTGTTGGACTATAAACTGGTGTCATGGACTCAGAGGGCTAAGCAGCCTCTTTCAGTGACATATTGACTCCACAATTATTCCCGATCACTGTTTTCATTCAGTATTATTCCATAAATTAGATCTATAAACAGACTCTAATCTTTATTAGTTATTTAAAACATGCAGAAAGGAAAATCTCAGTTCATATTTTTCTCTATCCCTTTCAGTTCCATTGGAGATGTCCGTATTTCTGAGAGAACACCTCAACTACTGGTACAGCCTAAAGGCTTACTACTTGGCTAAAACAATGGCGGATGTTCCTTTTCAAGTATGTCGTGTTCAGATATTTATTCATTTTTGTCATTGAATATGCATTCAGTTCTGGATGTATGTTTGCTCATTGAGCTGGAAGGTTTGTTTTCAGCTCAATGAGCAAACTTACATCCAGAACCTCATCCTGAGCTACAAACTTTTGCAAAAATCGCTAAGCATTAAGTTGGTTGTGTATCAACAGTGAAGTACCTTGGAGGAGATCATTCAGCCTCTCCACTCTGATGGGCCATACACCAAGCTACTGGGTATATAGAAGCATGAGAGTGGATCTTAGAACAGCGTATAAAATTATGAAGGGAATAGATAAGATAGAAGCAGGGAGGTCGTTTCCAATAGCGGGTGAAACTAGGGGACATAGCCTCAAATTAAGGGGAGAGCAGATTTAGAACTGAGTTGAGGATGAATTATTTCTCACAAAGGGTTGTGAATCTGTGGAATTCCCTGCCCAGTGAAGCAGTTGAGGTGACCTTATTAAATGTTTTTAAGGCAAAGATAGAATTTTGAACAGTAAAGGAATTAAGGGTTATATTGAGTGGGTGGGTAAGTGGAGCTAACGGTGGCACAGTGGTTAGCACTGCTGCCTCACAGCGCCTGAGACCCGGGTTCAATTCCTGACTCAGGCAACTGACTGTGTGGAGTTTGCACGTTCTCCCCGTGTCAGCGTGGGTTTCCTCCGGGTGCTCCGGTTTCCTCCCACAGTCCAAAGATGTGCGGGTCAGGTGAATTGGCCATGCTAAATTGCCCATAGTGTTAGGTAAGGGGTAAATATATGGGTGGGTTGCGCTTCAGCGGGTTGGTGTGGACTTGTTGGGCCGAAGGGCCTGTTTCCACACTGTAAGTAATCTAATCTAACTTCACAAAGGGGTCAGCCATGATCTTATTGAATGGCGGAGCAGGCTCGAGGGGCAGATGGCCTTCTCCCGCTCCTAGTCCTTACGTTCTTATGTCTGTTGTTATAATCGTCTCTATTGTGGGGTTATACTAAGGGTTTAGAATGTAGAGTTTTTGTTTCAGTTACAGTTGGATTTCAGGTTCTTCACTAAAGCCTGTGGGTACTTACAAACATTGAACGCATGATCCAGCCTTTCGAAGCAAGGAAGCCCTGAGGTTGCTATGGAGATAAAAGCCAAGGGTCGAACTGTGCTCTAAACAGAAACTGATGGGTTTTAGTTTTATGTAAATGAGAAAAAAAGTTCCCCTGCCTCTGCATCTAACCAAAGAACACTATTTGGAATGTTTAGTGAGAGAAAGAGGGAGTGTGAGTGTCTGATGAACCCTAGTACACAACTCTCAGTGCTTATACTTGGCTGGGATGCTAGGGTTTTTTTGATGATATCAGCCTGCTCCAACATGTTATTACACACCTCTAGAGCAGATGGGATTTGAACCAGGGTCTCCTAAGTCCGAGGTAGGGACACTACCTCTGCACCACTAGAACCCTCCAGGACACTTGTTGGTAGGAGTTTCCTATGGACCTCAGCTGTGACATGTGCAGCCAGATCCAGAATTTAAAAAAAGAACTACATTCCAGATTGTGTATGTGTAAAGCCATAAGAGCCACAGTTAAAAAAAAAGATTAAGCTGGGTTAAATTTATTGGATTGAATTTGATGCAGACACTTATATTTTTAGAATCACTGTCTCACTTGTTCAGTGTGTACCTATTTAGCCATATTTGCTTGTATTTGTGTTGTTCAAGAAAATATAGTGAAGATTCTTTTGCTGTTTCAATATAATCCTGGAGCCCTGCCACTGAATGCCTTGCCCTTGGTTCTTGCATAGTCTTTAGGGAAGTGATTGCCTTTTGTCTTCATTGCCATTCTATTAATCCAGAGACCCAGGCTAATGTTCTCAGGACTTGGGTTCAAATCCCACTAAGGTAGATGGTGAAATTGAAATTCAATAAAATATCTGGAATTTAATGTTTACTGATGACAATGGAACTGTTGCAAATTGTCGGAAAGACCCATATGGTTCACTAATATCCTTCAAGGAAGGAAATTGCAGTCCTTACATGGTCAGTCCTGCATGTGACTCCAGACCTACTTTAACTGCCCTCTAGGCAATTAGGGATGGGCATTAAATACTGACCTTGCTAGCAATGTCCACTTCCCATGAATGAGTAAAAGAAATGGTGGCTCAGTGATTAGCACTTCGACCCATCAGTGCCAGGGACTTTGGGTCAATTCCAGCCCCAGGCGACTGCCTATGCAAAGTCTGCACACTCGCTCATGTCAATATGGGTTTCCTACGGGAACTCAGGTTTCCTCCCACAGGTTAGTTGGATTGGCCGTGCTAAATTGCCCATAGTGTCCAGGGATGTGTAGGTTAGGAGGATTAGCCATGGGAAATGCAGGCTTACAGGAATGGGGTTGGGGGTGAGTCTGGGTGGGATGCTGTTCAGAGGGACATTGTGGACTTGATGGGCCAAATGGCCTGCTCCCACACTGTAGGGATTCTATGTTTCTATAAAGTGACAGTGGTCCTAACAGGAATCCAGCTTCTCCATTATTCTCATATCTGATGGCTCTGTCCTCTATGGACTTTCCTTTGACAAATGGGACAGATGTGTTCTGAGGACATTACCATGCACCGAACTGTCTGCAGTTGAAGTAATAACATTTTCATAACACCAGTGAAGCTAAATGATACAAAATTCAAAATGAGAGGGTGAGGTGACAGTATTAAGATGGGAATGTTTGTCGATCCCAGTTTTAAAATGCTTGTTCTCCCATCTGTAGGTGATCTGTCCAATTGTCTACTGCAGTATTGTCTACTGGATGACATCGCAGCCCCCTGAGGCTTCCCGCTTCCTCTTGTTTGCCAGTCTGGCCACAGCGACAGCGCTGGTGGCCCAGTCACTTGGACTCCTGATTGGTGCTGCATCCACATCTTTACAGGTACTGGTCCATGCAGAGATCACATCAAAGATTGTCATCCGTAGAATGACAAAGAGGCCATTCAACCCATCTAGTCTGTGTCAACCTCTTGAAAGAGCTTTCTGATTAGCTTCTAACACTTGTATGCTTTTCCTATAAAACTGCAAATTCTTCCTGTTAGGTGTTTATCTTGTTGCCTTGTGAAAGTGAGGATTTAAATCCACTTCCTTTCAAGCAATACGCTCCAGATTACCACAGCCCTCTGCATTTTGAAAAAAATCTTCCTCCTAGCTCCTCCTGGTGGGTGGCATGGTGGCACAGTGGTTAGCACTGCTGCCTCAGAGTGCCAGAGACCGGGGTTCAATTCCCGCCTCAGGTGACTCTCTGTGTGGAGTTTGCACATTCTCCCCATGTCTGTGTGGGTTTCCTCTCACAATCCAAAAATGTGCAAGTTAGGTGAATTGGCCATGCTAAATTGCCCATAGTGTTAGGTAAAGGGGTAAATGTAGGAGAAAGGGTCTGGGTGGGTTGCGGGTCGGTGTGGACTTGTTGGGCTGAAGGGCCTGTTTCCACACTGTAAGTAATCTAATCTAGCTCTGATTCTTTCTAACAATTCTCTCTTTATCAACCTTTCGATCATTGGAAATAGTTTTTCCTTCTCTACTTGATCAGAACTTTGCAATGTTGAAAGTCATGCCTTTTTAGATGCTGTCACTTAACTGAGGGACATTGAGGGGAGTTCAGGTGGAATTTTTATTGTGGAGGAAGTAAAGGTAAAGGTACCATCAACTCAGAGGAGCTTTTGCATTAGCAAGAGATGACTGGTGATGGTTTAACCTGGAAGTTACCATGCCTCAGGTGAAGGGAGAGTTCGAGAACAGGATTCCTTCATGGCAAGCCTTAGCTGATCTGGGAATTGAAGCCATGCTGTTGGCATCACTCTGTGTTATAAACCAGATGTTCAACCAACTGAGCATACCAATTCCCTGGGCTCACAATCTTTGAATCCCCCTTTAGGCCGGCAAGGGTGCGTGGCCTTCAGTTGGTGCCCCCACTATCTGGCATATGAAATCTCATCAAGATTTGGAATCGAAAACCAACTTGACAAAACTTGTGCCAGGTGATTGGCGCAATTGCACAGTGTCTTGGAGACTAGTCAGGTCGGGTTTACAACTGAACTGCGGATGTATGTTCCCATGAGGAGAAAAGGTGGCAAGAGAGATGAGGGGGTGGGAGGAGGGAGTACAGCAGGGGGGGATGGAGAGTCAGACGGGATGGGAGTAGAAGGGAATGAGGTTGTGGGCGGGAAGGGACTGTCAATCAACGAGACACGAAACCCCAGGAGGTGGGGGAATGTTTGGGGTTTGTTGGTGGTGGTGGTCTGTCTAGGCTGGGGCTGAAGGAAGAGTCAAGTTAAAAATGTTGTGAAACTTGAAAGGGTTCAGAAAAGATTTGCAAGGTTGTTACCAGGGGTGGAGGGTTTGAACTGTAGGGAGAGGCTGAATAGGCTGGGGCTGTTTTCCCTTAAACATTTGAGGCTGAGGGGTGACATTATAGAGGTTTATAAAATCATGAGGGGCACGGGATAGGGTGAATAAACAAGGTCTTTTCCCTTGCTTGGGGGAGTTCAGAACTAGAGGGCATAGGTTTAGGGTGAGAGGGGAAAGATTTAAAAGGGACCTACAGGGCAACATTTTCATGCAGAGGGTGGTGCGTGTTTGGAATGAGCTGCCAGAGGAAGTGGTGGAGGCTGATGCAATTACAACATTTTAGAAAGCTTCTGGAAGGATACATGAATAGTAAGGGTATAGAGGGATAAGGACCAAATGCTGGCAAATGGAACTAATTCAGATTATGACATCTGGTCTGCATGGATGAGTTTGAGGGTCTGTTTCTGTACTGTATGTGTCTATGACTCTAAGTCCAAGGGAGTGTTGGGGGACAGTTTGGTTGGAGCCAGTAATATTTATCATACTTAGTCATCATGCAAACCCCCTGCATTTAATTCATCAACTCAGTTTGTACCAGACTTCTGCTGTGATAGTAATGATTTTGTGAGCTGTTCATGACATGCTGTGTTTCCCTGCATTGTCCACTTCCAGGTAGCCACCTTTGTGGGTCCAGTCACTGCCATCCCAGTGCTTCTATTCTCGGGATTTTTTGTTAGTTTTGATACCATCCCCACCTACTTACAATGGAGCTCCTACGTCTCTTACGTAAGGTACACTTTCTTTCTTTTATTGAGTTTGTTATAAAAATGGTGCTTCGGCTGTACCTCCCACTCTCTCTTTCCCTCTCCTTCTCTCTCGGACTTGCAAACTTCCAAATCCTGCCCGCACAATTTCCAACCGGAAAAATGTGAGGGTTAAGTCACCTTTTCCCACTCTTTCATCAGAGAGACAACTGGTGGTGGTTTTTTAACCAAAGTGGAACCCAACGTTGGATTCCCATCAGGCAGGGTGGGAATTGAACCCTTGCTGTTGGTGGGACTCTGTTTTGCAAACCAGCTGACCAGCCAAGGCAGGAGGAAGCAGTCCTGAGAATCTCCAGAACTAGGGGTGGCATGGTGGCTTAGTGGTTAGCACTGCTGCCTCACAGCGCCAAGGTTCCCAGGTTCCATTCCAGCCTTGGGTGACTGTCTGTGTGGAGTTTGCACATTCTCCCAGTGTCTGCGTGGGTTTCCTCCAGGTGCTACAGTTTCCTCCCAAAATCCAAAGATGTGCAGGCCAGGTGAATTAACCATGCTAAATTGCTCATAGTGTTAGGTGCATTAGTCAGGGGGGTTGGTAAGTCTTCGGAGGGTCGGTGTGGACTTAGTGGGCCATAGGGCCTGTTTCCACACTGTAAGGTAATCTAATCCAGAAGTATGCTGGAAGTTTACAGTATGCTATGTTAAAGGTACTATTTAGATGCAAGTTGTCACTTTGTTCTTGTGATGAGGGTGGGAACCCTGCCCAGTCTTTCACCCCATCTCCAGCCTGTTTTTTTAAATTCATTCACTGGATGAGAGTGCCACTGGTCAGGGGATTACTGTAGTGAACCAAATGGGCTTCTCCAACAATGGATTCATGGTCACCATTAGACTCTTGATTCCAGTTTTTTTAATTGAATTCAAATTCCACCATCTACCCCAGGCAGGATTTGAATCTGGATCCCCAGATCATTATCTGAGTCTCTGGATTAACGGCCCAGCGATAATACCACTAGGCCATCTCCTCTCCTCCCCACTTGCAACAAAAGGATGCTGAGCTAAATGTACTAATGGTCACTGCTGCCCCAGCTAAGTTGCATCAAGTTACATTGAGGCGAAAGTGAAGACTGCAGATGCTGGAGACTGCGAGTCGAGAGTGTGGTGCTGGAAAAGCACAGCAGGTCAGGCAGCATCCGAGGATCAGGAGAAACGGCATTTTGAGCAAAGTCCCTTCATTGGGAATGAGGGATGAAGGGCTTTTGTCCAAAATGTCGATTTTCCTGCTCCTTGGATGATGCCTGACCTGCTGTGCTTTTCCAGCACCTCACTCTCAACTCAAATTACATTGACCTTACTGAACAGAGGCAGACAGTTTTGCCCATCAGATGTATGCCAGAGATAATGCTCTACATAAGCCCTTTACTACCCTTCTTTATATACCTCAGTCAGCATATGCTTTCTCCCACATATGTTTATCTAATATGAAGGTTCAGATATTTAGGGTATAATATCAAATACTATAATGAAAGTAGGAGAAATTGAGGACTGCAGCTGCTGGAGATCAGAGTCAAGGGTGTGTTGCTGGAAAAGCACAGTAGGTCAGGCAGGATCTGAGGAGCAGGAGAATTGACGTTTCAGGCGTAATCCCTTCATCAGGAATGAGACTTGTGGGCCGTGGGCTGAAAGATAAATGGGAGGGGTTTGGAGTTAGGAGAAAGGAAGCTGAGAAAGTGATAGGTGGATGAAGTTGAGGGAGAAGGTGATAGGTCAGAAGGGGGAGTGATGGACAGGTCCGGAGTGCGGTGCCGAGTTGGAGGCTTGGGACTGGGCTAATGTCAGGGGAGGGAAAATAAGGAAGCTGTTGAAATCCACATTTATCCTGTGTGGTTGCAGGGTCCCAAGGCAGAATATGAGACGTTCCTCCTTCAATCGTCGGGTGGTAATGGTTTGGTGGCGGAGCAGGCCCAGGATCTGCATGTCCTGGATGGAGTGGGAGGGGGAGTTGAAGTGTTCAGCTATGGGGTGGAGGGGTTGGTTGGTGCAGGTGTCCCAGAGATGTTCTCTGAAATGATCTGCAAGAAGACATCCTGTCTCCCCGATGTAGAGGAGACCACACCGGGTGCAACAGTTGCAGTAGATGACATTGATAGAGGTACAGGTGAATTTCTGATGGATGTGGAAGGATCCCTTGGGGCCTTGGACAGAGGTGAGGGGAGTGGTATGGGCACAGGTTTTGCACTTCCTGCGGTGGCAGGGAAAGGTGCCAGGAGTGTGGCATGGACCTGACGAGGGAGTCGCGGAGGGAATGTCTCTCCGGAATGCTGATAGTGGTAGGGAGGGAATATAATTTTGATGGAGGGGTTCAGTTGGAGGTGGCAGAAGTGGCGGAGGATGATGCAATGTAGTAGTGAGGTGGAAGGTGGGGACTAGGGGGGTTCTGTCCTTGTTGCATTGGAAGGGGTGCAGTTCAAGAGCAGTGGTGTGTGGAGTGGAGGAGATGCGCTGGAGGGCATCATCAACCACGTGGGAAGGGAAGTTGTGATCATGCCTCTCCTGCCGACCCAACCAGTACCCTACCACTGACACCCTCATCCGCCTGGCCGAACCGGTCCTCACCCTCAACAACTTTCCAATCCTCCCACTTCTTCCAAACCAAAGGGGTAGCCATGGGCACCTGCATGGGACCCAGTTATGCCTGCCAGTCCATCTTCCACAGTTACACCGGCACCACCCCCACCTGTTCCTCCACTACTCTATCGGCGTCACCTTATGTTCCCATGACGGGGTTGAGCAGTTCATCAACTTCACCAATACATTCCATCCTGACCTCAAATTCACCTGGACCATCTCGGACACCTCCCTCCCCTTCCTGGACCTCTGCATCACCGTCTCCAGTGACCAACTAACAAGACATCTACTACACGCCCACTGACTCCCACAGCTACCTGGACCACAACTCCTCCCACCCTACCTCCTGTAAAAACGCCATCTCTTATTCCCAATTCCAAAACCCATCTGTTCCCAGGATGACCAATTTCACCTCAGAAAGTCCGAGATGACCTCCTTCTTCCATGATCGCAATTCCTGCTGTGCTTTCCCAGCAACCCATCAACTATAATGGAAGTGTCAATTATGCTTCCACGAGGCTATTTTGATGGTGGTGTCAAGGTGACCATACATGATGATGAGAGGGTTAAGGTTTTCTACGCAGGCAATTTTGGTGAGATCTGTGACATAACATGAGCTAAATTTACTTATGCAGCAATTGATTTTAAAGCAGTAATATTGCCATTTGCTGTTTTTTTCTCACTGACGCAGGTACGGCTTTGAAGGCGTCATCCTGTCAATATATGGACTGGACAGAAAAAACCTGACCTGCAATACTGGGTTTTGCCCGTTTAAGGAACCAAAGAAAATTCTGCAAGTAATGGATGTGCAGGACTCAAAACTTTACATGGATTTCATTGTCCTTGGTATTTTCTTCATTATCTTGCGTTTCCTGGCTTACCTCGTTCTTCGATACAAAGTCAAGTCCGAGAGATAGAGAGAGAGAGCTTCACTGCAGGTGAATATTCTGCAGCGTTCAGTCGTATTGTCTATGAGCTGGATTCATTCTGCTGAACTTGTGTTTTGGATGTGGCCTGTATTAGGCTCATCAGCCACGGGATGGGCATCAAAGCCAGAGAGATCATTACAAGACTAAATCTCCAAATGTCACAATGGCTGGTGATGGGCCTTTTGATTTCAAAGATCTTATTTTTGCTGCTGCAGTTACTTTATTGAAACTTGATTAACCCTTACCCATCCAGAGAACAATTTATCAAAAGAAAATGCAACTTTTTGGAAGTTGTAAATGAAATAATTCTGCATGGGCCTTCTGCACACTGACAATTCAAGGAAGTTACACCCAAACATTTACATGTTTCAAGAAACCCTGTTTGTCAATTATAGTTATATGTCACTCTAAAGTATATATCTTTTTTTAAATGAAACTTTGATTTTCAATCAGGGCTGTTATTAAGCACAGTTTTTTGTAGAACAATGTATGCTTTATCTCTCTCCTGGAGCATGTTAGCTTATAGCATGTCTTGTCAAATTATTATAATTGTAAGTATAAAGAAAAATCAAAGCGAAGCAGTATAAACCAAAACTGTTATAATAGGCAATGTGGAAAGTCTATTTAGTTTCTGAAATTTCAAAAGTATATTTAAAAACAAGTCTTGAAAGTGTTAAACATTTAAAATAACCGTAGTGTAATCATTTTTTTACAGAATTTTATATTACGCCTGTTGATTTTTTTGGGTATTTGGAGGTTTCCTTCCTTCGTTACTTGAAAAAAAAAATCAATGTTATTAATGCATTCCTCTGACTCCAAACATCAAACCTTTTCTGACCACAACCTCCTGACCTATTTATTTTGGGTCACGATGTTGTTGTGACAGAAATCCTGCCCCATTTGTGCGTCTGTATTTAATAATATACCAATGTTCATATTCACCACAGGAGTTATCATCTTAAAATATACCAATTCTATAAAAATTTAGAACATTTGGCTCAAAAATTTACAATTTCTGAGTTTTTGCCACATTTCAACTCAATTTTAATTATTGCTGTATGGTTTCTTCCACATGACGCTGTGGGTAATGTCCTCACTGCCATACAGCCTGGATCCTTCAGAAATGCATTACAAAGCCTTGTGAGGCATCCTTGCTGTCTGGTGAGTGGGAACAATCAGAGAAATCGTGAGTGAAATTGGCTTTTGAATCAGATGAATGCAGGAGTATTGGGAAAAACTCTGATAGGCATTGCACAGGACAAAAGTTTTTTTTTGTGTTAGGTGCAAGTCCTTTTCCTACACGTCTCTGTATTTTATGTTGCATAGGTGTTAATGATGAGTTATTCAGAGTTTGCATTGAAATTTAATCATCAAACTTGCTGTTCTCTAGTCTGGATAAATGATGACAAATCTATTGCTTGGCTTAGTCCTAAATAATCTGTAAAGCATGTTCATTTCCCATGGTGCATTCTTATTTATCTCAAGTACTAAGTAAGGAGCCAAGTACATTCACAAAAATGAGAAGATGGATGTCATGGTGTCTGTCCTTCTCCTTTAGATTAACTTAGACAGCATTTATAATCAGTATCCGCTGTAACATGTGGATTCTCCTTCAAACATGTTCCAGTGATTAAAATGTAGCATCTCCATAAAATAGGAAAACTGTGATGATGTCCTAATTTTACATTATACAAATGAACTTCTTCAGAAATATCATTGCAAAGTGCAACCTGACACAGTACTGCAAAATCTTACAGTCAATGATCTACTGAACCTTTGACCTCATTGCCGTAACAGGCAGTCATGTGTGAGACTGTTTGCTTGTACAGTTTTAACATTTTAATTTCTGTACAGTTCAGAGTAACTTCCCTGCCAAAGGCTTGCACTGTTCATACAGAATCTCCTGCAGTCACGGTGAATAAATAAAATCAGACTTGCACTTCTGTAGCGCCTTTCATGACCACCTGAAGTTTTATGCTGCTGTGGGGCCAGTTAAGAATCTTTGAAGGTTTGTTACTGATGCAGCGCAGAAAATCCTGCACAACTTTGTTCACTCACTTTATCTTTTTGTCTGTCAATATTTTTTATTGCTGTGCTCAATTTTCCAGTATGTCTCCACCATTTATATTTTATTTGAAGTTTTTGGACAACTCACCTGGAGCCCCACTCACTTGGATGTGAAATCCTCATTCTATTTCTCCAAGGTCCAAAATAGATTTTAGGTCAGAGGTTTTTTTTTTACATACAAGATGTCTTTTCACCCCAAAAACGATACTGTAGGAGGTGCTGGTGATGGTTTGATGACCCTAATGAGTAACTGCTTTAACTATTTAACTATCCACCCTTCACTGTTCGGTATCTGAAGACAGAAGAGTGTCATGTGAATTATGAACAAAATGTAAGCTGTGTTAGAGCCATTAGCTGTTCTCTTCCACAGACTATGTACTGTATAACCTAGTCTATTGTGCACTCCATACGGCCCAGTTTATTTCTCAAGAAATTACACTGAAAATATTGTTCTTTCCAAAACCTTCTTCAGAATAAGCAATAAATCAAAGAAATCTCCTGCATCTGTATTGTAGAACTTTAACCTGGTTGAATTCCTTAACTTGGTTCTCAAATGATCCCAGAAATTAAGGGGACCCTTATATTCTCAAACCCACTTAATAACCTTGATAATATGAAAAGCCAACCTTTTGTTTTTCCTCTGATTATTGTCCTTCATAATGCTGTTTCAAAGATAAAACAATTTAAAGTTTTTTTTTCAGAAACCAAGAAAAAAAAATGTAAATGGTGCAATCTTGACAAGAGGGAAGCTAATCTTTTATGTTTGCAGAATAAATACAATTGTAATATTTAACTGCCATATATGTATATATTGATCTAAACGGTCTGCAAGGATGTCAAAAAATTCAGCACGTTCATAAGACCCATTTGTATTGTACAGTTCACAAAAGCTAATGCTGCAGATGTCTGGTGACAGTCTACAGTAGCAACGTTTCCATGAAGCTTTTGCCATTTTTTAAGAATGAGCCTCATCATCAGGGCAATCTTGTTCTAAAAACAACTTGAAAGACAATGCAGAATTCCAGAAGTCAAAACTGACTGTAAACTATTTTTAATTGCAAGTCGCATTAATCCAAGTCAAAGTAGTGCAGTGACAATGGAAATTTCCTGAGTTATTTTATTAAAAATGCTTAATTGGAACTACTTGGTAACTTTTGAGTTTTGAGTCAAGCCAAAAACTATTTGGAATTACCTGGAACTTGAAATGTGCTTGATCAGCTGGACAGAGTTCACATTTGTGATGAGAACCACTGGAAATATTAATCTATCTTTAATGCAGTTGTTAATCATCCTTCTTTATTTAAAGAATTAACATCCATTTTAAGATTTTATTTCTGCTGAGATAACAACTGTCTCAGCAGTACATGTTTTTGATGCTATGGCTAAGTAATTTAGATGCATTACTGCAGCCGGTGCTGTCGAGAATGGGTTGGGCTCGCTCATCTTTCATGGCTTCAAGTCTTTCTAAATATCCTTACACTGCTTTTAGGAAAAGAAATTCTGGTTTAGCTCCTGATTGGTCCTGATCTACAACTGACTCCTGAGACAGGAAAGTGAAGAGTTAAGATCCTGGCAAGCCGACATCTTTAGGAGATAAGGTGAGGAAAACGAAGAAGTAAAGAAAATGCAGAAAAATCTGTGAGCCAATCATTTCTCTGCCTGTTGAGTTGAGGACAGTGCGATAGTCCCATTGCTCACCATTTGAACAGAAGCCTCTCCCTTGAACAACTACAGAGAAGGCGAGTCTATTGTACACTGGAGTTTAGAAGGGCAAGGAAGATGTTGAATGATCTTGGCAAGGCAGAATGTTTACTCGTGTGTGTCCAGAACTGTTTTAAAATTAGTAGTCACTCCTTTGGAACCGAGATGAGGGGACTTTCTTTCTCTCACAGGATAGGTCTGGCTTTGTAACTCTGTGCCTCAGAAGTCAGTGATGGCAGGGTGATTGAATACTTTTTAGGCATAAGTGTATAATATTCTTATTAAGTAGTGAATAAAAGATAGATTGGAACGTGGAATTTGGAGCACAAGCCAATCAACTATGTTCCTATTGAATGGCGGAGCAGGCTTGGAGAGTGAATGATCTGTTTCAGCACATATTTCATTTGTTAGTAATGAGATTCAGAATGGCAAATAATGTGTCAGATCATAAAACTCTTGAAACTACACATGTATTTTGTCAGAGAGACTCTGCTCTGGGCATGGAGCCGTGCTCCAATGGAGAATGATAAATTTGACTCTTCACCTTGGACAAGCTTTGGCTAGAAGTGGCACTTTTTGAAAAATATCTATGTGGTTTTTGGCCTGGAGTAAGATGTGACATCATCCAGACAAAACACATTTGATGAGAGAAAGTTGAGAAATGTGAGAAACTCTTTAAGTGTAGCTGTAACTGTAAGACATTGCACTTATGTAAGATGTAGCTCTACACTGTGATCAGGTAAAGCCAGTATTCTGAAAGTATTAGATCAAATGGACTGAAGTCCTTCTACATCTGAACCTGTTTAAATCAGTTGATCATTGTATCCACTGTGCTACAGAAGATATTATTAGTTTTACATGTTCATTAATGTTTAAAAAAGGTTCAATTTTGTACCTTTGCTGGAAAAATGTTTGACCTACATGCTATTTTGTTGAAATCCCAACCATTCAATGACATCCAGATTTCTTCCTCTTAATTGATATTCAATGACTTGCGTAGAAAATGTCGACATGAATTTGTGTGACCTCTGAGGAGAAATAAGATTGGGCTTGGACGTGCTGCTGTTCAATGTTCAATAGTTGACTGAAACTCATTGTGGTCCATGTGGAAAGTGACTTCTTAGCTGGGTTTTGGGAGGGCCATTGGAACCTTTGGAACTGAATGGAAGTGGAAAAGTCAGTGATTTCTGGAGCGAGAAAGGTTGAGTAACAATCTATGCATGAAGAGGTTTAAGGCCAGTGCATACTATTTTGATAAAGCTTTAAAGGATGGTTTATCTTAGTGAATTAACCAAACTTGATTTCTTTCCATGGCTAGTTCTGTTTACATGGTACATGCTAAACATTTAACTGTCAGACTCATTTTTAAACAGAACTGAAGTTGAACACATGGGTCATGGATCAATAATGTTTATGCAAATCATCTCCCAAGTTGCTAATGAATGTTTATAGAGTGACTCTTGTTCTACTGTACATTACTTTCTGTAAAAGGTTTCTGTCACATATAATACAAATAAAATAATTATTTATATCCTGACCTTTGTTCTATAGTGTGCTGAAGACAGAGGGTATTGTTCTCTTACACACAATAAATAGATGAAAATCGTATGAAATGTAGAGATAACTAATGGTGATTAAATATGACAACTTGTGTTGTCACTTGCCCTATTTTAACAAGAGGTTGACATACTCAGAAATCTCAAAGGTTTGAACTTGATGTAGAGAATGAAGGTTTCACCTGGCCATTATGTATGTGCCTATTTCTATCTCCATAGCATCTTCTGTCTTTGCCCTATCTCCAGGTCATCTGCAGCTGAAAAGCTAACCTAAGCCTTATTAACAAATGCAAATTAGAAGCCATTTGCCCCATTGAATCTGCCCCATCATTCAATGAAACAATATTTGATCTAATACACATTCTCACCTATCCTGCCTGAAAAGCTTTGCTTAACCAGAATCCATCTCCAAATATCTTCACTTTTAAAATTCTTACCTTTAGGAAGGGTGAGTCTGGGTGGGATGCTCTTCAGAAGATTAGTATGGACTTGATGGGACAAATGGCCTGCTTCCATGCTGTAGGGATTAAATGATGAACCTCTCCTGATATGAAAATCCTTCCATGCCCAGGAACATTCTAGTGAAGCTTATCTGGACCGCCTTCAATGCCAGTATACATTTCCTCAGGTAAGGGGACCAGGACCGTTCACAATATTCTAAGCATGGTCTACCTAGTACTTCACACAATTTTATCAAGATTTCCCTACTTTTATACTCCATTCCCTTTGAAATAAAGGCCAACATTTCATTTGCCTTCCCTATTACCTGATGAATTTAGATGTGAGCTTTTTTTGTGATTTATATAAGGGGACACCCACATCTGTCTGTGCTGCAGCTTTCTGCAGACTTCCTCCATTTAAAAAGTATTCAGCCTCTCTATTTTACTTGCCAAAGCACAATGACCTCATATTTTGCCACATTATATTCCATCTGCCAAGTCTTTGCATACTGACGCAACTTGTTTATACCCATCTGATTCTTTCCATCATCCTGACCATCTCCTTCCCACCATTTTTGTTTCATTCACAATCTTGGTGATAGTACGTTCACTTTTCTCATCCAAGTCATTAAATGGTACAGGGGTCCCAATTTGCAAACATGCGACTTACAGATGCTCTTGCTTACAAAGGTGATCCCATACAGGGATGTAATTTTTATGACCCAGCAGTTGAACATTTCCTGTAATCTAGAATAGCTGCTTACAAGACCATAAGAACATAAGATATAGGAGCGTAATTAGGTCATTCAGCCCATCAAATCTGCTCCACCATTTGACCATGGCTGACATGTTTTTCAACTAGGTAAAAACGAGGACTGTAGATGCTGGAAACCAGAGTCTAGGTTAGAGTGGTGCTGGAAAAGCACAGTGAGTCTGTCTCTTACTGCAACCCCCAGATCATCTCCTCTGCCCTGAAGCTCTTCAACCATGTCCTGAAACAGACTCGCTACCACAGTCATATTTGCTTTCTTAGTGCCTGCCTCAACCCCAGGGCATCAATGTGGACTTCACCAGTTTCCTCATTTCCCCTTCCCCCACTTCATCCCAGCTTCAGTCTTCCAGCTCAGCACCGCCCTCATGATCTGTCCTACCTGCCTATCTTCCTTTCCATTTATCCACTCCACCCTCCTCTCTGACCTATCACCTTCATCCCACCCCCATTCATCCATTGTACTCTTTGCTACCTTCCCCCACCCTCCTCTCTGACCTATCACCTCCATCCCCACCCCCATTCATCTATTGTACTCTTTTCTACCTTCCCCCACCCTCCTCTCTGACCTATCACCTCCATCCCCACCCCCATTCATCCATTGTACTCTTTGCTACCTTCCCCCACCCTCCTCTCTGACCTATCACCTCCATCCCCATCCCCATTCACCTGTTGTACTCTATTCTACTTTCTCCCCACCCCCACACACCTCTCATTTATCTCTCCACTCTGCAGACACCCTGCCTCTATTCCTGATGAAGGGTTTTTGCCCGAAACATCAATTTTCCTGCTCCTCGGATGCTGCCTGACCTGCTGTGCATTTCCAGCACCACTCTAATCCTGACATGTTTTTCAACACCATTCCCCTTGCCTTCTCCTCATAATTCTTGATCCCTTTACCAGTCAAGAACCTGTCTAACTCTGTCTTAAATACACTCAAAGACCTCCACAGCCTTCGAAGGTAATGAGAGTCACAGATTCACCACCCGCTGGCTGAAGAGATTCCTCATCTCAGTTCTAAGGGGTCATCCTAGTGCCCTCGGGTCCTAGTCTCTCCTACTAGTGGAAATGTCCACTTTGTCCAGGCCTCTCAGTGTTCTGTAAGTTTCAATCAAATTCCCCCTCATCCTTCTAAATTCCACTGAATAAAGACCCAGAGTCATAGAGTCATACAGCAAGGAAATAGACCACTCTGTCCTACTGGTCCAAGCTCACCATAATCCCAAAAATAACCAATCTTACTTGCCTGCATTTAGCCCATAACCGACCAGAGATTTCTTATTCTTGTTCAAATGTCTGTCCAAAGGATTCAGTCCCCACAAGCCTCTGTGGAGTTTGACAGATTCACCACTCTCTGACTGAAGAAATTCCTCCTCATCTCAGTTGCAAAGGGTCGACCCTTCACCCTGAGATTGTATCCTCAGGTCATAGTTTCTGCCACTAGTGAAAACATCTTCTCCATGTCCAGTCCATAAAAGCCTTTTAGTATCCTTTAAGTTTCAGTCAGATCCCCCTCATCCTTCTAAACTTCAAGTACAGACCCAGAGCCCTCAACCGTTCCTCATGTGACAAGCCTTTTGTTTCTGGAATCATTCTTGTAAACCTCTGCTGCATCCCCTCCTATGTCAGTGCATCCTCCCTGAGGTATGGGATCCAAAACTGCTCACAGTATTTCAGATGCTGTCTGACTGGAGCCTTATACAGCCTCAACAGCATACCTCTGCTCTTGGTTCTGAGTCACTCTGAAATAAATCTCAACTTTGCATTTGCTTCCTAAGTGTCAACTGAACCTGTGTGTTAACCTGAAGAGAATCCAGGAGTAGGACTCGCAAGTCCCTTTGCGCTTCAGATTTTTGAAGCCTTTTCTCATTTAGAAAATAGCCTGTGCCTCTAGTCTTCCTATCAATATGTATTCCCCACAGTCTGCCATTTTGTACTCCATCTGCCACTTCTTTGCCCACATGCCTAGCATCATCAAGTCCTTCAGCAGCCTCCCCAACATTACCTGCGCCTCCACCTGGCTTTATGTCATCTGCAAACTTAGCAACAATGCCCTCAGTGCCATTATCTAGAAGGTACCGAAGCCTAAACACACGCACCAGCTGGTTTCAAAACAGTTTGTACCCTACTGTTGTTAGAATTCTTAATGGGCTCTCAAACTCTTAACATTCACCTGTACCTGTGTTTTTGTTTTTGCCACTGCTTACCTATTATTTACTATCTTTGTGACTTAACTCTGTGATCTGCCTGTATTGCTCGCAAGACAAAGCTTTTCACTGTGCCCCGGTACACGTGACTATAAATTCAATTCAATTCAATTCAAATTGTTCATGTATAATATGAAAAGCTGTGGTCTAACACTAACCCCAGCTTTACGTTGTCCTGCATTGTGTTCTGACTTGCATACAAGTCGACTTGCGGACTCCAGAATAGAACCTGGTCACAACCCAGAGACTGCCTGTATTGTAAATAACTGTGGTTCCTGTGGCACTCCACACTATACTGACTGCCATTCTGAAATTGCCTCATTTATCCCAACTCTCTGTCTTCAATTAGTTAGCTAATCCTCTAGCCATACTAATATATTACTCTCAACACCATGGGCTCATGTCATGTGCAGTACCTTTCAAATTTACCTTACTACCTTACCTTACAACTTTATCTCCCTGCACGTGACTTTCTGAAAGAATTCTAAAATATTTGTCAGCCATGATTTTCCCTTCAGTCAGGCTAACTGCTGCATTACATTATGTTTCATTAAATGCTCTGCTATGACACCCTTTATAATAGATTCTAACATTTCTCCTATTAAGGAAACTTTCTTGTAGTTTCCCTGCTTGTTATCTCCTTTTTGGTTAAGGGTGTTACATTGGCAAATTTGTAATTCTCCAAGACTTCCAGAATCTAATGATTCTTTGAAGATTACTCCCAGTGCATCTACTATCTCTGTAGCTACTTCCTTTAATCTCCTCAGATGCATCCCACCCAGTCTGGGGGGCCTTAGCAGTCTTTAGCCCCACCAGTTTCTCTAATACTTTTTTTTATTGTAATACTTATTGCAATGATTTTCTCTCCCTTTTATGTTCCTTGATTGTTTAGTATGTTTGGAATATTATTAGTATGTTCTACCATGAAGATTCATGCAGTCTTTATTCAACTATCCTGCCATTCCCTGCTTCCCCATTATTATAATCCCAGCCTCATTCTCCGAGTGGTCTATGTTGTCTCTTCAAAAATATTTAAAGAAATATATTGACCCTTCCTCTTGCTCTATTGGATCCACAATATAACGTCCTCGGAAACTGTCCCAAATACACTGCACAAATTCTTCCTCGTGACTACCTATGATTTTCTTAATGTACGTAGAGATTGGAATCACCCATCACATAAATTGCTGGAAAAACTCAGCAGGTCTGGCAGCATCTGTGGAGAGAAATCAGAATTAATGTTTCAGGCCCATTGACCCTTCCTCAGTTCTGATTTCTCTCTACAGGTGCTGCCAGACCTACTGAGCTTTCCCAGCAATTTCTGATTTCCAGCTAGATTAGATTACTTACAGTGTGGAAACAGGCCCTTCAGCCCAACCAGTCCACACTGACCCGCAACCCACCCATACCCCTACATTTACCCCTTATCTAACACTACGGGCAATTTAGCATGGCCAATTCACCTGACCCGCACATCTTTGGACTGTGAGGAAACCGGAGGAAATCCACGCAGACACGGGGCGAATGTGCAAACTCCACACAGTCGGGAATTGAACCAGGGTCTCTGGCGCTGTGAGGCAGCAGTGCTAACCACTGTGCCACCGCGCCACCCACTAGTTCTTTATTTTGTATTTAGAATCATCCATGATAGAATACTTATCTTACATGTCTCTTGATTTATTCATTGACCAAGAGAATAGCAAGTAAAATAATCTGGAGAAGGATGATCTAGAATCTGTGTTGTGATCCCACTAGGTTTTATCTCAGTAAATCATGTGGATGGGAACCATTCAATTACCTTTCCCTCAATCTTCTCAAAATAAACAGTCCTGTCCCAACTTTTCCAATTTATTTGCCTTATTGAATTAAGGATCTCAGTCCCTTCTCCTGCCTATACAAGGCAATGCAGAAACAGCATGGAGGAGCACAGGCAAGGTGGGGTCAGTTAGAGTCATATAATCATAGAGATGTCCAGCACGGAGACAGACCCTTCAGTCCGCCTTGTCTACGATGACCAGGTAACCTAAATTAATTTAGTCCCACTTGCAAGCACTTGGCCCATATCCTTCTAAAGCCTTCCTATTCTTGTACCCATCCAAATGCATTTTAAATGTTGTAATTGTGCCAGCCTCCACCACTTCCTCTGGCAGCTCATTCCATACACGTACCACTCTCTATGTCAAACCTTTGGCACTGAGGTCCCTTTTATATCTTTCCCCTCTCACCCCAAACATATGCCCTCTAGTTCTGGACTCCCCCACCCAGTGAAAAGACCTCATCGATTTAGCCTCTCCATGCCCATGATTTTATAAACCTCCATGAGGTCACCCCTCAGCCTTTGGCGTGACAGACACTTTGCCCATGTAGCAAGGGTGGCATGGTGGCTGAGTGGTTAGCACCGCTGCCTCACAGCGCCAGGGACCTGGGTTTGATTCCAGCCTTGGATGACCGTGTGGAGTTTGCACATTCTCTCCTGTGTCTGCGTGGGTTTTCTCTGGGTGCTCTGGTTTCTTCCCACAGTGCAGGTTAGGTGAACTGGCTGTGGTAAGTTGCCCATAGCGTTCAGGGATGTGTAGGTTAGGAGCATTAGTCAGTGGAAATGTAGAGTAATACGGTAGGGAAATGGGTCTCGGTGGGATACTTTTCAGAGGGTTAGTATGGACTTGTTTGGCCAAATGGCCTGTTTCCACACTGTAGGGATAACACCAACAATATGGATTGTGGAAGATTCTTATTCTCAACCTCTCCCCTCACTCTCCCTAGTCATCTTCCCTTAATGCGGGAGCAGTGCCATTATCAGGTAACACTTGAAGGGAAAAGGCGATGTCGCAGTTTGGATTTTTTTTAGAAAATGCATTCAATTTATGATGCACGGAAGTGGGGTTAGAACTCATGAAAAATAAATTGTGCAAATATGGGAATGCTTTTTTTTCAACAAACTGACTGCACATGTCCTTTGAGGTCAGGTGTGTTCTGTGGGTGTTTCAGCTCCTTGCAGCCTGATTCCCATTTCCTAGCAGAATGACCGAGTTGCAGGGATTGTGCTGAGAGGGAAGGAGTGTTTGCCTGCTCTCGGGGCTAAAGCGTGCAGTCACAGTGGACAGTGCGGCGCAACAAGTTTGCTTTAAAGTTCTTTTCCTTCAAAAGCTGTTTCGGTGTAATTGTTCCCTCCACAAACTGAACTTGTATCGGTGTTTAGTAACTTTCTTTGCTCCTTTTGTTTGTACTCGGAGTTGGAAATCTGTTAAAACCATTTGTAAAGTTAAACGTTCTGTGTAAAACTTATTGCAATGTGGGACTAATCGCCTGTTAAAGTGCATCGGCCCAAATTTATTATAATTGGTAAGTGTTTCTCATGTACCGTCCTGCCAGTGAGGAATCCTGTTCGGGATGGGTGGTTTGCCGCTGGACTGCTTTACTTTCACTTTCTGTTCGTTGTTTAAAACTTTGAAGTTATTCGTTTGCACCGAATGGGTATCACTTGATTATGCATAAGACTATTAAATCAGAGAAATATTGAGAGTAGGTCATTCAAGTCAAGATTAAAGTGGTGCTGGAAAAGCACAGCAGGTCAGGCAACATCCCAGGAGCAGGAAAATCGACCTTTCGGGCAAAAACCCTTCATTATTCAGCCCTTTGAGCCTGCTCCTTCATTTTATGCAGTCATGGCTAACCATTCACCCCAGTTCCTGCTCTATCCCCAGTCCCTTTGAGCTCTCAGACTGAAGATTTACAATTTCTAATTCCTTCTTGAAAACATTCAGTGTTTATTTTTGTGAAGGGGAGAGAATCTCCTGTTAATTTTTTTCTTTCTTTAACCCCCACACTACCGCCTAACTGCGGCAGTGCTTATTTTTCTCCAGCACCCATGGTGTGTGTATGTGTGCAGATGTGAGACACAAAGTGCACAAATCTTTATTTAATTTCCACCACCAGGAAGAAAGGAAACACCCGAGTGGCCTGTGACAAGCAGCGCCCTTCACATCAAAGGGCAATGCTGTGTGATCAAACAGTGAAGGGGAACATTCAATGTTTAAGCTTCACTTGCTTTCAATGGCAGAGGCTGAGCACTCTCAGGGTGAGGACATTTCTCCCCAGCTCAGTCCAAATGGCGCACCCCCATCCTTAAGCTGTGACCCCTGGAGTCACCAGCCATTGGGAATATCCTTCCTGTATTTAGTTATTAGGATTGTTTAGGTTTCTGTGTAAATCCCTCATTTTACTAAACTCCGGTGAATATAGTCATTGAGTTACTCCAGTGTGGAAGCAGGCCTTATGGTCCATTGACTTATCCCCATCTCTGTAACTGCATTTCCCATGATCAATCCATCTCACCTGCACATCTTTTGACTGGGGAAGGAAACCCACACAGACACAGGGAGAATGTGCACACTCCTCCCAGTCATCAGAGGGTCCAATTGAACCCGGGTCCCTGGCACTGTGAGGCAGCAGTGCTAACCACCGAGCCACCATTACACCCAATTGTAACTGATCATAAGACATACGTGTAGGAATAAGCCATTCTGCACATTGAATCTGCTCCACTGTTCAATGAGATTGTGCTTAATCTGATAATACTCAATTCCACTTTCCTACCTTTTCCCTCTAATCCTTCATTCCCTCTCTGTCTTAACTTTAAGTGTATTTAATGACGTATCCTTGATAGTCCTCTGTAGTAAGGAACTTCACAGATTCACTACCCTCTAAGAAAATCATTTTTGCGGTTAGCATTATATCATTCAAAAATAACTCTAGATTGTTTCAGAAAGTTATATTTTGGAATCTTGTTTGAGTAATAACTCACTGCCACATCCTGCCACTCCCAGGTTGGTAGAAAAGTGATTGTGGGTCGATCTAGAATGAGAGGTCATAGTTTTAAACCGAGGTCATAGTTTTAAACCAAGGTATGGCAGATTTAGAACAAGAGAAGACGAATTATGCCTTTCAAATGATGATGTATCTATGGAAGTCATTCTCCCAGAGTGTGGTGGACACTGAGTAAATGTGAGGAAGAGAAAGATTTGTATTAGTAATGGGTGGAAGGGTTATGGGGAACAGGCAGGAAAATGGAGTTGAAGCCGAGATGAGATCACCCATGATTGTATTGGATAACAGAACACGTTTGAGAGGCTGAACTGCCTTTTCCTGCTCCTAGTTCTTCTGATTTAAATGAAACTTAGTTCGTTCGCAGCCGATAATGTCTCTGTGTCTGTATAGAGTCATAACACGTTGATATAAATAAACTCTAAATACTTTTAAGGTGAGAGGAGAAAGGTTTAAAAAAAAGATGTGGTGGGCAATTTTATTTTACACAGAGAGTGGTTTGTGTGTGCAGTGAACTGCCAGAGGACGTGGTGGACGTGGGTACAGTTACAATGTTTAAAAGACTTTTGGATAAGTACATGGACAGAAAGTGTTTGCAGGGATATGGCCCAAGTGCAGGCGGGTGGGACTAGTTTAGTTTGGGATTGTGGTCGGCGGGAACTGGTTGGACTGTTTTTGTGCCATGTGACTCAATAATTCATTTTAAGCTTAAATGTGCTAATTACTGCACAGTTTAGTCTTCCCAGTCAGATGCCTTGGAGGGAGTAGGGAGAGTAGACTGTACTGAACCAATAAGCATTAACTTGGACTCTCATCTCATTTCTGATTGTCACATCACCAGCATGTGTGTAGGGGCACACTGTCAACTGAGATTCCTGACGCGGAAGACCAAAGTAACTCAGGTTGTCATTCACAGTTGGCTCCCAGTGGGCATCATTAATGGCACTGTGCATCCAAAACACACATTGTGTTTCTGTTCACCAAAGCTAATAGAGTTAAAAACCACACAGCACCAGCTTATAGTCCAACAGGCTTATATGGAAGCACTAGCTTTCACAGCGCTGCTCCTTCATCAGGTGGCGCTGCATGTATATGATAAAGGAGCGTTGCTCCAAAAGCTAGTGCTTCCAAATAAACCTGTGGGACTATAACTTGGTGTGTGATTTTTAACTTTGTCTATTCCAATCCAACACCAACACCTCCACATCAAAACTAATCGAGATTGGGCGGGGGGTACTGTATGGAGTTGGGTCACAGATTAGCCACAATCGGGTTGAATGGTGGTACAGTTTTGCTTGGCAGAATGGCCTCCTCGTTAAATTTCAACCAATGATTTATTTTTACCCTGAATAAAATTTTGCTCATACGTATGCAGTGCTCCTCCTGGTGGTAGTATTTACCTTAAAAGTAGCCAGAGAGCTTTTTTCCTATTAGGATCAATGCATTTCTCTTGTTGTCACTGCAAAAGAAATCAATATTTGGATTTATTATTACTAAATATATTATTTTAATCTAAATAGCAGTGAATCCCTTTGAAAGCTTTAACATTGGCTTTGAGACATTATTCAACACACCTCAAGACGACATTTAAAACCGATTAATGAATTTATGTTGAAGCAGCCTATTATCAATGGCAAAAATACAGATGTACTTTAAACTGTGACCCCCTGGCCCTGGCCTCCCCAGTCATTGGGAATATCCTTCCTGCATTTATCCCATTGTCAGAATAGGTTTCTACGGGTACATTCTTGCGTAAACTCCGTGGAGGGAGGAGTTATAACTCTGGGCAGTGGTGTAAGATGGATAATATTGCATTGAATACTAATTCCACATGAGGATGATTTCAATGGGAAGGGGGGGTTTGGTAAGGTACAAAAAGATTCAGGAGTTCCAATTTAAAGTGACTCTCTGTCAAGATCAATAACAGTCCTCAGGTGAAGTGGGATTTAGAGGCTGGGGAATTAATGGGAGTGAGGTATGTTTATTGGGGAATAAAATTAGGGATTATGAGTACAAGAAAGCCCTTAATAAATCCAATGGAGAATCCATGAGAATATAATTACAAACTACATTGTGTAATCCTCCACCATTTGGTCCAATCGCTTCAAAATTGCCTTCTCCCATCCTTCTTATCTGATCCCATCAGTGTACCCTAATCTTGTCTGCCTCCTGTCAAAATGTGATAAGAATATGGTCGTTGCTACTACAGAGAGAGATGCTACAGACAGATGGTGTAGTGAGGCTGTACTCATTGATGTTTAGGAGAATGAGAGGCAACCCTATTGAAACAGACAACATACATATTGCACTTGATGGGATAAATGCAGGAAAATAGTTTCTCTTTGAGGGAGAGTCTAGTTCCAGAGGGTATAATCTCAAAATAAGGAGTTGACCGAGATGGGAAGGAATTTGCACTCTCAGAGAATAGTGAACTTGCGGAATTCTTTCCAGCAGAGGGCAGTAGAGGCTGGGTTGTTAAATTATGTTCAAGGTTCAGGGAGACAGATTTTTAATCAGTAAAGGAATCAAGGTTATAAGGAAAGGCAGCTAAATAGAGTTGAGGATTATCAGATCAGCCCTGATCTTACTGAGAGGTGGAGCAGGCTCAATTGGCTGCATGTTGAAAGTGAGGACTGGAGATTAGAGCCAAGAGTGTGGCGCTGGAAAAGCACAGCTGTTCAGGCAGCATCCAAGGATCTGATGAAGGGCTTATGCCGGAAACATTGATTTTCCCGCTCCTCAGATGCTGCCTGACTGGCTGTGCTTTTCCAGCACCACACTCTTGGCTCAACAGGCTGAAAGGCCTACTTCTATTCCTCACTGAATTTGTAATCTTGAGCCCCAAGCTAATGCTTTGATGACATAGGTCCAAATCCTACCATGGTAGTTAATAGAATTTAAACTCAGTTTATTGACCAGCAAATTGAAAGCTAGTCTCAGTAATAGTGACCAGAATAATTAGTATCAATTGCTATTAAAATAAAATATTTGGTTTACTAATGTCCTTTAGGGAAGGAAATCTGTTGTCCTTAACCAATCTAGTCTACATGTAGACTCCTACCATGTGCTCTGAAATGACTGAGCAAGTCTCTCAGTCCAAGAGCAACTACTGGTGGAAAGCAAAGGCTAACTTTCTCAGTGACACCCACATCCTGGGAAAACAAAAAGTAAAGGGTAAAAGTCAAAGAAAACGTTATTAATGCGAAAAAGATCATCACATTAGGGAGAAGGACCCTGAGGATATATTGATGGGATAGGATGAAGAGAGAGATGGGCGAGGATGGTATACAGTTATCTCACAGTTTGTAATTGTTTTAAAGTGGTCTCTTGAAATCCAGCTTTTTCTTTTGTAGGTATTTAAATATAATCTTTTGAAACGTAAAAGTTAAATATTATTACACATTGCGGTTTGTATTTTAGCAGTTGCCCCCAGCTGACGTTTGGTGAAATGGCAGTGCCTTGTTCTACTGAAACATTTCTGACAGTTGGAGACGAGGTTAAGGAAAGGAGTGAAGTGGATTACTGGGTGGCAGATGCTACAACTCATAGCCAGAAAGAACGGGACAACGGCACAAAATGTTCACCAGAACAGAATGAATTATCTCCTATTGCTGGTGACGCAGAGCACAGTGATATATGTGTGGTCCATGATGGAATTCAACTTCTGGCCATTAACCCAGACATTTCAGGCGAAACGGTCACAAGCTCAGAGATGTGTGCGTGTAATCCCAAAACCTCCGCAGACGTTGAATATGATGATACAGCCCTACCACGTGATAGAGCTCAGACCACAATTGAAGACAGCATCACTGCAGATGTGCAAGTGTTCAGCCCAGAGGGAAACCTCGACAAGGAATCCTCACCTCATTCTGTCCAGACTCGAGAGTGCCACTTTTCAGCAGGTACAGTAATCTGTGAGAGAAATAAAAACAGAAGTTGCTGGAGAAACTCAGTAAGTCTGGCAGCATCAAAGAGAAGCAGAGTTAATAATTTGAGTCCAGTGACCCTTCTTTAGAGTAGTTCAGTTTGTTGCTCATCACTAAACAACAAAGAGTCGTGGAGTCATTCAGCATAGAAACCGATCTTTCTTTCTCCCTTCTCTCGCTCCACAGCCTACGATGCCCTGTTCTCATCCAGATGCTTCTTAAATATTGTGAGCGTACCAGTCTCCACCAACCTCATGACCTATGGGCACCAGCTGCATACACTCTTCTCCATAGAAGCTGGCATCTGTCAACCTCTCAGGATCCTGTGCGATCCTCTTGCAGGACACTGAGAAAACACAGCTGGGCACACCAGCAACTAGCATTGAGGCATGGTTTGTGCACAGGGTATGGCACTTAGCTCACTGATTGGAGTAGGCTGTACCTCAGGGTTGTTCACTTGCTGTCTCAGTGCTGGCTCATTCATTCCCTCCGCCAGGAGCCCTTCAGCTCCCCATATGAGAATCAGTTTCCTTTTGGTCACATCTTCTGACTGAATACACAGGACCATGCAGTGACCTTCCAGACCCACAGCAACTTGTTAACTATGGGGTGACCCTTAAGGACTGAAACCAGGAGGAATGTCTTTGGCCAGAGTCTGCTGAATCTGTGGAAGTCAGTGTCACAGAGGGCTGTGGAGGTCAAGTCATTGAGTGCCTTTAAGCCCGAGATTGATAGATTCTTGATGTGTGAAGGGATCAAGGGTTATGGGGAGAAGGCAGGCAAATGGTGTCGAAAAACATAACAGGCGTGATTGAATGGTGGGAAGACTCGATGGGCTGAATAGCCTAATTCTGCTGCTGTATCTTATGGTCTTATGCTGAAGTGACTCAGAGTTCTAGTTTTTCAACAAATATCCATTGATTGGCAATTTTTGCAAGAAGGGAATTGTAGGGTGAGGCTAGAATCAAAGGGGTGGGATAGGTAATTATGGAGGCAGGTTTGGTAGAACACAGCAAGAGATCTCACTATCCCTCATGGTGAAAAATGCTCCCAAAAACTCTATGCAAATAACACTTAGTCAAAACAAACGTAAGGTTGACCCTCAAGTCTTCTACAGAAGGGAGTCTTTATCATTACTAAATAATGCTTAATGGCAAGTTACATCACATCCAATTTACGTAGTTAAACATCACACAACACCAGGTTATAGTCCAACAGGTTTAATTGGAAGCACTAGCTTTCGGAGCGATGCTCCTTCATCAGGTGGTTGTGGAGGACACAATTGTAAGGCACAGAATTTGTCGCAAAAGTTTACATGATATTCACATGCGAACATGCACTAGATTTAAGAGGATAGATTTGGAACAGCTGTTGGAACTCTCTCAAGCAGAGATTGATAAATTCTTAATCTCGTGAGGAATTAAGGGATATGGGGAGAGTACGGGAAAGTGGCATTGAAATGTCCATCAGCCATGATTGAATGGCGGAGTGGACTTGATGGGCCGAATGGCCTTCCTTCCACTCCTATTTCTTATGGTCATATAGTCTCTCAAGCACAAACATATACACGTTCTCGCTCCCTCACTCACTCATACATACACACTAACACACTCTCTCATTCTGTCACTCTCACTCACCCACTCATCAGGGACAATAATTTCATCAGTTAGTTCTGTAAAATATTCATGTTTTAGTGAATCACTGTAAAAAAAACCTAAGCGTCAGTCTCTGAAAACTGATATAAGTTTCAGATTGATGCTCCATGTTTTCAGAAAGTTATAACCCCATTAGCTAACCTGCAAATATTTTTCATAAACTGGAAAATACTTAACCATTATATGTTCTCTATTTTTCGTAACTCATACTGATTTTTAAAAAAAAGGTTTGTAAATCTTTATTTGTTGTTATTCTGCAGTGTGACTTTGTGTAAAATTACTATTGGACCAGTAGAGGGATGCATTTCAATAATTCACTCCCACTGTCATTGTAACAGGACTGCAGAAAGCAGCAGTCCTCTGTCAGACTGGAGTTGAACAAAAGCTAATACACACACACATGCACATGCCCACACACACTCTCACACGTGCACTTCCTCACACACATAGACACATTCACTCACATACACATACTCACACACACCCGCACTGACACAAACACATGCTCACACAGACACACGCTCACAGTCTCTCTCTCTCACACACATTCACCCTTTCTCGCACAACGCTCACCCTGTTTCCTGCACACAGCTTGCCCTTTCTCCACATACATGCTCGCCCTCTCTCCCCCGCATACACACGCTCGCCCTCTCTCCCCCGCACGCTCGCCCTCTCCCGCATACACACTCGCCCTATCTCTTCCCCGCACACACGTCTTGTCCCTTGCCCTCACTACCCTGCACACACGCTTGCCCTCTCTCTCCCGCATACACACTCGCCCTCTCTCCCCCGCACACACTCGCCCTCTCTCCCCCGCGCACACGTCCTGCCCCTTGCCCTCTCTCCCCCGCACACACACTTGCCCTCTCTCTCCCCCGCACACACGTCTTGCCCCTTTCCCTCACTCCCCCACACACATGCTCGCCCTCTCTCCCCTGTATGCACGCTCACCCTCTCTCTCTCCCCCGCACACGCTCGCCCTCTCTTCCCCCGCACACGCTCGCCCTCTCTTCCCCCGCACACGCACACCCTCTCTCCCCTGCACACGCACACTCTCTTTCTCCCACACACATGCTCGCCCTTTCACTCTCCCACACATTCACACTCACACCCTCTCTCTCTCTCCCACGCACACGCTCGCCCTCTCTCTCTCTCCCACGCACATGCTCACCCTCTCTCTCACACACACACACACACGCTCGCCCTCTCTCTCTCCCACACACACGCTCACCCTCTCTCACACACACACACACACACGCTCACCCTCCCTCTCTCCCACACTCACACGCCCACCCTCTGTCTCTCTGTCTCCCACGCACACGCTCGCCCTCTCTCTCTTTCTCACACACACGCTCGCCCTCTCTCTCTCCCACACACACACGCTCACCCTCTCTCTCCCACACACACACACGCTCGCTCTCTCTCTCTCCCACACACACGCTCACCCTCTCTCACACACACACACACACGCTCACCCTCCCTCTCTCCCACACACACGCTCACCCTCTCTCACACACACACACACACGCTCACCCTCCCTCTCTCCCACACACACACGCCCACCCTCTGTCTCTCTGTCTCCCACGCACACGCTCGCCCTCTCTCTCTTTCTCACACACACGCTCGCCCTCTCTCTCTCCCACACACACACGCTCACCCTCTCTCTCCCACACACACACACGCTCGCTCTCTCTCTCTCCCACACACACGCTCACCCTCTCTCACACACACACACACACGCTCGCCCTCTCTCTCTCCCACACACACGCTCACCCTCTCTCACACACACACACACACGCTCACCCTCCCTCTCTCCCACACACACACGCCCACCCTCTGTCTCTCTGTCTCCCACACACACGCTCGCTCTCTCTCTCTTTCTCACACACACGCTCGCCCTCTCTCTCTCCCACACACACACACTTGCCCTCTCTCTCTCCCTCACACGCTCACCCTCTCTCTCTCTCCCACACACATGCTCGCCCTCACTCTCTCTCTCTCTCTCACACACACACTCGCTCTCTCTCCCACACACACACGCTCGCCCTCTCTCTCCCCCACACACACACTTGCCCTCTCTCTCCCCCACACACACGCTCGCCCTCTCTCTCCCCCACACACACACTTGCCCTCTCTCTCTCCCTCACACGCTCACCCTCTCTCTCTCTCCCACACACATGCTCGCCCTCACTCTCTCTCTCTCTCTCACACACACACTCGCTCTCTCTCTCTCTCACACACACACTCGCTCTCTCTCTCTCCCACATACACGCTCGCCCTCTCTCTCTCTCTCTCTCACACACACACTCGCTCTCTCTCTCTCTCACACACACACTCGCTCTCTCTCTCTCCCGCACACACGCTCGCCCTCTCTCTCTCCCACACACACACACGCTTGCCCTCTCTTTCTCTCCCACACTCGCCCTCTCTCTCCCATACACTCACTCGCCCTCTGTCTCACACATTTCTGCACATTCATGTACAGATTCTCTCTCTCACACATACAGACACGACATATTTCACAACTACATTATTTGTCTCTTTCGCACATACTCCTCTCTCTCTCTCTTTCTTACACACACACACACACACATACGTGTCACTGAGGTGAAATGCAATATGATGCTGACTGGATCCAGGAGGAAATTGCATCACGACATGTCCAGAGAAACTGGCGAATGACACACACACACACTGGTCTAACTGGTATATCTCAACATGTAGCTCCAATCCGTTCACTTCTTTCTATTGCTGTTGTTTTATTGGTCTTCCCTTGTGGAACAGCCCACCTGATCTCTGAAGCCATTTTATTATTGGCCAACATTCGAGGGTCGGTTTAGTAGAACCTCTGCTGTTGTGCCAATGAGTCCTGTTGTTGCTGCTTGGTAATTCTGTGTGTCTGTTTGTACAGCCGTGTGGTCCCTGGAGACTGGAGTGAGACTGGTAGGTTAAAAAGAGCATGGTCGACAGAATCTTCCTGCATTGTTTATGATAAAAGTGATTTTCCTCTTTGGTGTTTTATATAGTTTGATTGGCAAAGACTGTGGAAAGGTGGCAGAGCTTTTTTTAAAATCATGTATAAACCCAAATTAAGTGAAATTAGCTGGAAGATTTGTGCTGGAACTTTTATGCTTTCTTTCAGTCCCAGTGTTCGTAACATTGAGGCAGTGTTCAGCATAGGAACTGAGTATTGGTGAATTTCAGAAATCCACCTTTGTGTTTTGTTTGCAGTTTCATTTCGGTTCTTCACTCCTAGAAAGACACATGTAGTAGTTAAGGTCTTATGAGGGATGTGCATTTACATAGCACCTTTCCTGACTGGTATGTCCCAAAACTGTGCAGCCAGTAAACTAACTTTGAAGTGTGATTGCTGTAATACTGCAAGAGGCTGAGGGAGTTAGTTAGCTCGGTTGGCTGGAGAGTTGGTTTGCGATGCAGAGTGACGCTTAAGAGGATGGGTTCAGTTCCTACACAGGCTGAAGCTGCCGTGAAGGTCCCAACTTTCTCAACTTCACCCCTCGTCTGAGCGTGGTGACCCTCAGCTTAAACCACCACCAGTCAGCTCTCTCTATGACAGAGCAATCCTGAGGTGCTGGAAGACTGTGGCAGCTACTATTGGAATAGGAAATGTGACAGCCAATTTATATGCAGCAAAGTGAAGCTGACCAGATAACCTGTTATAATTTTGGTCCACATTGGCTGTAGCAATTGGGGAAAATTCCTCTGTTTTTATTTGCAATGGGATCTTTTATATTCATCATGAGGGCAGAACAGGGCCTCAGTAAAATGTTGGCACTTCTGACACTGCAGCACCTCTGTGGTATTGGAGTGTCAGCCTGGACTGTCTTTTTAAGCTGATACTTTGAGAAAGTTTTTAAGATGAGGAGGGATCCCTTCCATCCTAGACAGTTGGGAATGTTAGGAATTCTATACTAACATGACAATGTGTGCTTTAAGCTACTCTGAGGTCTCAGCCACAATGGCCAGTGTGTCACAGTTTGGAGTCTGGTTATTAGATTAGGTTAGATTCCCTACAGTGTGGAAACAGGCCCTTCGGCCCAACAAATCCACACCGACCCTCAGAGGAGTGACCCGCACAGACCCATTTCCCTCGGACTAACGCACCTAACCTACGGGCAATTTAGCAAGGCCAATTCACTTGACCTGCACATCTTTGGATTCTGGGAAACCGGAGCACCCAGTGGAAACCCACGCAGACACGGGGAGAAACTCCACACAGACAGTCGCCCGAGGCTGGAATTGAACCTGGTTATGGAAACCACTGTCATTGTAAAGACCTTGTAGCTCCACGTGGCAAAATAAAATAATTGAAGGGAATGTAACTAGCAGACTGGGGAGTGCGTCCAAGGGGACTACGCATGGTTTTTGTTTGATTTGATTTATTATTGTCACATGTGACTCAGTACAGTGAAAAGTTGTGCTTTATTTGCAGTACAGGTAGATCATACCACACAAAGGCCTTAGGCTGATAGAACAGAGTGAGGAATACAATGTCATGGCTCCAGAGAAGGTGTACAAAGAGCAAGATCGACATTAGATTTGAAATTCTGTTGGTATTCAAGAATCGTGATGGCACAGGAGTGTAGATTGTATTGATTGTATGAAGCTGTGCCCTTATTGAGGGCAGGAACAGCTGACGGGGGCTGTGCAGCAATCTCCTGTTTCTGTGTTCTCATTTCATTTGTCATTTCCTTGTGCCTAGTTTTAATGGCGTTACCAAAGTGTGTTTGATATTGAAACATAATTGTGAGTGTGATGAGATTTGAGTCATGACTGAGATCAATTAATTTAAAATTGCAACAACTATCTATTGATGAAAGGTATAACCAGAGATTAGATTACTTATAGTGTGGAAACAGGCCCTTCGGCTCAACAAGCCCACACTGACCCTCTGAAGAGCAACCCACCCAGACCCATTCCCCCACATTTACCCCTTCACTTAACAAAATGGCCAATTTTGTTAGCATGGCCAATTCACCTAACCTGCACATTTTTGGACTGTGGGAGGAAATCCACGCAGACACGGGGAGAACGTGCAAACTCCACACAGACAGTTGCCTGAGGCGGGAATTGAACTCGGGTCTCTGGCGCTGTGAGGCAGCAGTGCTAACCACTGTGCCGTCCATGTTCAACATTATGAAGGATTTTGATGGAGTAGATAAGGAGAACGTAGTGCCAGTGGAAGAAGGGTCAGTAACCAGAGCACATGGCTTTAAGATGATTGGCAGCAGAACCTGAGTTGGCATAAGGAATCTTGTTGACACTCAGCAATTTGATGATCATGACCGAGAATGATCTACCTAAAAGGATTGTGAAAGAAGATTTCACAGCCTCTGTCAAAAGACAGTAGAATGCTTCATTTTATCATCAAGAACAAGTGGTTTTGGGGTTACTGTCAAGTGGTGATTGATGGCATTGTCCTTCCCACTCCCCGATAATGATTAGATTCCCCACAATGTGGAAACAGACCCTTCGGCCCAACAAGTCCACACCGACCCTCCGAAAGACTCTTTTCCCTCTGAATGAGGATTCACCGCCACACACACACACACACACACACACACACACACACACACACACATCATAGTGTTAAATGATGTATCTAACACTACGGGCAATTTAGCATGGCCAATTCACCAGACCTGCACATCTTTGGACTGTGGAAGGAAACCGGAGCACCCGGAGGAAACCCACGCAGACACGGGGAGAACGTGCAAACTCCACACAGACAGTTGCCCGAGGCTGGGATCAAACCTGGGACCCTGGTGCTATGAGGCATCAGTGCTAACCACTGAGCCACCATGCCGCCCATGTTCAACGTTATGAAGGGTTTTGATGGAGTAGATAAATTAAATGTTCTTTAACCAATGCATTCACTAGTGACTGTGGAGTTTGTTCTTTGGTCTGAATGGTTAGATTTATTTTCTGGTTTCTGTTCAGGAGCAATGTGAGTCACTGACAAGGCCATCATTTGTTATACCATTGCCCTTTCCAAGGGGGTGGCGAGCTGTATTTATGAACGGCTGCAGTCCATGTGTCCCATGGACGTTTGTAGTGCTCTTAAATAACTCCGTGACAGTAAAGAAACAGCAGATAAAGCTGCAAGTCAAGATAGAGTGTGGCTTCAAAGCAAAGACATAGCTGACTGATTTTTTAAAAATAAACAAATCCTAGAGATGTGAGGAATGTCAATAAAACATGTCATTTTAAAGGGAGGATGATTTTAACCTTGTGAAATTTCTGTGACCTACATTTTGATAAAATCTCATTCTGTTGTCAACATATAGAGCCTGTGGAAGTCATGGATTTAGAGGAAAAACCTAAGGTAACATCTGCCAACCCGTCCCTAGAGCCCACATCTGCTGACTCGTCATCAGAGATTTCTGGACATGTTGCTACTGTGGAGCATGACACAGTACTGACTGATCCTGCTATAAGGTATTCCACTAGCATTTGCCGATGTGTAGATCAGCATTGCCGTACAGATTGCTCACATTTATACTTTGCCATTGTCTAATCTTGTTTCATTCGGTGGGTGTGGACACCACTGGGAAGACCAGCATTTGTTGTGCTGATCTAACTGCTCATGCACTGAGTGGGCTTCATCATGAAGTGGTGTGTTCTAGCTATTTGTAGAGAATGTAATAATGTAGCTTGTGAGGTTATTTCAGAGGGGAGTTGAGAGTCCCCTGCCATGTGACTCCACAGCCAAACCAAAGAGATCCAATTGGGTAGGTTTGATTGGTTTCTCCCCTTCAAGGGCGTTTTGCAAACTACATGGGTTTTTATAACAATCCGACAGGACGGTGAGCTCAGTTGACTAGATGGCTGGTCGGTGATGACCACAACGTGGGTTCAGTTCCCACACTGGCTCAAGTTACCCTGAAGGACTCGCCTTCATAACCTCACCCCTCGCCTGAGGCATGGTGACTCTCAGGTTAAACTCCCCATCAGCTGTCTCTCTCTCTCTCTAATGAGAGGACAGCCCTGTGATCTGTTAGGATTGTGGCGACTTTGTCTTGCGTTGTGGACTCCTACAGCACGGAGACAGACCCTTCAATCCAACTAATCCATGCTGACCATGTTCCCAATCTAAACTAGTCCCACCTGCCTGCACGCAGCCCTTATCCCTCCAAACACTTCTTATTCATGTACCTATCCAAATGTCTTTTAAATGTTATTGCTGTACTCGCATCCATCACTTCCTCTGGCAGTTCATTCCACGTACAAACCACTCACTGTGTAAAAATGTTGCCCTCGTGTTTTTTTTTATCTTTCTCCTCTCACCTTAACAATATGCCTGGTAGTCTCGAAATTCCCCAACACAAGGGAAAGGCACCTGCCATTCGCTTTATCTGTACCCCTCATGATTTTATAAACCTCTATAAAGTCACCTCCCAATCTCCTGTGCTCCAGTGAAAAAAGTCCCAGCCCATCCAGCTTCTCCTTATAAGTCAAACAGTCCAATCCCAATAACATCCTGGTAAATCTCCTCTGAACCCACTCCAAGTTAATAATATCCTTCCTACAACAGGGTGATCTGAACTGGATATAGTACTCCAGAGGAGGCCTCACCAACATCTTGTACAACACCAACATGACATCCCAATTCTTATACTCCATGGTCTGAGTATTGAAGGCAAGCTAAACATCTTCTTAACCACCCTGCCTACGTGTGACGCAAACCTCGAAGAATTATATACCTGAACCCTGGAGGTCTCTCTGTGAGATGTGGGAATCGCTTGCAAGGCCAGCACTTAATGCCCATCCCCAACTGTCTTTGAATGACATGGCCACCTAGTCCATTTCAAGGGGCATTTAAGAATCACCCATTTTGTTTGTGTCTGGATTCACATGTTGACCAGATTGGATCGGGCCAGTAGATTTTGAATTTGGTGTGGGTGAAGTCTGAGGTTCTTGTTTGATACAAATTCCAGGAAATTCCCTGTTTTCTGGCACTTCACCATCTCCAGTATCTCCTCACCCCAAGCTGACACCATGGTGATGATATGAAATTCTGATGATTGTCAGTTTGAAGTGATTGTAAAGGAGCTGGCTCAAGGTAGAGATGCTTTTTCCTTTGTACTTGCACAGAAAAAGAGTCAAATGTTCTAAGGCTCTACAAGTTGCCTTATACATAACAGCAAGTTTCACTTTGGCTCCTCCCCATGCCACTTACTAAAATGAGTTCATCAGCATTTTTGATTTACTGGAACCAATGATGCCAGTGGCTGCTGGTTAACACAAAATTTATTGTGAAACAAGTATATTTTTGTTCATTTTGCTACCTTGCTGAAAGTGGGGACCTTCAGTCCAAAGTGAAAATAAGCATGTAGTCAGTCTGCAGTGCCCAAGTTATTTTACTGACCCATCATTGGAGGGAAGAGCTTGTTTCCTTTTGAAATGTAGATAAATGTCCCACTTTAATTGATACTGATAGTTTAAACCATATTAGAATGTCTTGAGTTACAAATTATTGGCATATTTTTGTTTTCCCTTTGTTTCCCCCGGCTACTTCAAGTGATTCGGATCTGTCTTCGTTTGACCAACATCCCCCTCCTGCAACCTCCGAGCCTGGGGTGCTCATCACCTCACAGTGTCCTGGACTACTTACACAGGACTTTGATGATATCTATGAATCGGACCCAGAAAACAGAGCTGAGGAGGAGTTTGTTGAGTATTTCCCAAATGTAATGGGTGCCCATACAGTACCCAGACTCATCAATGGAGTTCAACATTCGGTGCCCTACATTGATTATGGAGAAACCTTACATCCTTATGTGCCAGGCTATATTGAAGAATGCTGGCTGACAGATACACCTGACGGACAGTACCATGATTCATTACAATGCACAAAGCCAACCACTGGTTATGGGGAAGATAGAGGGAAGTGGAGCACTGGGGAAACAGTACCACCCCATGAAGAGATTGTGGTGAAAACACTGTGTAAAGAGGGACCAAATGAAAACCTGGAGACAGAGCACAACAGCTTGAAGCAAGTCCCAACAATGAGGTCGTTCATAGATTCTGCAGTGCAGGTAAGTCTAAGCCAGAATGTGCACAGGTAATAGGCGTGTCATATATTCTCATTATGAGTCAGAAGGTTGTGGGTTCAAGTCTCACTATGGTGCTTTAGAAACCAAGTCTAGGCTGACACTCCTCGTGCAGTTGTGAGGGAGTGCTGCACAGTCAGAGGTGCTCTTTGCTGGATATGAATCCCTCAGTATTGAGGCAGCTCTCACCAAAGCTGCAAATGCCATCTGCAGAGACTGTGACGAAGGTAAACATTTGCTGCTATTCCTTCTCGATCTGTCTGCAGCTTTTGACGAAGTTGTTTGTACCGTCCTCCGCTAACACTTCCCCAGTGCTGTGCCACTTGAGGAGGGCACTGTTGGTGCTGTTCCTGTGTGATTGTAACCAGAGAATCACCTCCTCCTGTTGCTCCTATGCCTTTACCTCTGGTGTCCCTGGAGGATCTATTCTTTATCCCCCCCTTCCTTCCCATCTAGCCCTCACTGACATCATTAGTTCCCCCATGACGAACTCAGCTCTATCTCACCACCAGCAGCCCATAACTTACCAACAGTAGAGAGATTGTGAGACTGTTTATCTGACATCCAGAACTGTATAAGCAGAAATCTCCTTCAGTTAATAATTGGGAAGATTGATAGCATGGCTTTTGGTTCCCTTTCCAAATTCCATTGCCTGCCTTCTAACTCTATCCCTCTCCCTGGCAACAATCTGATATTAAATTAGTCTGGTGTTGTAATTTTGCCCAAAGTGACCTTCCAATCTCACATTTTTGCATTCAGTAAGACTTTCTGTTTCCACCTTCAACATCACCCCATTTCAGTATATCGTTACTGTAAACCTACTTCTTGCCTACATTATCCATTGGGCTTGACCATTCCAACATACTCCAAACATGTCTTCCACATTCTACCCTTTGTAAACCTGATCAGCCAAAGTTCTGTTGCCGGTGTCTGAACTCACATCAAGTCCCATTCTTCTGTCCTTCTGCGTTTGCTTCGTGACTCATTCCTGATCAAGCAACAATTTGATGTTAAAAATTTCAGGTTTGTTTTCAAGGCTTTGCCTCTCTCTATCTCTGTAATCTGCTCCAGCTCCACGACCCTCTGACAATTCTGCACTCTTCCAACTCTGGCCTTTTGAACATCTGCAGTTTTAATCACTCCATCTTCGATTGCTAGACCATACACCTCTCTGCCTTGCTTTCCTCCTTTTACAGATTGGATCCTGAGTTTTTCCTGTGGTTCTCCAACAGATTTTTAACCAATGCAGTTTGTGGAATCATTGAAGTTTTCTTTTAACTTACATAAAACCATTTGATTCCTTTATCGTGATGTGACTGAACTGGTGACGTGTAGCTGAAAGAAAGGATTCGAACACATGTCCTACAGCACTACCAGGACAGATGGTGAAATTTGAATTCAATAAAATCTGTTTTTTTTTTCAAAAAAAAAGTTACCCCAATAGCAACCACCTGTCTGTTGTCATGAAGTAAATGTGATTCACTTATGTTTGTTATGGAGGGAAATCTGCCATCGTTATTTGGTCTGGTCTACCTGTGTCTCAAGACCCTGAGCAAAGTGATTGCCTCCCAACCGTTCTCTGAAATGGCTGAGCAAGCCACTCAGTTCAAAGATGCCAGTGATACCCAGATCCCAGCTAAGAATGAAAAACACATAAAGTTTAGCCCCTACCTAAATGTTCCATGGCTCAGACCACCAATTTCAATCTGTGCTACAAGCACATTTACCTTGTGGCATAAAGTATATCACCCTCAGTCCGGCATTAACTGACCCCCTTCTCATGGTTATCCCCTTATCAGCTATGCCTGAAGTTAGATTCCTGACACTTTTGACATTCTGTGTGCTCTTACTAGTTCTGGAAACTTTAATAATCTCTGCTGAGCCACCCCCTCCCCAACTTTAAATGTTTCCGCAATTTCCTGTGCAAAGGGACCCCCTCCCACCCCACTATGTAGAGGTTAAATAAACTGGGCCTGTTTTGCCCGGAGAGTTAGAGGCTGAGGGGTGACTTTGAGAAGGTTTGTGGAGTTGTGGGGGGGGTACGAGTGGGGTGGACAGGTGGGGTCTTTTCCCCAGGGTGGGGAAGTCCGAGACTGGGAGGCATGGATTTGGGGTGAGAGGGGAAAGGTTTGAGAGGGATCTAAAGGGGTAGGTTTCTCGCATAGAGTGTGTTGCATGTATGGCATGGGCTGCCAGGGAAGTGGTGGAGACTGGTACAATTGGAGCATTTAAAAGACATCTGGATGGGTGTATGAATAGAGGGATATGGGTCAAGTGCTGGCAAATGGGACTAGATTAGAATGTCTGGTCAGCATGGACAAGTTGGACCTGTTTTCTGCTGTACATCTCTATGGCTCTCTAAATGGAACTTAAGTGATTTGTTTTCTGTTGCAGACAGACTGTGTTACTGTAGACGCAGAGGTCAGCACAGACAAAGATATTGAAAAGTACATGGTAAGTGAACTGTGAACTCATATTGCTATTAACTACTAAGTTCCTGAATTTAATAATTCCTCTTTCTTCATTCTTGCCCTGTCCAGAGAACAGTGACTGTTCATACAGTCCATGGGTGAGTTGACCCAAGTCCACTCATTCCTCAGAAAGTGATGTTCTAAAGTAGACGTTAGTTATGACAGAAATCAGCACTTTCACATTTACTGGAATTGTGCTTTTTTTTATTGGTATAGGTATATTTAGATTTTTTTTAAGATTTAGATTTTTATTGTCATGCATACTCAGGTACAGAGGTAGAGGTGTACAGTGAAAAGTATATATTGTCACCAACACACAGTGCTACCTTACGTACAAAGGTACCTAGGTACAAAAATCTTTGGCACATAGTAGTAAGAGAAATGAGTTTAAAGGTTAAGCATTATCTTCGTAGAATATGTACAAAAATAATGAAATAAGGTAATAGTTAACATTAAAGTCGTTCTTAATATAAACTAGAAAAATAAAGGAATTAAATTAAAAGTTCAGCATGTAAGTACAAAATGGCAAAATTTGCAAACAAGTGGACCCCTCTGTCAAATCATTTGTAATAGTATTTTAAAACTGTACAGTAATTATTCTCAATGTTGTCTTTGGGCTACCCATTTGTACCAATCTGTAGTTTCAGGTAATGAGTAGTAATACAGGTGTCGCAAGAAGGATTCGCTCTGTGCACATTAAGTAGCTGCGCTTTCTTAACCTGATATCATTGGACTGTTTCAGAACGAAGTGACAGCTGAACGGGAGATTTTGAAGGAGAGATACCAGGAGGTGTTGGACAGACAGATACAGATGGAGAACCAGCTCCAGGTCAAAGTTCGACAGCTTCAACAACGACAGGAAGAAGAGGAGAATATTTACCAGGTAAAATGCGATTAGAAAGAGAGGCTTCAATTAAAGGAAGCCTTGCGTAACTCAAGGACATCCCAGAACATTCTGTAGCCAATTAGGCACATTATTGAAACATAGTCACCGCAGAGTAGGAAATGTGCTCCTCAAGTTATACACCGCATACTCCCACAAATTGCAGCATGATCATGATCAGTTTGACAATTATTAATATTGGTTGAGGAATAAATATTGGTCTTGGGACAACAAACAAAAGGAGTTTATCTTTTATTTTTGTTGGCTGAATTACTGTCCAGGTTTGGAAGGTTGTAAACAAATCCCATGTCAGTTCCCGCCTCAGACTGTGTGGAGTTTGCACATTCTCCCCGTCTCTGGGTGGGTTTCCTCCCACAGTCCAATAATGGGCCGGTTAAGTGAATTGGCCATGATAAATTGCCCGTAGTGTTAGGTGAAGGGGTAAATGTAGGGGAATGGGTCTGGGTAGGTTGCTGTTCGGAGGGTCGGTGTGGACTGGTTGGGCCAAAGGGCCTGTTTCCACACTGTAAGTAATCTAATCTAATCTTAAAATAAAAAAAAATATCATTACTAATGCCAATTCTGTTCTCCCTTTATGGTCATTTAAGTACTTTGTGGGCGGCACGGTGGCACAGTGGTTAGCACTGCTGCCTCACAGCGCCAGGGACCTGGGTTCAATTCCCGCCTCAGGCGACTGACTGTGTGGAGTTTGCACGTTCTCCCCGTGTCTGCGTGGGTTTCCTCCGGGTGCTCCGGTTTCCTCCCACAGTCCAAAGATGTGCGGGTCAGGTGAATTGGCCATGCTAAATTGCCCGTAGTGTTAGGTAAGGGGTATATATGTAGGGGTATGGGTGGGTTGCGCTTCGGCGGGTCGGTGTGAACTTGTTGGGCCGAAGGGCCTGTTTCCACGCTGTATGTAATCTAATCTAATCTACTTGAGGATGTAATATAGACAGTGACTTGATTTCCATGTTTGCTTACATAATGACTATATAATTGAAATTTTTCCATTTGACTGAAGTCAGTGCAGGTTCAGCAAGTAATAGGCAAATGGATTGCTGGCCTTTATTTCAAAGGGAATAGAGAATGGCAGTAGGAAAGTTTTGCTAAAAAAATACCAGGCATGGGTCAGATCACTGCTGGAATACACGGAACACTTGTGGGTTCCTTATCAGCTGAAAGATGCCCTGGTATTGGAGGCAGTCCAAAGAAGGTTTGGGCTTGGCTGATTTCAGGTGTGAGGGACTGTCTTCTGAGGGAAGGTTCAGTAGATTTGGACTATGCTCATTGGAATATAAAAGAGTGAGAGGCGATTTTATGGAAACTTACAAGATTCTTAAAGGACCTGACAGAGTAAATGCAGAGAGGTTGTTTCCCTTTGTGGAAATGGTTAGGATCAGACGCTATAATCTCAGAACGGGAGGTCACACTGGTAAGACTGAAAGGAATTTCTCCTCTACAAGTTGGGAATCTGTGGAGTTCTTTTACCACAGAGGGCTGTCGAGTCCGGGGTCATTAAGTGTATTCGGGGCTGAGGCAGACAGATTTGAATTGGTAAGGGAATCAAGGATCCTGGGAAAAGGTAGGAAAGTGGTGGTGCGGATGATCAGAATACACCATGACCTCATTGAATGGTGGAGCAGACCTGATGGGCTGAATGGCCTGCTTCTGCTCCTGTGTTTAATGGGAAAGCTCTCAGTGACTGGAATCATACCAAGTACAAATCCTCTGCCACCTAGAAGGACTGTGCCAATAGGTGGATTGCCATCCTGACTTGGCCATTCCTTCACTATCGTTTGGTCGAAATCTTGGAGCAACAATCTCACCAGTGATGTGGGAATGCTGCCAATGCATTGGTTTGTGCGATTCAAGAAGCCATTACCACCTTCCCATCGGCAAATGATACACAATAACTGCTGCCCTTGCTAATGACAATCTGTTCCGGGGAACAGACCGTTAAAAATGTTGCACCGGTTGTTGTAAAAGTGGAACTTAGCTTGGATTGCTAACTCCCTACTGTATTTGCAAGTTAACAGCAAGTATTTGTGTGACCGGTAATGTAATGTGCTCCCTGGCCAGCGTTTCTGTCTCGGGTTTGTAGCAGTGCTCCAGCGAAGCTCAGTGCAAGCTGGAAGGACAACACCTCGTTTTCAGCTTGAGAGCACCGCAGCCTTTGTGAGTCAATATTGAGGTCAATAATTTCAGGGCCTGAGCACCTTCTCCCCATGTCCTAACCCCAATCCCCACAAACCAGGCTTTGTCATCACATAGGCTGCAACCACATATAACCCATTGTCAGCTAGTAATGGTCCCCATTAACAGCTATTGATTCTCCCAGACTGATCTTTACCCAATCCTTTGGATGTCCAAATGTTGTGTTCTCTCTCACTGGGCTCCATCTCCACCGAACATTTACTCCTCCCGCCTTCATCCACATTTTAGATTAGATTAGATTAGATTACTTACAGTGTGGAAACAGGCCCTTCGGCCCAACAAGTCCACATCGACCCGCCGAAGCGCAACCTACCCATACCCCTACATTTACCCCTTACCTAACACTACGGGCAATTTAGCATGGCCAGTTCACCTGACCCGCACATCTTTGGACTGTGGGAGGAAACCGGAGCACCCGGAGGAAACCCACACAGACACGGGGAGATCATGCAAACTTCACACAGTCAGTCGCCTGAGTCGGGAATTGAACCCGGGTCTCAGGCGCTGTGAGACAGCAGTGCTAACCACTGTGCCACCATGCCGCCCACGTGTACAGGAACCTTGTCCTAGAGACAATCAGTTCTGAAGAATGATCACTGGACCCAAAATATTAACTCTTGCTTTCTTCTCACAGATGCTGCCACGGCCTGTTGAGTTTCTTCAGCAATTTCTGTTTTTGTTTATGTAACGTTCACATCCTCTCCTGATCAAACCTGAATTGCATTGAGAGCCAGATGATAGTAAATGCCATTCAAGTGATAGTTTCCTGCTTTTTTTTTGTCATTTGTGGCTGAGTATATTTGTACAGTTTTTAAAAAATGTGTTCATGCAATGGAATTCTCACTGACTAGGTCAGCGTGTTTTGCCCATCCCTAGTTGCCCCTTGATGAGCTGCCTTGTTGAACCTCTGCACTTCTTGAGGTGTGCTTAGGCCCTCAGTGCCCTTCCAGGATTTTGACCCATTGATGGTGAAGGAACAGCGATATATTTCCAAGTCAGGATGGAGGGGAACTTGCAGCTGGTGGTGTTTCAATGCCCTTGTCCTTCTAGATGTTGACCTAGACTATTCACCCTATCAATGCTCCTCTCTCTTACAAAAGATAAAAATAGTTAATATTTAGCTTTTCCATGTTCAGCTGGAAAGGGTTTTTTTTCTCAGCTAGTAAATGATGATGAACTTGTTGATGATGATCGTGACGATGATGATCGTGAAGCCATGTTGTCCAAGCACCAATCTGGGGGCTCAAAATAAAGCGGTTATAAATGGGATGTTTCCAGAACTCTGGGAATACATAGGCATTTTGACATTCTATCCGAAGTAGAAATGAATTACTAGGAACGTGTCTGAGATTGATTCCATGTTGAAGCTGAATCAAAGTCACTGTTAGATGTAAAATGCCCACGGCTGTTGGTGGTGTCTCTAATGATAATTCTATTTCTCGTGTCAAGCTCAATCATTCTTTTGAAGTTTATTAAAGATAGTGCCTTTAGCATTCGCATTTCACACTGAAATATTCCACGATGCAAAAAGAACTGCCGAACGTGAAACTCCTTTTAAGAACAATTTTTTTTTGCATGACAGCCAAGTCTGAAAGAGTGACATGTGGATGATTTTTGTTTTACACGACATTGCAGGATAATGTTAAGCAGGTTCAGGAGATGAAAGTAAAATTGGGAGAACTGAAGAAGAAATCTGAAAAGGAGAAGAAAGAGTTTGTTCAAAAAGAGCAAGAGTTGAAGAATGAAGTAACGAGGCTTTATGAAAATGGGAAACGGTAACAACAAAGTATTTTTGCTGCTTTATTTTGGGAGATGTTGTTTTGCAAAAGAGATTCCAAACTGGGCGCAGTATTGTTGTATAACAAAATCTGGCACCTGTTTTACCATTTAATACGATCACAGCTGTTCAGGGTTGGTCTGAGCTCAGTGTTTCTGTCTCCCTGTCCATAACTTAGACTCTCTCGTCTCAAATTTCTATCTCGCTCTGCCTGGAATAAGTTCAATGACCAAGACATCCTCTGTCTTCTCGGATAGAGAATTGGACAGACTTAGCACTTTCGGGCAAAAAAAAAGCCGCCTCTTCTCCATCTTAAAAGTGACATCTCTTATTCTTCAACTATGTCCCTCAAAGTTGAAGAGAGTTTTTGTCTCTCCTACAAACATTTCCCTTCAGCATGCATCCTGTTAAGTTCCCTCTGGAGCTTCCAGGTTTCATAACATTACTCCTTATTCTTCAAAATATCTATGGGTAAAGGCCCAACCTAATCCACCTTCCTTCATAAAAATGGAGTGAGTTCCTTTCTCTAAGCTGCTTCACAATTTTTCAAAACGAGGTCAAAATTGTCGCTGTTGCTGGATTATGTTGCTGGATTATATTCCTGGAATTCCCATCTTAATGGCACAGTGGGTGTATCCACCTGACACAGACAGCTCATCTCCACCTTCTCAAAGGTGATTAGGGATGGGCAATAAATGTTGGCCTTGCCACTCATGCCCACATCCTATGGATGAATGAAAACAGAAGTACTTCAGATGTGGTCTCACTAAGGCCCTGTACATCAGGAGTAAAACTTCCCGACTCTTTTATTCCCCTTCCCTTGCAATAAGCACCAATATTCCATTCACCGGTCTAATCACTTGCTGTCCCTGCAAACTGCTGTTTTGTGATCATCTTTTGACCCCATGTACCACAATCCCTCTTTAGTGCAGATTTCTGCAATCTCTCCGCTCTGCAGAATGTGCTGTTTTTCTGTTCCTCCTGCTAAAACGGACAAGTTCACATTTTCCCATCTGCTCCATCTGCAAACTTGTGATTATAACTGATACAATAGTGATTGAATTGAAGGGGGCAACTTGAGCCCAGAACAGATGAGGGAAATGTGGTTGACCCTGCTTGAAGGACAGAGAGATGTAATGAGGTTCAGCTGATATTGGGGCGCGAGGATCTGTGGGATGGTAAGATGGAAATGGTTGAAGTGAATTTATTCATAAAGCAGATAAATATGGTTGTATCAGAGACATTATATTTGAGAGCAGTTGTTTCACACTGTATGGTATTGGGTTAAAAAAGGGGAGAAACTCAGGGTTTGAATGTTTTTTAAGTCCCAAAATAGTTAAAGTGAGGTGATTCAGGCCATGCTGTTGGATTTACTGAGCTGGAGCTCTGATATTCTCCTTACTGTAAAAGAATTAGAATTTGCTTTATTGTCACATGTACTTGCCGCATGAGTACAGTGAAGAGTTTACAAGTCGCCATTTACGGTGTCATCTTGGGCAGCAACGTACCTAGGTAGAAATTCTTTTGTCCAGATTCTTAGGGAAGAATATGAGCAAAATAAAGAAATGTAAAGTCCAGCAATAAGTTAGAAAGATAGAGAAATAAAGAGTTCAGAATAACAGTCCTTCCGACCCACACTGCTCTGGGAATGCGGACCGAGGCCGGGGGTGCGGGCCCAGGCTGAGGCCCAGGCCGGGGGTGCGGGCCCAGGCCGAGGCCCAGGCCGGGGGTGCGGGCCCAGGCCGAGGCCCAGGCCGGGGGTGCGGGCCCAGGCCGAGGCCCAGGCCGGGGGTGCGGGCCCAGGCCGAGGCCCAGGCCGGGGGTGCGGGCCCAGGCCGAGGCCCAGGCCGGGGGTGCGGGCCCAGGCCGAGGCCCAGGCCGGGGGTGCGGGCCCAGGCCGAGGCCCAGGCCGGGGGTGAGGGCCCAGGCTGAGGCCGAGGCCGGGGTGCGGGCCGGGAGTGCAGGTTCAATTCTAGCTCTATCTAAGGTCATGATGAACATCTTGCCTTCTCAACCTTGCCCTTCACCTGAGGCCTCTCTCTGTCTCTCTCTCTCTGTCTCACTCTCTGTCTCACTTTCTTTCAAATGAGACAGCACTCTATGGGCGTCTGTGACTATGGTGACCTCACTCTGATATGATGTTGCTGTTTTCTGGTCTTCACTACAGCCACATGCTCTCCCTGTTGCTGTGCCCTTTCTGAATCCGATTGTTCCAATAACCGAGACTACCATTGTCTCCTCTGTCTGCACTGGAATCTCGAGCCTGCCCCATGATTCATTAGCAATGAGTTGAGTACTTTCTTTCACTGACTCTTTTTCATCCCTACGAGAGGCATGGCACTTAAATCTGCACATGGGCCTTCGGGTACTGCCTTTGAACCCAGGAAAGTATCATGACACTGAGATGGGGGGAAGGTGTCCAGCCAACTGAGCTAACCTACCCCCTACACATCGGAGTACATAACCAACATCCAACTAACAAAGCACAGGCAAATTTGGGTTAGGTGAGGGCAGTGAGAGACCCGCCAAATGATACCTCCATTTCTCCTCATTTTGAGCTTTAACTGAGGGGGAAAGCTGAGTGCACGCCAACCTGCTCTATTTGCAGGGATTAGTAAGGTCTGACCTTTGTGGTCTTTCCAATCTTTGTCCTTGTAACTGCTGACACTGGGGTTTCTGGTATCTCAGGGAACCCACAGTCTTTCTCCAAATGAGGATATGATGGATCCCAAAGGTGAACATGATCACCCCTTCCCTAAAGATCCAGCCTGAGGAACCTCCATGCAAAAGTGAGGACGGCAGATGCTGGAAATCAGAGTCTAGATTAGAGTGGTGCTGAAAAAGCACAGCAAGTCAGGCAGCATCCGAGGAGCAGGAAAATCGAAATTATCGAGCAAAAGCCCTTAATCTTGATGAAGGGCTTTTGCCCAAAACGTCGATCTTCCTGCTCTTGAGGAACCTCCGGTTAGAGGCTTTGATAAGGAAATACATTAGGGACAGGCGCTTTCTGAGATATGTGATTCCATCAAGAATGAGCTATGGTACGTTTTGGTAGCTAGTTTTGAAATGCTAAGCGCTTTGTGGCTGAGTGCCTCTTTCTATAAATGTAGGAATTACAGAGGCATTCCTGTACCTCTAAGGCTTCACCATTATGGCAGTGACTTAGAAATGTTTCTGAAGAAGACTGCAACTAAAGCTTTTAAACCCTGCCCCAGTGTAAATATGCCTTAAGTGTTATCGAGGTGTAATAGAGAGACCACCATGGGGATATGATGATGGCCCATCTTGTTTCATTTTTCCTGAAAACTCTGAACGTTTCTCCTCCTAACAGGAGCATCCAGGTGCTTCCTTCGTGATTTCAGGGCTTTCATCCTCACTCCTGCATTTGGATTTCTTTTCCACATACTGGTATCTCTTATCAGACTTGTTTACTGTATTGCCTACAGAGCCTTAGTGAGACTACACCCTGGAGAATGCAGTTTTGGTCTCCTCACCGGCAGTAAAATGTACTTGCCATCGGAGGAGTGAACCAGAAGTTCACTAAACTGATCCCTCGGGTGGAAGGAATGTACTATAGGAAAAATTAAATAGTCTGGGCATTATTCTCTGGGATGCAGAGCTGTTGCCATTGAAAAATATACATACTTTTAGGGCTCGAGAGAGGTGTACCAGGAAAAATGTCCCCCTGGCTAGGAACTGGAGAACTAGAAGTCACTGTCTTAGAATAAGGGGCACCTTGAAGATTGAAGAGTGAGGGAAACTTCTTCAGCCCAGGATGGATGCATGAAACGTTAGAATTCTCCACCTAGAGCCTCAATACTTTGAAAACTGAGATCGATAGGTTTCTACGAATTAAACTCACCAAGAGATATGGGGGCAGTACAGGCAACTGTGGTTTGAAGTAAACGGTCATATAATTGAGTGGTAGATTGGGTTTGAAGGGTTGAATGGCCTACTTCTGTTCCTATTCCTTATGTTCTTGTAGATGTGGAGAATTCCCTAACAACAGTTCTGAGGAGGAACAGGCAACCTGAAACGTTAACTTTGATTTCTCTCCACAGATGCTGCAAGACCTGCTGAGATTTCCCAGCAATTTCTGTTTTTGTTTCTGATTTACAGCATCTGCAATTCTTTCAGTTTTTCTTCCCTAACATTGTTTGCCTGAAACAGAGTGCTTTTTGTAAGTTTGCACATGTGCCCTTTGTTTTTGTTTCCCGTTCATTGTCCCACATTCTTCCTTTCCCTTGCTGGTGAAAGGGCATTGCTTATTGCTGCTGTTGTTGTAACATGATGTAGAACTCCCTCATCACACAGAGCAGGTGATTAAACTGTCTTTTTCCAATGGTTGTGGGAGCCATGATTGGGGGTGGGTGGGGGAAAGGGGTGTTAATGAGGCAACAGGGTGGGGCTGAGCAAGGCAGGTGAGGGCGTTCAGATTTGGTGTAGAGTTGTCCTTTGGTATCCTTTAGATTGAACATGGCAGACCAGCCAAGGAAGTGCATTCTAAAAGATG